>NC_138779.1:58172794-58520294 GCF_965119305.1 Pelophylax lessonae | reverse complement strand
TCCGCTCCTTTCTCTATCTAACTCTCCTCTCCTGAAATACTCTGCACTGCTAGAGGACTCTACTCCTCCTTCTATCTAACTCTCCTCTCCTGAAACACTCTGCATTGCTGCAGGACTCTGCTCCTTCCTCTAAGTGAACTTGCCTCTCCTTAAATACTCTGCATTGCTGGAGGACTCTGCTCCTTTCTCTATCTAACTCTCCTCTCCTGAAATACTCTGCACTGCTGGAGGACTCTGCTCCTTCCTCTAACTAAAGCCGGTCATACATGGTTGGAAATTTCGATCCATGTATGGGCAGGGTAGTTGTAGCGAGGTTGATCTACCGATCGTCTTGGGTACATTTGCCCTGTCGGGTTTTGCCACTCAATCAGTGCTGTAGTCTATAGCCGGCAGTGCTGATCAGTGTATTCTGATGGTGGGAAATCTCCTTGCTGTCAGAATACAATAGCTCAGAGGGAGGATTCTCCCATCCACATTGAATGTGTGGATGGGGGAATCAAGTCACATTATTATTATTTTTTTTTCATTCAACACGCTGGTTGAACAAAAATGATTCATCTATGAGCTACTTAACTCTCCTCTCCTGAAATGTTCTGCTCTGCTAGAGGGCTCTGCTCCTTTCTGTAACTCTCCTCTCCTGAAATGTTCTAATCTGCTAGAGGACTCAGTTCCTTTCTCTAACTCTCTTCTCCTGAAATGTTCTAATCTGCTAGAGGACTCTGCTCCTTTCTCTGTCTAACTCTCCTCTCCTGAAATGTTCTGCTCTGCTAGAGGACTCTGCTCCTTTCTCTGTCTAACTCTCCTCTCCTGAAATGTTCTAATCTACTAGAGGACTTTACTCCTTTCTCTAACTCTCCTCTCCTGAAATGTTCTGCTCTGCTGGAGGACTCTGCTCCTTTCTCTGTCTAACTCTCCTCTTCTGAAAGCCTCTGCAGCGCTGGGGGACTCTTCTCTTTCCTTTGTCTGCCATCTTTCCTTTCTTTCTCTGCACACATCTCCCCTTTCTCTCGGCTCTTTGTTTGCTGTGTGTTATTCATGCACTGATTTTGCTGTTATGAATTTTTGTTTAAAGGTTGTAAAAAAAGTTGTAAAGTCAGAAGGTTTTTTTTATCTTAATTCATTCTAAGCATTAAGATAAAAAGCCTTTAGTGTGCAGCAGCCCCTCTAACACTTACCTGAGGTCCATCTAGATCCAGTGATGTTGCATGAGAGACTCGGCTGTCCGGTACTCCCCTCCTCATTGGCTGAGACAACAGCATGGCACCATTGGCTCCTGCTGCTGTCAATCAAAATCAGTCAGCCAATGAGGAGAGAAAGGGGAGGCTGTGGGCCATTATCTGTGTCGGAATGGACATAGGGAGCTGTGGCTGGGCTCTGGTGCCCCCATAGCAAGCTGCTTTCTTTGGGGGGGGCACTCAACAGGAGGGAGGGGCCAGGAGCACCGAAGAGGGACCCGAGAAGAGGAGGGTCTGGGCTTCTCTGTGCAAAGCCACTGCACAGAGGAGGTAAGTATAACCTTTGTTATTTTTAACTAAAAAAACATGTCTTTAGTATCACTTTATACTGCTTCTATGTGTTCTATATCAGTGTGGAGTGTTGAGGTTAACCATTGGATGGGCTGAGTGTAGTTAAGTCACTTTGATTTACTGAACAGGGCTGTGCGGGGTTCTTTGTCAGTCTGTCATCACTTCCTACAAGGCTGACTGACCTTTATTTACTGTGCGCTGAAATATTCATGTCTGCCACTACAGCACAGAACATGATTGCTCAATCCCTGTCCTCTGATCCTGCTGCTTGTAATTACACCCTCTGAAAACACTGGCATCTTATAAAAGATTCCCAAATATGACTTAAAGTGAAGATAAATCTCCAAAATTGTTATGTCATTGATACTAAAATGAATTGCTTTTATTGTGTGCTTGAACATTAATTTCATTACTATATTCCTGGATAGTAAATACTTGGTTGATCTCATCATTTTCTTCTATTTTCCTATTCAAAATGGCAATGCTATTTCAGCCAAGTCTCTATCATCAGCATTGCCAGTCTCACTGGACCTGCTCCAGTGTTCTCCTGGAAAGAAGCTGTTCTTTGTTTTGAGCCTGGGAGTTAGATAAAAGAACACATTCCTGACATCCTTTCAGAAGTGCATTTCCTCCCAGTTGGTAACTGGGTATTGCAGACATTAGCTGTGCAATCTGTTCTAGAGGCAGGTCTGATGGCATGTAATTAGGCAAATGATCAGCAGGCTGCACAGGTAAAGTCTGCAGCACCCAGAAGGGAGGAGCATGCACATCTAAAAGGATGTGTTCTTTAATATAATGCTTGGGCTCAGAACTTTGTCAACTAAACTCTGCCCCATTATCGGTCAGTGAGGTGTTGGAGGTATGTGGGCTACATCATGTGACCACTAAATAAGAGAAAAAAAAAATAGTTTTTGATAAGGGACACAGGTTGAAGTAATTCTGAGACACTGGGTTTTGTTACTGCCTACAGGAGATTGGACACTAGCAAACAAAGCTGTTGGGTAGCGAGGTATAGCCCCATCATGTCCCAGTTTTTTTCTAGCTTCCTAGGTGAATGGATGATGTGACGGTACTAGCCGTCACTATGGGTGACGGATCACCCTGTCCCTGGATTGTAAACCCCTTTGTGTCATTTTCTTATGAGTTTGGGACATTGCATTTTATTTTCCCTTTATTCATCCTCTGAACAACTGACTCATGGCATTGAGTTAATGTAATGTAATGTTACAACCCATCCCCCCCCCCCCCTCCTGTTTCTGTGTCTAAGTGTGTGGATTCATGATACAGACAATAGCCTGAGCTGGGCTGGAGACATCTCTCCGCAGGGGGTGTGTATTAAGACTTGCAGTTTCAAATGTACAAATGTTCAGTTCTCATTGGTTGTTGGTTGGTCCTTGTCTCATCCCCCCCCCTGCAGGGCTAAGGGGAGTGCCCCTTAGCTGTGTGTAACTGTTGTCTTGGAATGTAATAAACAGTTTAAGCTCTGCATGTTTAACCCTCAACACCTGTGTGGATTGTCTCGTGATTGAGGGGTTACGGGCTGGATATGGCTTCTCCGCAGGCTGTGGGTGCGTTTGGAGGACAGGAGACACATTTTCAGCGGATGTGCCCAGCTGGGGTACAAAGATCCGTTACATTGGTTGGCAGCGGTGGGATGTCTCCTGCAGTCCAGGACATCCAAACCACCACCAGGATTCAAGATCTGGGCAGCTGCCGAGGAGAGATACGGGGACCAGCCAGCATGAGAGCGGAGTTCGGGAGGAGGCTGCAAGGCATGCGGAAGCACCATCGGGGACCAGCGACAGAGCACACCAGGCTCGGCTGGGAGGATGTGATCCGCCGGCAACTCTGGCATGAGGCGCTAAGCCACGAGTGGCACCATCAGGGGAAGATCCTTCCCTCCTCCACAGAGATGTACCGGAAGCAGTACCGTGCGCGAGAGGTGTTCCTGAGGGAACGACCGCGAGATGAAGGGAAGACGGAGCTCGGAAGATTGGTCCAGGAGGAAATGAGGCTGGACGCCAGCTACAGAGCCCTCCGGTGGTTCGCGGCTCAACTGTGGCCAGGTACAGCAGATGGCAGCCCAACAGAAGGCGTTGGCTATGGCGGCGTGGGGCTGCTCCATCAAAAAATGTACGGAGACCCAGACTTTGGGAGCGATGAGGAGTGGCGGCTGGAACACATTCTGGATTTCCGAGATGAGGTGCTGGACCTCCCCGACGAGGCGTGTGACCTGGAGGAATTGGAGTTCCTGGTTGAGCAGGAATGGGAGCTCGAGATTGCCTACAAGCGGCTGTTTGACGGTGATCAGCAGCCTGGCATGGCTCCCGTTGCCTGGGACTGTCCGAGAGAAATAGCAGACAGTCACGAAGATGAGAAGCAAATGGGGCCAGGGGTGACCCTGCGTTTTCCCGTACTAACTGCAATGGAAGAAGCAGCGATGATACAGAGGGCACTGCGAGCGCTAGAATGCCGGAACGCACCGGAGGTCCACCAGGCAGCGAGACAAGCTGATAGCATGAAGGTCTCAGAAGGGGGAGTTGAGACAGGCGCTGGAAGGCTGGGAAATGGTGATCAGCAGCAAGTCCAGAGTATCTCATCTGGTGCCCCAGCAGAAGCATTGGCTACAGGGCAGAGTGCCCCTGGCATCTGCCCAGCAGCAGGAAAAGAGTTGGATCCGGAGAGTCTGAGAGAGGATCTGCGTGAGCTGTTTTCCCAACAGCAGATACCCCCACCGGGAGTAGAGGAAGCAATTCTCCCTCCCCAACAATTGGACACTACCCCAATGTTCATCCCCCAAGCAGAAGCGCTGGCTACGGGGCAGAGTGCCGCTGGCCTCTGCCCACCCTCAGAGGTAGATCCAGGGAGTCCGAGGGGTGACCTCAGTGAGCCGTTTCCCCAGCACTTGGACACTACCCCAGTGGTTATCCCCCCAGCAGAAGCGCTGGCTACGGGGCAGAGTGCCACTGGCCTCTGCCCACCCTCAGAGGTAGATCCAGGGAGTCCGAGGGGTGACCTCAGTGAGCCGTTTCCCCAGCACTTGGACACTACCCCAGTGTTTATCCCCCCAGCAGAAGCGCTGGCTACGGGGCAGAGTGCCGCTGGCCTCTGCCCACCCTCAGAGGTAGATCCAGGGAGTCCGAGGGGTGACCTCAGTGAGCCGTTTCCCCAGCACTTGGACACTACCCCAGTGTTTATCGCCCCAGCAGAAGTGCTGGCTACAGGGCAGAGTGCCCCTGGCATCTGCCCAGCATCAGAAAAAGAGTTGGATCCGGAGAGTCTGAGAGAGGATCTGTGTGAGCTGTTTTCCCAACAGCAGATATCCCCACCGGGAGTAGAGGAAGCAATTCTCCCTCCCCAACAATTGGACACTACCCCAGTGTTCATCCCCCCAGCAGAAGCGCTGGCTACAGGACAGAGCGCTGATGGTCTCTGCCCAGCATCAGAACCAGAGATGAAGAATCCGGGAGACAGTCCCTGCAAGATACCTTCTCAGCGGCTCGTAACTACACCAGGAGAAAAGCAAGTACCTTTTTCTCCCCAAATGCATAGCCCTACCAGCCTACATTCCCTACCAGAGGAAGCGCTGGCATCAGGGCAGAGAATTATTCAGCTCCCCCCAATATCTGCAACCCTGCCCCAGATCAGAGGAGTGCAGACAGCTGTTCCCACTCTGCAGCGGCTGTTTTTATTCATGGGAGACCCTATGTGCGGTGTTGCTCCCCAGCGCCAGAGTCGTTGTTTTACTTTTCCTGGTTGCCTGGGGTGGAAGTTTGTGACTAACGCAGGTCCAGACCAGTTGAGGGTCAGGAACCTCGTTAGTCTGTTTTTAAAAGGGGAGAAATGTGACAGAACTCACTGTCACTGTGTGTTTTGGAGGGGACTGTGCGCAAGCCTCCTACCGACAGACTATGGGCCAGAAGATACTGGAGTTTGGCACTGCAGCCTTTTGACTTTACCATCCACTACTGCCCTGGGAAGCAACGCCGACGAATTATCCAGGCAAACAGACATTGACTCTTTTTGGGATTTGTTACCCGACTAATTCAGGCACAGACCAGTTGGAGGTCTAGTACCTGGATTAGTCTACCTTTGGGGGGAAGAGATGTGACGGTACTAGCCGTCACTATGGGTGACGGATCACCCTGTCCCTGGATTGTAAACCCCTTTGTGTCATTTTCTTATGAGTTTGGGACATTGCATTTTATTTTCCCTTTATTCATCCTCTGAACAACTGACTCATGGCATTGAGTTAATGTAATGTAATGTTACAACCCATCCCCCCCCCCCCCTCCTGTTTCTGTGTCTAAGTGTGTGGATTCATGATACAGACAATAGCCTGAGCTGGGCTGGAGACATCTCTCCGCAGGGGGTGTGTATTAAGACTTGCAGTTTCAAATGTACAAATGTTCAGTTCTCATTGGTTGTTGGTTGGTCCTTGTCTCATCCCCCCCCCCTGCAGGGCTAAGGGGAGTGCCCCTTAGCTGTGTGTAACTGTTGTCTTGGAATGTAATAAACAGTTTAAGCTCTGCATGTTTAACCCTCAACACCTGTGTGGATTGTCTCGTGATTGAGGGGTTACGGGCTGGATATGGCTTCTCCGCAGGCTGTGGGTGCGTTTGGAGGACAGGAGACACATTTTCAGCGGATGTGCCCAGCTGGGGTACAAAGATCCGTCACAGATGTCGTCACTCTTCAGTGAGAAGAAACCAGTTCCTTTACTTGGAATCTTGATAAAATGCTTTTTTGTTAATCAAGAGTCTCCGGTTGTTGAGGAGCTAGACGTGCTCAATTTACAGATTTCTGAATTTGCTGATCCTCGGGATAGCCATAGAGGTGGTACCTGAACCCCTCTGTGAGCAAAGCATGGGTCTGGCCTGTAATGTGACTTGTGGGTACCAGGCTCTGCTGTGGCATCCTTCAGACACTGTGTTTAATTAGTGACTTACCTGCAAAGCAATTTACAGGTCCAGAGCTGTGATACACCTGTCTGGTGGAATCTTGTCCCTGAAGACTTCCTTGAAAATATGCTATGCAGGAGGGCTGAAGACTGTCTGGTATGTGCAGTCTGACTTGGAGCTCTCTGTATTGACCAGGGAGACCTTTTCTGCAACTGTGTCTGAGTTTATGGGAAAATTTTGATCCATATTGGCTCACTCAGAACATTCCTCCTCAATTCAGTGCTGAAACTGAGCCACTGGGAGTATTTGGGCCTCCATCTGGATACTGCTCTGTTCAAGGGGTTTCTTCTGCAGGAAAAACTCTCTCAATCTGCCATCCTACCCTCCACATTTGCATGAGGGTTTTGGGCTTGATGGTCGTTTCCTTCAAGGCAGTTTTATATACCCAATTCCACTCCAGATTGTTGCAACTCAACATTCTGGCTAGGTTGGACAAGCAGGCAAATTCTCTGAACATTCACATACGCCTGAAGCCCAAGACCAGGTTGGCCCAATGACCAGGATTCTGTTGGAAAATGCCATGACTGTGGCTTGCAACCACCAGTAGAGAGGATCCAGAAGTCTTGCAGCTCAAAGAGACGCTAAGATTCTGGCATGGGCAGAGTTCCACATTCCAGCTCTGTCCAACATACACATTTTAGGCTTGGAAAATTGTCAGGCAGATTTCCTCAGCCAAAAATGTCTAGACCCGAGAATGGTCTCTATACCTGGAGATGTTTCAAAACTTCTGTTGCAGGTGGGGATCACTGGACATGGACCACCTGGCTTCCAGGCTCAACAACAAACTGAGCAAGTTTGTCTCTAGATCCAGAGATCTTCTAGCTGTATTAGTGGATACTCTAGTGATGCTGTGGGATCAGTTCAGCGTCATCCACACCTTTCCTCCTCTAAAACACCAAACTCCTCTTATTCCACAGGTTCTAGGGGACAGCATTCTGGTTATACTCCTCGCATTGAACTGACTCAGGATAATGTGGTTCAGGAAACCTAATCAGACTCCTGCTCTTTGGGTAGGCTTTACCAAACTGCCTGCATCTTCCATCCCAAGGACCAGTTTATCACCCGTCAATCTCAATTGCTGGCTCAAACAGTCTGGCTGTTGAAGCCTAGGTTCTAAAGGACAGAGCCTTAAGCCCCGTACACACGAGAAGAAATTCGGCCGGGAAATTTCGTCCGACGACCGATCTGCCGATTTTCGGCTTGTTAGTATGGTGCTTCCGACAACCGACTCCGACTTTTCGGCCGAAAAAATCTTGGTGTGCAGGCTATATCATTTTTGTCGACCATCAAAACACGTCCGATTTTCGTCTCATTAGTACAGATTTTGATGGGGAAAAATCTTATGAGCAAGACTAGGCATGCTCAGAGAGAAAGAACACATAGAAAGCAATCTAACACATGACATCACTTCTGAAGTAGAATTCTGTCGTACGGGAAAATTTGTGTGCAGTCTAGAGCACATTCCAACCAACAGACACCACTCTGGACAAAAGACGGACGACCGGTCAGCGGAAATTCGTTGCGTGTGTACGAGGCTTAACCTAATCTGTTATCCATACACTTCTCAAAGCTAGGAAGTAAACTGACCACACCTGGAAAGCATATTTCTTATGATGCAAACTAAGGAGCTTCCATTTCAGGAAATACCCTGGGACGAATCCTGTCGTCTTGTCCTGGATCAACATTTGGAATCAAGGGTTAACTTTCAGCTCTGGCAATTCTCTTTCAGGGACCACTTGCCTCTCATTTTGAGCTTTTGTACAGGGTGTCACTCACTTTGTCCCTCTTGTCCATTCCCCAGTGATGTCATGGGTTCTTAACCTGGTTCTGTCAGCCCTTCAGGAACTGCTCTTAAAACCTTTCAAAGATATTGCTCTGGCTATTCTAACTCACAAAGTTGCTTTGCCATCACCTCTGCAATGTGAATTTCAGAGTTGGCAGCCTTAACCTGTAAAGAACTTTTTCTTGTTCTACACAGATATGAGGTTATCTTGAGGCCACTCAGGCCTCTCCTTCCCAAGGCGGTTTCATCCTTTCATCCTAACCAGGATGTTTTGCTGTTCTGCGCCAAGGCACCCCAAATAGATTTCCTTCTATCACCTAGATGTGGTATGTGCTGTACTTTTAGACTGACTTTTTGTCATTCGTAAGAGTCCCTGTGAGTGACAAGCCTGTTTCCCATTCCACCATCTCTAGTTGGACTCATCATTCAAGCATATAAACCCAAAGACAAGTTCTCCCCTTTCCTGTTAAAAGTGCACTCTATTAGATCGGTTAGTGTTTCGTGAGCTTTTTGGCATCAGACATGTTTCTCCAGGTCGATTTTCAGGCCAAATCTGATGGCAGCTTCAGTTGGAAGGTTCTTCTGGTGGAACTGTAAGCTTTATTGAGCTCCTTCTCTTACCTGAGTTAAGCCCCGTACACACGAGTCGAAATTCGGCCGGGAATGTTCGTCCGACGATTTTCGGCTTGTTAGTATGATGCTACCGACTCCGACTTTTCGGCCGAAAAAATTCTGGTGTGCAGGCTATAAAATTTTTGTCCTCCGTCAAAACACGTCCGATTTTCGTGCAGTCAGTACAGATTTCGACTGGGAAAAATCTTATGAGCAAGACTGGGCATGCTCAGAGAAGAAAGAATACAAAGAAAGCAAACCAACACATGACATCACTTCTGAAATAGAATTTTGTCATGCGGGAAAATTCGTGTGCAGTCTAGGCACATTCCAACCAACAAAACACAACTTGGACAAAAGACGGACGACCGGCGGAAATTCGTTGCGTGTGTACTAGGCTTTTGTTTGTGGGCCTGATAGCATTTTGTTGTGTTGCCAAACCCTCAGTTGGAGTGCTTTTGGACCTCCCAATCTCTCAAAATGACTTCTACCCGGTGTCACGTAATGAGGTCCATGAAAAGGATTTTGCGGTAAATCAAAAATCTTGTTATTTGAGCTTAGTGAAATGATGTGATTAATGGCCAGTTATTGTTGGGGTCTTATTTAATGCTCCTATGCAGTAAGTAGTTCTGCGGGGTTGACATGCACTCCATAGAAAAAAGGGCAGCGAATTGTATAAAGTGTCTGTGACAAGTCCAGACACTCGTGGTAACCCCTGCAGCACTGGAAGATGATAGCTATGGGGATATCTGGGTGGGGGTGGGGAGTAATTAAGTTTTCAATGAGCATAGCAGCCACCAGTTAGAGAGACACTTTTCATTCGTTGTAAACACTGACCCTGGTGCTGATTTGAAAAATGTTCACTAAACTTAAGGTTTAAAGGAAGAGGGGGGAAAAGAGCATTAGCGATGATTAGGGGAAACTAGGGGGTTAGAGATTAATTTTTTTACTTGTCAGCTTTCTTTAACATTATACCGTATACAGATTGATTCCTTTGATCGTCAATGAAAAAAACAGAGCAGACACAAAAACATTAGGGCTCACTTACTCTAGCAGCTGTCACTGGCACCCTTCTGCAAAACTTTGCACAGTGTTTATAAACACTGTGTCAGATGGTCCATTTTCTGATTAAATCAGCCAGAAATTGCTGGCAAGTGCCAGGGGAAAGCAGCAGGGGGGGGGGGGGCTGTTTACCTCAAGGACTTTTTTTTGTGTAGCACATGCAGTGTCCACAACTGGTTAAACACTTCGCTCCCCTGCCAGGAATGCTGGACCATCCTGGGCTTTTGCTGTAGTGACTACAGTCCTTTACTGTATATCCTTGTTAACAAATGTGAATAATTTGTAATCTGTGCCACAAATTTAAATTTTTTTTTATTGTCTTTGTCCAGTGTCCTCTGGGTTTATTTCTGGGTCACGAGATCGAAGTACATACCAGACTATCGAACACACAGAAGGACCTGCCGACCAGGACAACAAGATGCCCTCCCGGTACTAAGGGTGGAAATGCGCGCCCACCTGTCATCTCCACACAAGAAAGAGGAGGACACTCGTGGGTGGTCAGAGGTGGTGAAAGTGCCTTCTATAAAGGTCACGGAGCTACTGCGAGGCAATTGTCTCCCTGACAGACTTGTGTGTTACTAAGTCAGCAGGGAAATGTGTGTGTGTGTGTGTGTGTGTGTGTGTGTGTGTGTACAGGTCTATGTACAGCTAATCAGATATGCTGCAATACCCCCTTAAATGTGATTACCTCCAGTGTGTGCTATATAACTGCCTTCACTTTGACATACTGTTATATTAAAAAAATATATATATGATTTTCTTTATTTAAGACCAAATTATATTTAAAGGGAAGTTTACTGATTTTTTTTTTTTCCTTGTGGGACTGAAATTATTTAAAGTCCTAATGATTCAGTTTAAATCTGTTAAACATATTCCAGCTCCTTCTAAGCAAAAGGTAGGCAAAGTCTTAGTTTGTTTTCCTAAAGAAAGCAGCCAAAGCTTGAGTTGAGAAGCCTGTCCTCTACCAGCATGCTGCAGAAAAGAGCCCTTGCTCTCTGTGTGGAAGCATCGGCCACTCTGCAGACTCCCTGCTGAGTCAGAGCTATATTTCTCCAATCAACAAAGCTCTTGTTCCCTTCTGAATGGAAAGCTCTAGCTCTGAGTTGGACCTCTGCAGAGAGACCACTGCTTCCATACAGGCAGCAAGAGTCGTTCTCTACAGCATGCTGGCAGAGTATGGACTTTTCTGCTCAGGCTGTGGAGGCAAAAATGAACTGTAAAACTTTAAACAACTTCTGTTTGGATGCACCTGGAATGTGGTAAGCTGATTGAACTAAAAGTTCAGTTGGGCTTTAAGGGAAGCCGAAGCATATTTTCAGTGTATATGTGTTTTGAGAACTTAGCTGAAAATTGTTAAGCTGTTCGTATGCATATATGTGGCTGCTGGGTGGGCTTTAATGCCGAGCCACCGCACACATGCGTCCATGGGGGAACCGCTTTTCTGTTCTGAGAGCGTGCTCGCTGCAAGTTCTCAGTGCAGTAGCTAAGCTGTCATGGGTAGTTCCCAATGCATACTTGCGATTGGAAGCTTCTGATCATGTGACTGCTGTGACAGCCAATCGCAGTGGTCACACAATTGGAAAGTCTACCTTCGTCTCCCGACTTTTAGATCTGCTAAAAGGGATATTCGCATTTTTAAAACCTCTCGTGGTTCCACATTTTGGAGTGTTGTATTTCATTAATGCCCTCTTGACTCCATATGTCTATCATGGTATGAGCTTGAGCATCCCTGTTCAGTAGTGCTCACTTAGCCTTATAAAGAGTCTGTTTGTTTTCATGCAGTCAGTGCAGGATATAGATTTACACCAGGGGTGTCAAACTCAATTTCATTGTGGGCCGCATCGGCATTATGGTTGCCCTCAAAGGGCCTGTTATATCTGTAAGATTAGATGTCCAGAGCACACCACGCCCCCCTTACATGAGATGTCAAGAGTCACCCACCCTTCCTTACATCACAATGCATAGCCTTACCTTGTGCTGCTACCAGGAAGAATATGCGGGTGGATTTTGGAAAAAGAAAGTGCAGGGTCTGGAGGAGAACCAGAGGAGGGCTGGAGTCAGCTTCCAGAGTCTGCTGAATGCTGGGACCAGGGGAGGCAGAGGCAAGGTGGTGTTGCGGCTTCACAGAGATGGGCAGGATCTGTAGGAAGAGTTCTGCCCTCCTTTCTAGTGCAGACTGCTGGAAGGGGGGGGGGGGTTGGCAATGCCAAGCCTTTCTGCAGCTGCACAGAAGAGTGTAGGATCTGGCAAAGGAGTTCTGTCCTCTCTGCTGCGGAGTACTGAGACAAGGTGGGGGCAGAGACAAGGGGGGTGCCGCAGCTGAAGGAGAGGTATGAGGGCCATATGAAATGGCCTGGGGGGGCCGTATTTGGCCCGCGGGCCTTGTGTTTGACACCTGTGATTTACACTAAGAGTGAAACCCAATGACTGCGCAGCACCACTGAATAGGAAGCCAAGCCTGCATTACAAGCTCATCACATACATACGGATATATGTAAAATAAAATTTGGAG
Organism: Pelophylax lessonae; assembly: GCF_965119305.1. NCBI lineage: Eukaryota > Metazoa > Chordata > Amphibia > Anura > Ranidae > Pelophylax > Pelophylax lessonae. The sequence goes on along the minus strand of NC_138779.1, from coordinate 58,507,838 downwards.
CAGAGTCTAAATATAAAAGTTACCTGTTTTTTTCCAGTTTATAAACGGCTAGGCTGTTGGGTCCATTTGTCATTCTTATCCCTTTATCCCCGATGCCCGATCCTGGTATACAGTTGTGAAACAAAAAGTTGGGTCTGTGTCAGGGGAGACATTGTTCCCCGCTGGCCAACCTGATGCACACTGCCTCCTGGATGATCTTAGCTTCCCAGTATAGGTGGGCAACACTGAACCAGTATGGAGAATAAAACCAATCAGTAGCCCGTGGCTATATATTACTTTAACTATTTTTTCCCTTTATAGTTGTATAAGACTCTGTTCACATGGGCGTACTTAAGCGTGCACCCATGTGTGAGCCGTATTTTGGCTGCACAGGTGTTCGTGCGTCTGTGTCTCATTTATGTCAGTTGGGACGCAATCGCTGCAAACGCGTGGCTCTCAAATCGGGAGCAGCAGCTCCATGCAGCCGCTGCATCCCAATTGACGTAAATTGGACTGCCTGCATGAGGATACATGGAACACCTATGCATCCTTTGTGGGCAAACACGGCCCTCACTCGGGTGTACACTTAAGTACGCCCATGAGAACGAGGCCTTAAAGTACGCTTGTCCTTCAAAGTGCAATCCTTTCTGTTTGACGTTTCTTGCATACCCTGCTTTGAGTCTAATCTTCATAAATAGCATTTTATTCTGTGTCTTGTTCAATATGTGTATATACAGGTCCATGAAGTATTGATTGTGCCCACTGGACAGTGTTAAAGGCCAACTCCTCCATTCTTAGTAAGAATATATTGATACGTGAGGCTCCTAGTGGTTGGATCTACATTCCAAAAGAAAAATATTTTTTAGGGTGAGTTGGCCCCTAAAGGATAAGTGCACTGTACATTTTATTGCACTGCTTTTGCAGACTGGTTGTTTTTCATTTATTTGTTTTCCAAGGGATACCTTTTAAGATTCATGGAAATTCTTGTGACCATAAAATGTTCTCATTGTGAATGGTTATCTCTAGGTATAATGGAGCTGGTATGAAGGACAGCTAGTGCTATTTACTATGTGAAACTGGCCAAGGTTTAGGAAAGGTGTTTTGTTGTAATTAAAAACATTTTGCTTGTTGGCAGCTATTTTTTGTCTTAACACTTGTTTGTTCCAGAGAGTTTTAGAACTGAAGTAGATGTAAAGCAACAGATGTTTGTTTGCACAATAGGTCACAGCGAGGTTCCCACTAAGGATATGTAGAAACTGATCTCATTACTCTGAGTACTGCCTTTTCAGAGCAGCATCCCAATGACTTCACCTCCTGCAACGCCTACTATGCACATGCAGCAAGACATTTTTGTTGGCCAGTGACTAATAGGCAGCGCAAATAGGAGCTCGCCTCCCTGGGCTGTTCTTTAAACAAAGCTCCTTGTCATTAGTAGCAGAGAATCCACATTTAGAAGTCTATGGATCTATTAACATTTTATAAAGGTGTAGTTGGATTTAAAGACCTGCGCGTGTTGGCTCGGAGTTTTGATGCATTATTGTGCGTTAACATCCACCCATACAAATATCTGTGGGTATTTTTAACCATTAACGTACCAGTATCTGATAGGCTGCCCTTACAGTGAGGTAACCGATCTGTAGTGAATGATAGACTGTATTATCAGTGATGCTGATCTGTAGTGCTTGGGTAGGCTGCGTTCTCAGTGAAGACACTGATGTGTAATGAATGGATTGGCTACATCCCCACTGATGTCGCCTATCTGTATTGAATGGATAGGCAGCATTCTCGGTGATGTTACTGATCTTTTAGTGAATGGATAGGCTGTATTCTGAGTGATGTCACTGATCTGCTGTGAATGGATAGGCAGCATTCTCGGTGATGTCACTGATCTTTTAGTGAATGGATAGGCTGTATTCTGAGTGATGTCACTGATCTGTTGTGAATGAATAGGCTGCATCCGCAGTGATGTCACTGATCTGTTAATGAATAGGCTGCATCCTCAGTGATGTTACTGATTGGTAGCGAATGGATAGGCTGCATCCCCACTGATGTTGCTTGTCTTTATTGAATGGATAGGCAGCATTCTTAGTGATGTCACTGATCTGTTGTGAATGGATAGGCTGCATTCTAAATAATGTCCCTGATTTGTAGAAAATAGGCTGTGTTCTCAGTGTTGTCATTCTACTGTAGTGTATGGGTAGGCTGCATTCTCAGTGATGTCATTCTGCTGTAGTGTATGGATAGGCTGCATTCTCAGTGATGTCATTCTGTTGTAGTGTATGGGTAGGCTGCATTCTCAGTGATGTCATTCTGTTGTAGTGTATGGGTAGGCTGCATTCTCAGTGATGTCATTCTGTTGTAGTGTATGGGTAGGCTGCATTCTCAGTAATGTCATTCTACTGTAGTGTATGGATAGGTGGCATTTTCAGTAATGTCATTCTGCTGTAGTGTATGGGTAGGCTGCATTCTCAGTAATGTCATTCTGCTGTAGTGTATGGGTAGGCTGCATTCTCAGTAATGTCATTCTGCTGTAGTGTATGGGTAGGCTGCATTCTCAGTAATGTCATTCTTCTGTAGTGTATGGGTAGGCTGCATTCTCAGTAATGTCATTCTGCTGTAGTGTATGGGTAGGCTGCATTCTCAGTAATGTCATTCTGCTGTAGTGTATGGGTAGGCTGCATTCTCAGTAATGTCATTCTGCTGTAGTGTATGGATAGGCTGCATTCTCAGTAATGTCACCAATGTGTAGTGACTGGATAGGCTGCAACCCCACTGATGTCACTTGTCTATTGAATGGATAGGTGGCATTCTCAGTGATGTCACTGATCTGTAGTGAATAGATATGCTGCATCATCACTGATCTGTAATGGATGTATAAGCTGCATCCTTACTCATGTCCCTGTTTTGTAGTGAATGGATAGACTGCATCCTCAGTGATGTTGCTGATCTGTAGTGTATGGATAGCTGCATCCTCAGTGCTGTCACTGATGTGTAGTGAATAGATAGGCTGCATCCTCAGTGCTGTCACCGATGTGTAGCGAATGGATAGGCTGCATCCTCAGTGCTGTTACCGATGTGTAGTGAATGGATAGGTTGCATCCTCAGTGCTGTCCCTGATGTGTAGTGAATGGATAGGTTGTAACCCTGCTAATGCCACTGATCTCTATTGAATGGATAGGCAGCATTCTCACTGATGTCCCTGATTTGTAGTGAATGGATAGCCTTCATTCTCAGTGATGCCAATGAACTGTAGTGAATAGATAGGATGCATCCTCACTGACGTCACAGATCTCTAGTGAATGGATAGGCTGCCTTCTCAGTGATGTCATCGGTCCGTGGCCAATGGGTTCTCATTCAGTATGGTTCCAGCTAACAAAACAGCAATCTATGCAACAATCTCTAAGCCTTTTGCTTCAAATTATATTTTCTCAGGAATTTTCTTGTCTGTGCCTTACTCGTGTATATAAATTCTTTCAGCAACTCCTTTTGAAAAATGAATGTGAATTGTTTTGTATTATATAAAAGTGTATTTGTTTGTGGTAAAGAAGAATATAATATACTGGGTTCCTTTTAGAAAGATTTGAAGAAAATAAAAATCTTTAAAATAAAATCGGCTATTGCTCATTTCTCTGTAATATGACTGTACTGTAGATGTCAATGCTTTGTTAATTAAGAATTGGAACTATGAAGAGCCACTGAATCTACAATCCCTGAGGTCAGATCTGATTGGCTGCAACACTCATCCAGGCGATTGCTTGTATTGCTGAAAATAGTAACTTTTAATGCGATAATACCATTAAATGGATATCATAAGAAGTAAGTTTTTCTGACTTTGATTGAATCATTTAGGTACTAGTCCAATATGCATATAAATCAATTATTTTTAAATTCTTTCAGTTGTCTAAATGAAAATATTTGGTGATTAAGCTGTTCTGTATTCTGTAGTCTCCTCTATCTTCTTCGATCAGTCTGAGAAATTTTGCTGAATTGCGGGCTGCAGAAAAGCAGAGTATCCAATCTGAAGCCGCAATATTTTGTTTCTCGTGTGTAAATATTTGATGAGAGTTTTATGTTGCCTTCTGGTAAAAACTTCACATTGATTAGCAATTTTTTTGAGTGCTCAGAGTATCTCTTTCTCCCCCGATCACACAAATCCATATCCTTACTCAGCCGTTCCTTGGGTGCTAATTGCCTCGTCTGGAGCTGGTTCTGTTCTGGAGGAAATTTCAGCTTGTCTCAGATAAGGAGGTAAAATAATAAGGTCGCTCGTGACTGCTTCTCACCGGCAGCTGTCATAATGTCCGAGAGATCCGGCATAATGTGCGCTCATTACACCCCTTCCTTCTAGGCTAATGTGCTGAATGTGATGAAACGGAACAGCAAGGGACCCAATTGATTATTCGTGTTGAAAGGTGAATTGTATGTCACATAGTGGAGCCTAATCAACTTTCTTTACACTTCAGAAAGCTAATTATTATTATTTTTGTTTTTAAATTGTAACTGAAATTAACTGAGGCATATCTAGACTGACTGGATGAACGTTCAAGAGGAACCTTATTATTTTTTTTACCAAAAGAGTAGTAGATGTTTTTGTCGTACTTCCAGTACAATTAAAAAAAAAAGTGAAAAACTCACTTGCACTGAATCCTCCTTTGAGCTTTCACATGGTTGTATTGCACTTATGTGTTCTAATGTTTTCACCCTTATTCAAAGTTATATATTTGTTCATGATATGAATTTTTTTAAGTTCTAGCGCACCTTTTGTTTTTCATTATGCTCTTTTGTGTTCTTTGGGGTTGGTGCAGTATTGTGACAGCGGTGGGGACTGGTGGTTAGAACATTCCTATCAGGCCAATCCAGTGAACTTGCTGAAATTTCCCAAAAGGAGTCCTATCTCCATATCTTCAAAGAAACCGGTAAGGCAGCAATACAAACATAGAAAAAAGATAACACTATACTAGTGTATCTCCCCGCGCCTCGGAAAAGGTTTTGTTTAAATATAAGATAAAAATATAAAAATGTGTGTAATTAGTGAGATATAAATATAAAAATATATATTGTGTGGCAGCAGCTGTAGATTTAAAATGGATGATAGAAAAATAGCCTAGGCTATATACAGCTCTTGCCGCAGAAAAACAATTAACTTAATGTATGTGAACAATGTTGAAAACGTATCTTTACAGTATAAGTGAAAATACAAATCAATTAAACACATGAAAATTAATAAAAAGTTCCAAGGAATTGATAAATGGATAAATAAGTCTTTTCCAGTGGTGATCAATATATGTGAATAAAATAAATGTAAAATTCAATAAAGACTTTTCAAGTGGTGATCAGGTGCAAAGTGCTACACTATCTGAAGCCTTTCTTTTAACCCCATATCCTGAGGATCGAGATCGGGTAAGGAGGAACCTAACCTGTATCCCACCAGGATCATCCACAAAGGGGATCCCCAATCCGGCCTGAACGGCCTCCAAGCGCTGTAGGTCCTAGTGCTATACAGCACATAGGACCCAACAATTCTGGTAAGTCATTTATTTCTACCACAAGCCACAGGAAAATAGAAATCCATGTCACAAAAGTAACAAACTTTTATTTATTGAGCACGAAGCACTTTGCACCTGATCACCACTTGAAAAGACTTTATTTATTGAATTTTACATTTATTTTATTCACATATATTGATCACCACTGGAAAAGACTTATTTATCTATTTATCAATTCCTTGGAACTTTTTATTAATTTTCATGTGTTTAATTGATTTGTGTTTTCACTTATACTGTAAAGATAAGTTTTCAACATTGTTCACATACATTAAGCAATACAAACAAAATGCTTTTAATTTGTGTAGTTAAAAGTGGGAATAAACTCCCCTGACTGATTTTTTTTTTTTTTTTCCTATAGGTAAGCCTATAATAAGGCTTACCTATAGGTACTGTAAATATTGCACGTTTAGGAGATCTATACTGGTGACATCACCGGCGCATACGCTGTGAATGAATGGCATACCCGTGAGCCCTGTGCCGTGAACAGCGACTCCCGCACGTATGTGATGTTATCACGACTCCTTCGTTCAAAGGACCGGGGCCTGTAAACCTGGAAGGAAGACCAGGTGAAGATGGATGCCCTGTCAGCCGTGACATCACACCGCTAGAGGGCTTCGTTTTAAGGTAAGTTTTTGCATAATGTGCTAGTATGCAATGCATGGAAGTACATAATCCTTTTTTTTTTTTTGGAACAAGTTTACTACCGCTTTAACCTTAAAGGACTGTTTTTTTACAAAAAAAAAAAAAAGCAAAACAACATTTTAGGTGAAGGTGTTCACTGATTTTTAGTCTGGTATTAAAATTACAATTTTTCATGAATAATTTACCGGCAGACCCAATTTCAGCCAGGTGGAATATTGCTTTGCTGGTAGTTTAGCTGACAGTCTGGTGTAGTCAGCATGTTTGCAGGGTCCATGTGTTTGGGGGGGGGGGGGGGTGCTGCGCTGGGTGAGCTTTCATCCTTCGCTTCACATACAACAGAGATCTGCAGACTCATCACATCAGCTGCGTCTGTTACATCTAGAGATGTCACACACGCTGCTGGCTAATCCCGCCACAACGATCGCCGTCACCTTCAAGGCCATTGATGACTGATAAGGATTTGGCTTGGGACATAAATCAAGAGCAGTGACAGATCTGCTTGTGTGAGGACTGTCAAGACTCCCAAGAGTCTCCTTAAAACAATAAAGTGTCACTCTGCCGTTCCACAGACATTAGTGTTTTTATTAATAGGTTTTTAACCATTTCCTAATTTGCTTAAGTTCACTTCCAACATTGTAATTAAAGTAGATGTGGATGTCATTTCGTTTTCTCCATACATGGTGTATTATAAACACTTGATTTTTATAAATAAAACCTGCAATTTCACCTTTTTTCTTTTTCCATCTCAGTGCTGCTGCTTTCCTCTAGTCTCTTTAAATCACTTCCTGTCATAGACTGCAAATCATTACCCTGGACCAACTTTCTGACTATAAATGTTGGACCATGTCTACGCAACATGTCAGCAGAGCCGCTTGTAGTCTCTGACAGGGGGACAACTCGGGAGCTCAATTGGGAGTCTGGGACAGACAGCAGGAAATGCTTGAACAAGGCCCTTCATGGCAGGGTAACCAGAGATCATTTTAATGCTGACGTCTAGACGGATATCAAAGACACAAATTAATGCAGCTCAGTACTAATTGATAAATCATCAAATATATCTTTAAACACAAGCTGTGAATGTGACCTGGTATCAGACTCTTGCAGTCCCTATACAGCAGTGCTGGAATGTGAGAATTAGAAGCAGTACAAGAAACCAATGAGTTTATGGTCTGACAACCATGCTGGTAGGAGGAGAGAGCACAGAGAAGTGAGCTCACCATTGTGCTACTTCTTCTTTCACGGTCTAGTCACTGGCTGGGGACCGATCCAGGATGACCAGGGCTCAGAGTCAGTGGGTTGAATGATGCTGGCCATCAGACTGAGGACCTCTAGTGACAGAAAAAAAGTACTGCAGGGGGATGAATATTGCATCAAAAACTGGTTTTGCTCTTTCATTAGGCTTTTCATTTTCTTTTCTTGTTGCTTTTGGCTAAAGCTCTGCTTTAAAATTTTGCAGATTTAAATATGTTTTTCAAAAGAACTATTGACATGACATGTTAAAGCCGATATGAAACTAGGAATGGGGATTAGATCCACTCTTTTAGTGGAGTTTATATCTACTTTAAGGTGGTTACAGATAAAGTAAATAATTCATAGAAGTGGACCCATCAATTTGTGTATTTTTCTATGTGATTTCAATGTGGTGTTCTATATGATGATGAAGGCCTTGTATTCAACTCTTGCCTGATTGTGCTCATTTATTGACGAGGCCCTCATTAGACGGGGGTCAGTGTCTCTATTGTCTTATACTGCGACAGATTGCAAGGCCTGCGTATCGGACTAATCAGCAAGAATAAGCAGCTTACATGCTCCTGAGAGACCTGCCGGCAGCCATCTCTCCCAGGACATGCTATGTCTGAAGAATGGAGGCGCAGACACCTGAGGTCCAACCGTGGTAAGTAAAGACCTGGGACCTTTTTGTAATTAGAGGGTGACCTATTGCTGATCAGGTATTCCTGTCCCTGATTTAAAACAAAAGGGACACTGGGGTATCGGTGCTTGAATTGAAAGTGTTCCAAGGGATTCTTCTTCTTTTCCCTAAAGCCCAGTGATCCTCCTTTTTTCCTCGTCTGCCATCGCCAAATCCTGAAAAGCATCAACGGGGAAGCCCAGATTGGGTCCCTTGCACTTTTTAATTTAATTTTTTTTATTTTTTTTTGTCTGAGGTTTCCTCTTGCAGGCAGAAAGTGAAAACCTTATCCATGTATTCACGCAGCAAAGGCTGTCACAAACAAATTATTGTAATTATACAGTGCACCCGGAAAGTATTCACAGTACTTCACTATTTCCGCATTTTGTTATGTTACAGTCTTATTCCAAAATTGATTGAATTCATTATTTCCCTCAAAATTCTACAAACAATACCCCCAAAATGACAACTTGAATGAAGTTTGTTTGAAATGTATTAAAAATAAAAAAACTAAAAATAAATCCCATGTACATAAGTATTCACAGCCTTTGCTCAATATTTTGTTGAAGCACCTTTGGCACCAATTACAGCCTCAAGTCTCTTTGAGTATGATGCTACAAGCTTGGCACACATATGTTTGGGCAGTTTCTCCCATTCTTCTTTGCAAGACCTCTCAAGCTCCATCAGGCTGGATGGGGAGCGTCAGTGCACAGCCATTTTCAGATCTCTCCAGAGATGTTCAATTGGGTTCAAGTCTGGGCTCTGGCTGGGCCACTCAGGGACATTTACAGAAAAGAGAAACCGTGTCTGTCTTAATTTCAGGCTGCAAAGCAACAAAATGTGATTATTTTAAAGAGGGGGGTGATTCTTTTTCTATACCCACCATATAAGGTCTTTCCACAAATCCAAGTCTAAATTGATAATAATGAGCTCACGCTGTTACATTTATCATTAATCTACTTTCAAGACCCCCTGGTAAAGTAAAAGAAGGCACAAGGGCGTAGAGTGGCATGAGTGGCTGTAGTTCATTCAGACATCAATATGGCAGGTAGCTGGTTCATCCTCAGAGACCAGCATGGAGGCAGGATCAACTGGCAGCGACTAGGGCCTGACAGGACTGATGGAATAGCCAATAGGTCAGTAGCTGCTGACAGGTAGTAGGTAAAAGCAGGCACAAGACTGGTAGGCAGATGGCCAGCAGCCACTTGGTGGCAAGCGACAGTATGCAGTGTAAGGGATTAGCTCGGTGGTAGGCGTGGATGACCCCTTTGGGGGTGCGTTTTCACAGAGAGATAGCCGAGCAGTGGTTGCAAACAACACTTTAATTTATTCATGCAATTTACTTCACACAATTGCAAGCCTCAAAACAGCCAAAATAAAATAAAACAAAATAAATCCTTGCCACTGTGGGCGGCTACCTTCTCACACACTGGAACCTATCTAATGAAGTCTGTCCCCAACCTACTGTTGGGCAGACTTGGCTGGTCATACAGCAGACTCTCAATAGTCCATGTTTTATCTCTTCACACAGCAAACAGTTCATTTAACATGTCCCTTTTCCTCTTCATATGGAACATGTCCCTTTTTGTCTCTTCACACTCTTCACATTGAACACAGTTCATTTGCTTGTCTCTCCACATAGCAAGCAGTGCATTTATTTCTTTTCACATAGAAATAGTTTCTCTTCTCACCTTGAGACGATCCAAGACCTTACTTCGAGTAGTCTTCACACTTGTTTACCCTCCTTAGCGCACATCACTTCAGGGGGTCTTCTCCCATGCTCACCAGCTTGTCGGGAGGCACTCATCTGTCTGTCCTCCTCTCCCAGCCCACACGGCGACAGGAGGCAGCAATCAATAGGACTTCCTTTGGACAAATTATTATTAAATTAAATATTATTAATCATTTCCTCATTCCGAATAGCTGAAGGCCTTTCAACTTCTTTACACCTTCCTGCTGCCTTTGGCAGCCGACACCCTATAGTAATTTGTGAACTTTCCAAACCAGGTGGGAATGTGTCTCCTCTCTGTGACTACATCCCCAGATTTACCTGACTTCCTGTCACAGCAGGTACTTGATTGGTCAGGAAACGGCAGCAAGCTGGGTCGGTAACAGATGGTCAAGAGCAGGTACGAACAGGTGACCAGAGTAATCGGAGTTCAGGTTGGAGTCAGCAACAGTGAGGTGGATCCGGTATAACGGAATGCAGTGGCGTATTCCAGGGACAAGCTGGCGTCAGTGCAGGAGGAGTTTAGACTTTCAGAGGCAGGCCTGGTCAGTAACGAATGGACAAGCCCAGAAACAGGTTGCAGGTTACATTGGAAACACTAGATCACACCGCAATGAATCAGTGCAGCAGCTGTATTTAAATAGTCCGTTTGGCACCAGTGTTAGTGACAGGCGCACAGCCACACACCTGCGCATCCTCCTGCACGCACCTACACAGCTGGCCTGCGCCTGCACACCTGCATGCGATTCGAAGCACCATCTTCTCTATGGGCAAGCCTTCCTCAACATCCACAATTACTGTCATATATTTATTTATTTTTTTCTTTAGACACACTGAACATGAAACAAAAGACAAAGGTCAACGTTGACGGGGATGTCAAGTCTAATTCTTTGACAGAAACGCATGAGATTACTCCTGTGACAATATCGAGCTGGCGGCCTTACAGAAAGAACAACTCACATCTACATGTCAAAGGTCAAACAAGCAATGAACCCCGCTTGGTGCAAGACAATATATACAATTCTTCACAGCATCAAGGGGAAGTCCCAACTCACAGTAGGGCAATCAGTGTTCAAAAACAGCAAAATAACCTTTCTCCTCCAGGAGCGGCTGTCAGATATAGTAAATGTGTTAAAAATAAGAGATCGACTTCGGTACATCAAAAGACTTTGAGGACAATGTCACAATCATGTTGCCATAAAATAGAGCAGTGTGGTCGGCATTTAAAAGAAAAGCGTCCCATTGGCGATTTCCAGGCTGTTTCTTGCCTCAAAGATGGAGGAAACCATACAGGTTCTGAAGCTGTAATTAATCAAATCAACCCTTATATCAATATCACAATTCATCCCACTGCAACTGCCTTGTCTATAAGGAATGAACCAACAAATTATGAGCTGGATAATTCATTCATGAAACCTCCTCCTGTATTGACTTGTCCAGCAACCGCGGGAGAGGAATTTGTCCAGTTACCAGAGGATCTCAACTGCTTATATACAGATGGAAATAAATGTTCTCAGACCACCTCAAATCTTGTTTCTGGTTACCTTGGTAAGTCCCATCCCTGGTTTGGAACAGAATGCTTTCAAGATCTAGGTTCTTCAGAAAATACTTGTATGGAACCCACCAGAACATCTTCATATCCAAAAGTTCCGCCATCATATTCACATTTGGAATTGGCTTCTAACAGTTTTCATGAAGTTAATCGTTTAGACTTTTGTTCAAATATTAAACATCAACCAAATTTATGGCATACTGAAATTCAAAAATCTATGCCTGAATACATTGTGTCCAAACAGGCTGGGCAAACAAGTCCAAATTCCGACTATTCTCTGGACTACCCAGAGAAACAGCCTAAAACTTTTTTTTCCAGTTTTGATTATGCATTGTTGGATGGGCTGAAATTGCCTTCTGAAAATGAAATGTTTAGACCTTCTACAAACCTACATGGAGATGTCTTTGGACAGTATAGTAGGAGCCAGTTTACTGGACTTGACCCATTGCTGTGTTCTCAGGATGATGGGGATGTCTTCCATGAAAGGTTGGTTAATTCTGAAGAAGAAGAATATGGTGGGACTTCATTGAAGAAACATGATGAGGAGCTTCAGAGATTTCAAAGTAATGTAAGTTTCTAGTACATAGACAGCTGAGCTTAGAGAAACTACTGCTTGCAACTCTGGGTTATAAATTATGTATGTGCAAATCTATGTGATTGTACTTTACTACTCTTATGAAAGAAATCTATGATCAGGGTATACACCTTCATTTTATAACCTCAGCATTGTAATTCCAATATAAATGATACTTATTTTTAAAATTCAATATAGTTATTAGTAAATATTCAATACAGTAAGCTTACTTTAATGTTATGAGTCCTGCTTGTCTGTGGTTTGTCACTTTCTCCAACTTCATGGATTCCCTGCATTTTTTTGTAGCTTCTTCTCTGCTGTTTAATCTCAATGTCTAAAGACTACATATCCCATGGTACCTTGCTGCCTGCAAGCAGTGCTTCCTTACTGAGTCCCCCTCCTAACACTCTTAAAGCCCATACACACTTGATGGAAATTGGATGAAATATCCTCCGATTTTTCTCTCTTGCTCAGAGTTCATAACCGTTTTTAGTTGACAGTGCATAAATGTTCACGAAATTTCTCATCCGATTTTTTTTTTTTGGGACATTAGTTAATAGACTTCTGGGTCGTCAGCAACTTCAGATCATGCGCGGTCTTTCGTATCCGATTTTTCACGGACGTACTGCATACACATTAAACGAAAATTGGTCATCTGGGGACGTACGATAAAAATTTTGGTGTTTGTCCCTCCGTTTTTTTTCGTTAAAAATGTCGGCATCGGCTGCTGAAAGATGTGTACACACTACCTGAAAATCGTATGATTTTTACCTCGGACAGGAATTTTCAGCAGATTTTCTACTAGTGTGTACCCCACTTAACTCTGTCTCGACACCTCTGATACAAGGCAGGAAGAAGGCAGGCTCTGTGAATTTTGTGACACAACAGTGCCTTCTCAGAGGGCATAGTGAATACCTGCCAGGGACTGTCCCTTTTGTTGAAGGGACATGCTGGAAAACCAGCTTCCGATCAGCACTTGCATCACATACTAGCACATTATGAAATACTTACCTTAGAACGAAGCCCCCACACGGTCGCCCGGACACCGCTGGGGGAGCTGACATGTTCCCTCAGTGTCTCCTCCGGGTTCGGCGGCTCCGGCGCTGAGTGGCCGGAGCCGCGATGACGATGCGCGGGAGTTCACTTTCCGGCAAGGACCCGGCAAGGAGCTCTGAAGGTCCGGCAAGATACGCCGGACCTTCAGAGCGCATGCGCCGCTGGTGTCAGCGACTGCATGCAGGGTGAATATCTCCTAAACCGTGCAGGTTTAGGAGATATTAATTGTACAGGTAAGCCTTATTACAGGCTTACCTGTAGGTAAAAATTAAAAAGCGGAGTATACTACTGCTTTAATAGCCATTCAAACCCCTTTGTGTCAGCTTGTGTGCATCATGTTATCGGGCAAAAATCACCAAGAGTATGTAAACCTTTAATCAGGGTAATTTGGGTAGTTTCTGTTGTCATTTATGATTTAAAAAGAGTAAACACAGTTGATTGATAATAAATGGCTTCAGCCAAACACTAACCATGAGTGAAAGAAAGGTTTTTGAGCTAATATTCCCGGGAAAATGGCCAAGAAATCATAAATTCTGGCAGGGTATGTAAACTTATGAGCACAACTTTGTGTGTGTGTATATGTATATATATATACACCGTAAAAAAAATATTGCCTTTTGAAAATTAAATATTTGTAATTTTATTTATATTTTTAGATAGAGACACTTGCTGAAACCCCGGAGAAAATTCTACCTTCCAGGTAAAATACTCACCTTCTTTTGCAAATAATTGCATTTCTCATACAAGACTTTACAAATATTCATAATTCGGCACATTATAAGGGATCTGTAAGAGTAACCTGTGTCATCTGAAAATCTGTTTAACAAAGCTGTACAGAACACAATACTCCCCCCATCTTCCCTTCTCTCTCTCTCCCCTCCCTCCCTCTCTCTTCTTTCCATGCTCTCTCCCCCTCTCTCTCCCTCCCTTTCTCAACCTATCCCCCCATCTCTCCCTCTGTCCTGATTAAATCCCCCCCCCCTTCCTTACTACCTCTCTGTCTCTCCTTCCCCCCCCCCCCATTTTCTCCTCCCTCTCTCTCTTCCCTCATCCCCCATATCCCGTGATCCATCTCTCTTCTTGCTCCCCCCCCCTTTTCTCTCACCTTTCCTTCCCTTCCCCCCCCCCCCTGTTTTCTCCTCCCTCTTATCCCCATCTCCCTTGATCTATCTCTCTTCTTGCTCCCCCCCCCCTTTTCCTTTCTCTCGCCTCTCCCCTTCCCTTTCTCTCTCTCTCTCTCTCTCTCTCTCTCTCTCTCTCTCTCTCTCTCTCCCCCCCCCCCCACTTGCTCAACCTCGCCCTCCTTAACTCTCCCTTTCTTCATCCCCTGCCTCTCTATCTCCCTCATTCCCCCCCCCCCTGTGCTGGTCCCATGTACATTGCAGGAGACAAGCATAGGTCCCATGTACATTGCAGGAGACAAGCCTCACATGGAGTCGTGTGATTCGATAGAGGAAGAACCAAGAAGTGTGGCTCAATATTTTCCGAATTTTGCTAAGCCACATGTATCTATGTGGGTGATGAGGCAGCCGGGGATGGAGACATCCTATAGATTATCAGCCCCAGGATGACACACACTTCCTCATAGAGAGATTTCATTTCCTGATTTCACTTTCATGTCTCCTGCTGTGTACATTGAGCATGCCAGTCTCTCTTCACCAAAATTGTGTCTGCATTACCAGGAAAGCTGGCCATACACCAGACCATTTTCTGCCAATTTGGTGGCTTTCTATCACTTTTTATCCACCTTTACTGCAGACCATTTGGCTCGTTTAACTGATAGAGTCCTCTAGGGGAAATTTTAAAGTGGTTTTAAACCCAAAACCAAAAATGTAACATATTGCAGCTTACCAATTATGGGATGTAGTGGCTGCATCAGTTTTCTTTTCTTTGGCTTTTTTTCTTCTTTTGTTTTCGCCTTGTGATCTGCCCAGTAACACACCTCCTGTATTAATGAGAAACAACTGTATAAAAGTGAACAGGAGGCACAGCAGCATTGTCAGTCTGGGGAGGAGGGGGGTGTTAAATGTATTGGCAGATTTAAATACACTAACAAATTGAAGCCAAGCTGCAGTTACAGCAAAAGTTTTTTTTTTTCCTTTTTGGGATAAAGATTTTGCATGAATAAATAAAAGCTGATACCCTGCCAGTGGTAAATGGTTTGTCTCTTCCCTGTGAACTGATAGATTCTGCTGGAGAGCTTGTGCTTTTAAAAAACACAGACTTGCTGGCTGGATCACCAGATGAAAATAGAAAAATGAAGGCCTAAAAAGGGAAACTAATGCATCCATCACATCTAAGAATTGGGAAGCTACAATATTATAAATGTTTGCTTTTAGGTTTATTACTATTCACAGTATTGTGCAGCAGTAACACTCATTATGTCCATTGATGCACATATACAGTTTATAACATCTAAGCCCCGATTAATGGGGACGTTTTCAGATCTCAAATGCGTGGAAGTTTTTTTAGCTATTTGATGGGCCGTTAAAGTTTCCTTGTATTTATTTGTGCTCTGGTGCTCTTCATGCTATTTTCTCTATCTGCATTCGGATTCTGCATACCCCAGTTAGGGTGACCCTGTTTGACAAGAGCAGCCCCATCATGGTTTTATTGAGCCGAAGAAATTGGTTTGACATCCTGCAGTCCTGCAGCATGGATTATCAGTATTCTGAGTGCCTCTCCGGTACTAATCTGGACCTGTCGGAATATCAGTGGCAAGGTTCCTGCAATGGGACTGCTAGATTGGCCAACTGTGTTCCTATTTATATTCAACAAATCATTAACATAGGCTCGATTCATAAAGTTTTACGCAAAGGATAAGTATCTTTATTTTCAGTATCATACCGAATTTCCAAATCTCATTGGCTGAAAATAACTGTCACTTTTCTGTGAATAAGTACTGTATATTTTTCTTGGTACTTTACCTTTGGGAACTGAGATTTGTGTTTTTTTTTTTTTTTAATTAAACTTTGGTTTAATATGCCTTCATCCCTGTCCCTGCACACAGGCATCTGAGTCTCGCAGACAGACATCTACTCTCCTGCTGTCTGCAAGCCTGGAATAAGCTTGTCGTAGAGAAATATGAGTCCGCTCGGAAGCTCTATGAGGGTCACCTACTGCGGAAAGGGCTCCGAGCTCTGGCATGGGCCGTCATCCTTCAAGATAGCAGAGCGGGAGTTCTACAAGGGAAGTGCAGGCGGGCTACCGATAAGTATGTAAGTCTGGACGTAAAGATCAATAACACAAAAAATATCCATATGAAGCCTGAAATATTTCGATTTTACAGACAATATTAATTCTTAGACTGGCCATAGATTACTTTTTTTTTTTTTTTCGATCAGCTCACAAAAAATGAACTGATTCCCCCATCCACACAAGCAAAGTGGGTGGAGGAACCCTCTCCACTGAGATATTGATTTCTGACAGCCAGACCTCTCCACTGTCAGAATATACTGATCAGTGGCAGCAGATGCTAATCATCAAAATGTTTCCAACATTTCCAGTTGACAGAAGTTGATCATTCGTCCAGCGGGAATGGCCATACATGGATCAAAATTCAGCAAGTCCCTGCTGAGTCTAGCAGAATTTTGATCCTTCTATAGCCGGCTTTATCAGCATTTGTAATATTTGCTTTACCAGATTTATTGTATATTACACCAGTTCAACCGGCAGACTACATTTATCAATTTATCAAGCTAATAAAGAGGATTTTAAGATTCTTTTAAATTAGATGTGAACCCTAAGTGCCGGTTCACATTCTTGCGGCTGCGGCGATTGCATGTAATATCGGAGCGCACTGCTCCTTCATTACATGCGATCGGCTGTGCGGTGCGAATTCAGCCATACACTTTGTATGGCTAAATTCGCACTGCACCCGCAGCAAAGACGCACAGGACCCTTTTTTTCAGCCGCATCAGGATCGGATCGCACAGTGGTTCACACTGTAAAGATCGCACTGCGATATGCGATCAAACTGGGGGTGTCGTTAACATTTCATTGACACCCCCAGCGTATCGCATATGGCAGTGTGAACTGCCAGGGGTGCGTTTGCGATGCGGGAACAGGCTGCGAATTCGCAGCCTTCCCGCATCGCATAAGTGTGACCCAGACCTAAGAGCCGGTTCACATTAGCGCGACTTGTCAGCCAGACAAGTCGCGGTCCATTGACCGCTACAGGACCCGTTCTAATAGGAGTGACACAAGTCGCTCCGACTTAGAAAGTCCTGTACTATTTCGGGGGCAACCTCGGAGCGACTTGCATAGACTTCCATTATGTAAAGTCCCTGCAAGTGGCTCCGAAGTCGTGGTGCAATGTAATGCACAAGTCGCCCCCGAAGTAGAAAGGAGTCGTGTCACCTCAGTGTGAACTGACTCTAACTGACATTGTTTACTAAACCACTGTATGTCTTAAACAACTGCCATTCTGCCAACTTCAATTCATATTTTCATAATTTGTTGCATCTCAGTGCTACTAACTTTCTGCAGCCTCATTGCAGCTACATTTTGTCTACATGCACTCCAGCAATGGCAGCATGGCACTTCGTGGGATGAGTTTCATGATGGTGACAACAGTGGATCATGCCTGTGTAACTTGTGCAGAAACTACCAGTTGTAGTCTTCATCAGAAGTCTATGTGACGGGGTGACCACCACACAGGAGCACAAATGGGAGCCACAGACAGGGAGTTGTCATCCTATAACAGGAAGTGCCTGAGCGAGGAACTTCATGGTAGGATCGTTTTACAGACATCAACAGATTTAACCACGGCCAGGCAAAGTGACGTACCGGTACGTCACTAGCCTGTCACTCGCTTGTGAGCCAATAGCGGGCGAGCGCCCGCCCGCCCCGACTCGTTCCCTAACAAGTCAGTGCGTGTGACCGGCGGACCCGATGTCCGCCGGTCACTCGCGATCGTTCGCCGGGAAGGGAGAAAGGCAGGCGGCAAATGTAAACAAGCCGCCTGTCATTCTCCCCTGTGTAAAAATGGAGATCCGACGGTTCTACTATGTAGGACCGTTGATCTCTGTTTTTACACTAGTAGCCATGTCCCATCACAGTTAGAAACACACCCCTAGGACACACTTAACCCCTCGCTCTCCAATACAGTTAACTCCTTCCCTGCCAGTGTAATTTTTACAGTAACAGTGCATATGTATAGCACTGATTACTGCACTAATGTCACTGGTAACCCCAAAAGTGTCAAAAATGTCAGTCAAGGGTCCGATCTGTCCGCCGCAATGTCGCAGTCCCGCAAAAAAAATCGCAGATGGCCGCCATTAGTCATTAAAAAAAAAACAAAAATGACAAAAATCTTTCCCTTTGTTAGTAAACGCGATAACTTTTGCGCAAACCAATCAAAATACGCTTTTTGCGATTTTTTTTTTTTTTTACCAAACATATGTAGCATAAAACAAATTGGTCGAAAATGTTAAAAAAATTTTGATTTTTAAATTTTTTTGGGGGGGAATTTCATATAACAAAATGTGAAAAATATTGTTATTTTTGCAAAATGGACGCTCTTTTTCTGGTTATAGCGCATGATCAAAAAATCGCACAGGTGATCAAATACCACCAAAAGAAAGCTCTGTCTGTGGGAAAAAAAGGACGTCAAATTTGTTTAGGTACAGCATCGTGGGAAAAAAAGGACGTCAAATTTGTTTAGGTACAGCATCGCACGACTGTGCAATTGTCCGTTAAAGTCACGCAGTGCCGAATCGCAAAATAGCCCCTGGTCAGGAAGGGGGTAAAATCTTCCGGGGCTTAAGTGGTTAAAAATAATTTTTGACATGAAATTGGGATGTTGAAGATTATATGAGACTTTTAGAGATTAGAGGAACTTCCGCTGAGACCTTTCTTTTTACTCGTTTTTTGAGTAGGGGATGGGTTAGATACACTCTGTAATAATTTTTTTTAAATAACTGTCTCTCTCCATTTCTGGGCGATTCGCCTTCATTCCCTGTCCAGGTAACAGTGGTGGTCAGCAGGGCAGGAAATAAGGAAAAATGCATCCAACCAGGACTTCAATAAAAACAAGGGAAAAAAAAACAGAAGGAACACAGCACCTTGACAACTGGCCATACACCAGTAGAATTTTGTCCGAAATGTTTAGTTTTGTTTGGCTGATTTGAGTTGCTTGATTTTGTAACAGTGATGTTTTTGGTTTGGAAAAGTCCATGTGCTCCAAAATCAAGTGCTAAAAGCACATGAAGCACCCATCTTGTTAGGTTGCTAGGATGTTTGGCAAACTCCAGTTGTTGGATAAAAAGACCTGGCTCAACATTAGAGTTCCATCCCTAAGGTATTCAGTAGGCTAGAGGTTTGGATATTTAAGTTCCTCCACACCAAACTGGTCAAACCATTTCTATATGAAGCTGGCTTTGTAGACAGGGGCCGAGTCATGCTGGAACAGAAAAGGGCCTTCTCCAAACTCTTAACACAAGGTTGGAAGAGCACAATTGTCCAAAATGTCTTTGCATCCTGTAACATTAACTGTACCCTTCACTGGAAACACCTGAACTCAATTATTGGGTGGGGAATACACATATTTTAGGCCATATTGAATATATGTTTACTTGTACTTTTTTCTACAGTAGCCTTTCTTAACCTGGGTTCCTTGAGCAATGAGCAACATCTGCCTGCCAGATAAGTAACCACTGCAAAAATATATTTTTAGCAATCTGTAATGGGGGAGGGGGGGGGGGTTCTTTCCAATGACTGCAGATTATTCTCCATAGCGACCACGAGTGTAAGGCTCTTTATCCCTTATGACCACTAGTGTAAGGAGCATTCTTCCTATTGACCACCAATGTAAAGGGCATTCTTTCCACTGACCGCTAGCGTAAGAAGAATTTTCCCCACTTACCACCATTGTAAGGAGCATTCTTCCCACTGACCCCCAATGTAAGGGACATTCTCCCCACTGACCACCATTGTAAGACGCATTCTTCTCACTGATCACCAATGTAAGGAGCATTCTTCCCACTGATCACCAATGTAAGAAGCATTTTTCCCACTGACCACCAATGTAAGGAGCATTTTCCCCACTGGTCATCAACGAAAGGGGCATTCTTCCCACTGACCACCAATGTAAGCTGCATTCTTCCCACTGACCACCAATGTAAGCTGCATTCTTCCCACTGACCACCAATGTAAGCAGCATTCTTCCCACTGACCACCAATGTAAGCAGCATTCTTCTCACTGACCACCAATGTAAGCAGCATTCTCCCCAATGACCACCAACGAAAGGTGCTAAAAGCACATGTAGCACCCATATTGTTAGGTTGCTAGGATGTTAGGTAAACTTTTTTCTTTGTTTTTTGGCTCCTCTGTGGTCAGTGGAGCAGTTGTTGATTGCTTTGGGCTGTTCTTGATCTTACAGACTGCAGATTTGATTTCTCTCCCCTGCTTTCTAGAGGCTTCTAGAACATAGGAGGTTGAGCAAGGAAAATGGACAAAATAAATATTTATTTTGCTTCAGCCATTCCCCAGGTAGGTGTGCCCAGTAAGTGGCTGGAGAGGCATGTAAATATTCTGAGCTTTATGTCTTTTTGTCGGAGGGACTACTCCCGTCTGGAAGGGGGTGGCTATTCCATTCCTCCCCCGCAACAGTTCTACTGACTGACGCTGATGTTCATCAAGGTCCCAGCTGTGTCATGGGTTGGGGGGGGCAACTTTACGACTTTTCTGAAGCTAATCAAGGGAACTTTCTCCTAAGGACCTATTCTGGAGAACTCACTGTTGAAGAGTGTCTTGTGTTAATTGTAAAGGGTTTGGCTGTCCTGTGGCATTGTAAGCATTAACCTCTCCTTTACAGATAAGTGTATGGTGGATACTGGAATGAGGCATCCAGTGATTCTGTGACATTGTGGGTATTGACCTGAGCTCAGGACCCCACTGATTGTGTGCTGTTTCCTTTGAGTGATGGATCCAGTGGTAGTTCGAACTGGGATAACTTTTGAAAGGACTCCTTTTTTGCCATCTGTAGTTGCTCCTACATAGAAACTGTTAAGGGAGGCTTAGCACAGTGGAGTGTCCTCCCGCTATTATTTAGTAATTCTGGAGTATCTCATATCACCCTACACCCTCTTGAAGTTCTTGAAAAGTAAAAAAAAAAAGTATCCCCTAGACTGAATATGGACCCGGAGTGAATAAACTGTTGCTGTGTGCAAGGCTGCCTTCGCACTAATCTTGAGAAAGAACCAGTTAATTTACAGAGGCTCCTGCAGCAGTAGCACTACATACACAACATTTTGAAGTATTTTTGAATGACATGGCAAAGTCATTGAATTTAATAATATTTTTTGTACGAATGTTTGTACGAAGAATATTCATTTAAAATCTACTAGGGTATGGCCAGCTTTAGAGTATCAGATAATTTGCAATAAATTCCAGGGAAAACCATGTACACTCACCTTCAGTGCAATTGCGGCCACAATAGAAGCTGAGTGGACACTGTTTTACCTGAAATTTAATGCGATTATGACTGAGATATTCTTAGAGGCGCCGTGTTCCATCTCCTTTTTTTCTCCCAGTTGGCTATAACTCCATGTGCATTAAAATGAATTAGCAGGCTTGGAGAACTACATTTGGAGTGTTTGTTTCGGCACTATTCTGTGCAAAGGTCTATCTGCTGTAACTTCTTTCCTTCAGTGCAGGGGCGTAACTACAGGGGTTGCAATTGCAACTGGGCCCCATGCTCCTGGATAGGAGGAGGGGAGGGGCAGCATGTAGAAAAATCATGGTCCTCCTGTAGCTGCAGGAGGAAAATAGAGGAGATTGGTTCCTCTAGGATCAGTGGGAAGAGCCCCAGGCTTGAAGGGAAGGGCCCCAGCCAGGGGTTCGGGGGACCCTTTATGGTTTCTTGCACTGGGGCCCTGAAGGTTCTAGTTACGTCTCTGCTTCAGTGGTATAATTTCAATGGACTGCAATTAAAACCTGACAGAGGTACCAATCCTTTTTCACTCTACAAAATGTAAAAAAAAAAAAAACTTTGGCTGGAAACTGCTCAACATAGGTTAATCTTTAATGGAAGTCCTATAAATAGTTGAGGATTTTTACAGAACTGAATTAATATTAGATAAGAGTTTTATGATAGGGAGCAGTATTTTCCAATTCATGGTAATGTCCAGCCCAGCTACCCTAAAGGAGACAAAAAAACAGGGCTTGTCCTCTTTTTGGTTTCATTTCACCAGTCGTGGCTGCTTACCTAGAGAGCAACATGACAATCCTGCTTAAAGGAACTTACTCTACATGGCAAAAAGTTTGGCCTATATGAGCTTATTGGACATACTAATAAAACACCATGTCCATTAATATGGAATTGTACAACTTTGTGACAATGTCATCCTCCACTCTTCCAGAAAGGCTTTCACAAGGTTTCAGTGTGTCTGATGGAATTTGTACCCATTTGTGAGGTCCATAACAAACAAAATGGCCCCTGCCCCCACCTATACCTGGCCTTTACAGCAAGTAAATGGAGGGGAAACGCATGCAAGACAAAACCTGAAGAATTCCCAGCTCAACTCACCAACTAGTTTCCTTCCCAACCGAATTAAGCTGTCTAACAGTATGCGTTAAAAACGTGTTTAGTTAGCACACATTTGCAAACTCATGCGTAAGTTGCAGGGCCACTTCATGACACCCTGTATTACCTGCAGTCCTAACTCCTGTAAATCTATGAGTGTCTCCACAGTGGAAGCACATGCATTCTAATATATAGATAGGGGGCAGGTGGGCTTGGAGGTAGCCCGACCCTCCTTAAATGCACAGGGGCTCAATGGACGCCCAGCTCATAGCACAATGACAGAAAAGGCATCCAGTGTGTCCAGAGAGGCAGCAAAGGCATCCAGAGGGGACACACTGGATGCTTTTGCTGCCATTGTGCTACGTGCTGGGCATCCATTGGGCCCCTGTGCAGTTAAGGAGTGTTGGGCTACCTCTAAGCCCACCTGCCCCCTATCTATCCATTAGAATGTATGTGCTTCCACTGTGGAGACTCTCATAGATTTAAAGGAGTTAGGACTGCAGGTAATACAGGGTGCCGTGAAGTGACCCTGCAGCTTATGCATGCGTTTGCAAATGTTTGCTAACTAAACCCCTGTTTTTAACACATACTGTTAGACAGGTTAATTTGGTTGGTGAGTTGAGCTGGGAATTCTTCTGGTTTTGTCTTGCATTTGTGAGGTCAGGTACTGATGCTGGATATGAAGGCCTGGCTCACCATTAGAGTTTCCAATTCATCCCAAAGGTGTTCTGTAGCCTTGAGGTTAGGCCATTCAAGTTCCTCCACACCAAACTGGTCAAACCATGTCTATATGGAGCTGGCTTTGTACACAGGGGCAGAGTCATGCTAGAACAGAAAAATGCCTTCCCCAACTATTAGCACATGGTTGGAAGAGCACAATTGTCCAAATTGTATTTTTATGCTGTAGCATTACCTTTACCCTTCACTGGAAACACCTGTACTCAATCACTGGGAGGGGAAATCCACATATTTTAGGCCAAATGTATGTGTACTAGTCCTTTTTTCTACAGTAAGCTTTCTCAACCTGGGTTCCTTGAGTAATGAGCAACATCTGTCTGTCAGATGAGTAACCACTGCAAAAATATATTTTTTACCTATCTGTAATGGGGGGGGGGGGTATTTTAAATGAATACAGATGTAAGGATCATTCTCCCAGTGTCCACAAATGTAAGACTCTTTATCCCTTATGACCACAAGCCTAAGGAGCATTCT
Organism: Pelophylax lessonae; assembly: GCF_965119305.1. NCBI lineage: Eukaryota > Metazoa > Chordata > Amphibia > Anura > Ranidae > Pelophylax > Pelophylax lessonae. Next base: position 58,484,112 of record NC_138779.1, on the reverse strand, counting down.
TCCTATTGACCACGAATGTAAGGGGCATTCTCCCCATTGACCATCATTGTAGGGAGCATTCTTCTCACTGACCACCACTGTCAGAAGCAAAGGGCATTTTCCCCACTGACCACCAACGAAAGGGGTATTCTTCACTCTGACCACTAGTGTAAGAAGCATTCTTCCCATTGAACACTAATTTAAAGAGGAGCTCCAGTCTCCTGTGTAAATATTAAAAGGGTAACTGCTGGCTTTTAATAAACACACTTAGCTGTCCCACGATCCAGCGCTGTGCTCAGCCCAGCCGTTTTGACCATGGGTCCTCTGTCCCTGGCATCTTAACTATGGGGACCCGGCTGTGACAGTTCACAGCCGGGTGCCAAGTGCGCATGCACGTGCGGCGCTGCACATTGTAAATGGTCCCACAGTCTTCTGGGACCTGTGACATGTCCAAGAAGACTACGGGTGGAGGGAGTGGGGGGGAGAACTTTAGTTTCTGTTTTACGTAGGCGGTCGGAGCGGAAATGAGAGCAGGTACCTGCTGCCCACAAAAAAGCTCTATTTCACAAACAGGAGTGGAAGGAGGAGGCCTTAAAGCGGAACTTCTCTTTTAGGTGGAGCTCCGCTGGATCATTCTTCTTACTGACCACCAATGTCAAGGAGCAGTTTTCTCACTGACCATTACAATATTACGCTTTGAGCTTTTGTTATAGTAAATATCGGAAAGATGCCCGGAAAGTAATTTTGAGGGTTACTTCATGTTAAAAGGCTGTACTACAGACACAAGAGGACGTTGACTTGATCCAGCTGGCAATAGCCATTTCATGCCATGGCATGGAACCCCCCCCCCCCTCCAAAACAATCTTGTGTACCCTACTTGCTCCTGACCCAAGAACGCCACCATGAGAAACAGACACCCATGGTCAGAAAATATAGATTTCATAGACACCATCTCCGGCTTGGAGGAAAGATCCTGGCAGCTTGTTATTAGGTTACGCTGGACTCGTGTTACCCGTTAAGCTATGGGCAAGAACAATTGCTGAAATCCAAGCTGCAAAATGTTGATGTTAACTTAAACTTTTGACTCGGGCCTGATTCTCGGACAGAGGAGCTGAAATTACCGACGTACAAAAGGCACCAGAAGCACAATAGTGTTTCTCTCCTCCCAAACTGTCAATTAGAATAAGGAATTCTGAGTTGGAGAGTTTATCCCAAGCGTATTTCTGTGCTTGTCGTCAGCATAAAAGCATTGTGTTCACCTAAATACTCACGGTTCATTATTTTACAGGGGTCCGGAGAGGTGGAGGTTTGTCTCCAGATGGAGGTAGAGAAAAATCTGCTGAGAAGATGTTTTGTGAGATGGATGAGACATTCTAGAAACATCCAAAATGCTCAAACGCTGCACCGAATGGCCCTCCAGAGAAGGTATACAGTTTATATATGTCCTCTGGTTTCTGTATGCAGTGGCGGTTCTACATTAAATTGCTCCCCGGGCAAGACTCCCTCCCGGCGCCCCCCCCCCCCCCCAAAAAAAAAATAACATGACAACATAACAATAAATGCAGAGTGCCATGGCATTGTTGCCCCCAATAAATGCAGAGTGCCACGGCATTGTTGCCCCCAATAAATGCAGAGTGCCACGGCATTGCCCCCAATAAATGCAGAGTGCCACAGCAATGCCCCCAATAAATGCAGAGTGCCACAGCATTGTTGCCCCCAATAAATGCAGAGGGCCACAGCATTGTTGCCCCCAATAAATGCAGAGTGCCACAGCATTGTTGCCCCCAATAAATGCAGAGTGCCACAGCATTGTTGCCCCCAATAAATGCAGAGTGCCACAGCATTGTTGCCCCCAATAAATGCAGAGTGCCACAGCATTGTTGCCCCCAATAAATGCAGAGTGCCACAGCATTGTTGCCCCCAATAAATGCAGAGTGCCACAGCATTGCCCCCTTTCAGTGCAGAGTGCCACAGCATTGCCCCCTTTAATGCAGAGCGCCACAGCATTGCCCCCTTTAATGCAGAGCGCCACAACAATGCCCCCTTTAATGCAGAGCGCCACAGCAATGCCCCCTTTAATGCAGAACGCCACAGCATTGCCCCCTTTAATGCAGAACGCCACAGCAATGCCCCCTTTAATGCAGAGCGCCACAGCAATGCCCCCTTTAATGCAGAACGCCACAGCATTGCCCCCTTTAATGCAGAACGCCACAGCATTGCCCCCTTTAATGCAGAACGCCACAGCAATGCCCCCTTTAATGCAGAGCGCCACAGAAATGCCCCCTTTAATGCAGAGCGCCACAGAAATGCCCCCTTTAATGCAGAGCGCCACAGCAATGCCCCCTTTAATGCAGAACGCCACAGCAATGCCCCCTTTAATGCAGAACGCTACAGCAATGCCCCCTTTAATGCAGAACGCCACAGCAATGCCCCCTTTAATGCAGAACGCCACAGCAATGCCCCCTTTCAATGTAGAGATGGCATGCCAGAGTGCCACTTTTCAATGCAGAGCGCCAGCGTTCCCCCCCGACCCGTCCGTGCACTTACCTCATAGTCACTTCTCTTCCCTTCTCTTCAGTCCTCCCGCGGCGCCTCCTCCTCGGCCAATGGCGTGGGGTTTGCCTTTCGGCCAATCAGGAAGCGGGAGGACCCGCTCCCTGATTGGCCAGGAGGAGGATCAGTGTGACAATAGCGAATTTTCATTCGCTATTGTCACACAATGGGCGGGCTCGGGGGGAGCAATGCTCTGCTCCTCGGCTCGGCGGCGGCGATTTTAGGCATGGGCGAACGGGGCTCGGGCGGTCCGGTACCATTTGATCCACGGATCGGTACCGGTCCGCGGCCCGGGCATGCCGCCCCCCACGTGGTATGAAAAAATGCCGCTCCGGGCGGCTGCCCCGTTCGCCCGTGCCTAAAACCGCCACTGTCTGTATGATGGAGTATACATCACCCACCCCCCTCTTGTAGAATATAAAACCTCAAAAACACAACCCATCAACTCAAATTCTTTTTTTTATGTTTTTTTTTATTTTGACATGAGTTTAAAGCGGAACTCCGGCCAAAAATAATACAATAAAAGTGAATAGCCTATCAAAATATAAAATCACGAAACCAACTTTGCTGCAATAGTCACCTTCAATAAAGAGATTCAACCTGCATTATTGTTTTCTGTGGCTAGATCGCTTCAGTTTGATGGTTAGCATTTTTTAACCCACTTCCTCAGAGCCCAGGTCATCCTAGACATGCATCTAGTAAGCCTATGAACTTATTGGCTTCTTGTGCTGCTTTTTCTCCCTACCCTCCTGCCCTGTTGTACAGGGGCTGCAAGAAACTGATACCAGGTCACATTCAGCTGCTTACACTGCTTGCATCGAAATGTAGCACCCTCCTAGGTAGGTGCTAGAAGAGAGTATAGCACATTTTTCTCTGCCTACCAGAGAGCAGGATCCATTGTTAGGGTCTGCTTCTGGTGCAGCTCAGCTTGTCTGTAATGCTTCACACTGGTCAAATAGGGAGGCATATTGGACAGTAGGAGGAAACCTGACAAGTGAGGTCACATGCATTTTTACAGCCCTTGTGATTGGCAGGTACCTCAGGGCTTGCTGGGTGACTGTATAAATGCCAAGGGCACATGTGTTCGGGGTCTTCGGCTGGAGAGCGGTGTCCTGGAGGGAGGGGCGGCTGCCCCTCTTCTGTAGAAGCTGCTCTGCAGCCTCAGGTAGTCAACCTGAGGGCCTGAATGTTAGGAGCTGAAGGTCCTGCAGAGCTAACTGGAAGGGAGACACTGGAAATGATCTGATTCTGCATATAGTGAGTACAGATCTGTGTCATGGGGCCTGTCATGTGATCATGCGAGGGCCATCCCTTCAGTGGAAAAGTCAGTGGATAGGTGTCAGTTAACCGCTTGCCGACTGCTCACAGTATATTTACTGCGGCAGTCGGCCCCTCACAGGCAGAGTGACGTCGCTCGCCTTTGAGGCTCTGGGGAGCGAGCGCGCGCCCCCGCGCGGTCACGGACCCCCCCCCCGCGCGTGTGACCAGCGGACCCGATGTCCGCCGGTCACTCGGCGATCGGCGGGGGAGAGGGTGAATGTCAGGCAGCTTGTGTAAACAAGCCACCTGTCATTCTCCTCGCTGTAAAAACACTGATCACTCGGATCTAGTATGTAGATCCGTTGATCAGTGTCCTTACAGCTCAAGCCACAGCCAATCACAGTAGAAAGCAAGCCCCTAGGGACACACACAGCCCCTCCCTCCCAAATAAAGTTAACCCCTTCACTACCAGTGTATTTTTACAGTAACAGTGCATATATATAGCACTGATTACTGTAGAAATGTCACTGGTAACCCCAAAAGTGTCAAAAATGTCAGTCAAGGTTCCGATCTGTCTGCCCCAATGTCGCAGTACCGCAAAAAAAATCGCAGATCGCCGCCATTACACGTTAAAAAAAAAAACACCAAAAATGACAGAAATCTTTCCCTTTGTTAGTAAACGCGATAACTTTTGCGCAAACCAATCAAAATACGCTTTTTGCGATTTTTTTTTTTACCAAACATAGGTAGCATAAAACAAATTGGCCGAAAATTTTAAAAAATTTTGATTTTTACATTTTTTTGGGGGGAATTTCATATAAAAAAATGTGAAAAATATTGTTATTTTTGCAAAATGTACGCTCTTTTTTTGTTTATAGCGCAAAAAGTAAAGATCGCACGGGTGATCAAATACCACCAAAAGAAAGCTCTGTTTGTGGGAAAAAAAGGACGCCAAATTTGTTTAGATACAGCGTCGCACGACTGCGCAATTGTCTGTTAAAGTCACGCAGTGCCGAATCGCAAAATACCCCCTGGTCGTTTAGCAGGAAAATCCTCCGGGGCTTAAGTGGTTAAGGGGATGTTAGAGAGTGTCCTGAAGATAATGTAACTAAAGTCTGCTGCTAGAGAGAGCAAGAGGACTTAATTCTTCCATACAAGTGGTGGTAGGGTTAAAGCATTGTGTCTGCTTCCACAAATGACCTGGTGAGGCCAAGTGAGAGTTGTCCTTATCTACTGTGAATAGTTCAGTTGGAGTATCCCATGATTCCCTTCTCCCATCTAAGTTACGCAATAAATACAAAAACCAAAACCCCTGGACTGTTTATTGAGTAACGAGCAAACGGGAGTAAGGATGGATGAGTGAAAAATCCCCTAGTGACTGTCTGCAGGTAATCAGAGGGAGGCCCAAGAAGTCATCACACAGCAAGCCCTACGAGGACAGTACTACATAAAATATAGAGTGCATATGGAAAGTATTCAAAGCGCTTAATTTTTTCCACATTTTGTTCTGTTCCAGCCTTATTCCAAAATTGTTTAAATTCATTATTTTCCTAAAAATTCTACAAACAATACCCCATAATGACAACGTGAAAGAAGTTTGTTTGAAATCTTTGCAAATTAATTCAATATTCATCTCGCAGCACGGCAATTGGCGGCATGCTGTGTCCCGGGGACATGGCCCATCCCTGATCTCAGTTTAGAACCAATGATGCGGCTCTTTACCCATGTGATCAGCTGTGTCCAATCCCAGCTGATCACATGTAAACAAGGAGATGCCAGTTACCGGCTTTCCTCTCCTCACAATGATAGAGTGTGAGGAGAGGAGAGGTGATCATCAGCATTTCCTCACAGGGGACACCAGCACTGATCATCAGTGCCCTGATTATCAGGGCAGCCCCAGCAGTGGTGCCCATCAGTGCTTCATATTAGTGCCTCCTTATCAGTGCCCTTCAGTGCCGCTTCATCAGTGCCCATCAGTGCAGCCTCACCAGTGCACATCAGTGAAGAAGAAAAATTACTTATTTACAACAGAAACTAGAAAAACATTTTTAGCAAAAAATGTAAAAACTCAGTGGTAAATAAATACCACTAAAAGAAAGCTCTATCGGTCTCAAAAAAACAATAGCCATTTCATTTGTGTCCAGCGTTGCACGTCTGTGCAATTGCCATTCAAAGTGCAACAGCACTGAAAGCTGAAAATTAGCGTAGCCAGGAAGGTGGTGAAAGTGCCCTGTATTGAAGTGGTTAAAAACGCACCACGGCTGACCTGCAGATATACAAACCAGCTCCATAGTAGAGAAGGCTGCTGGTTCACATGTCATGCAAATTGGATGCAGTTCAAAACCCATTCAATTTGCATACAGTATATGTGAATGGAGCCTTATGGCACTTTTCCACTGCAAGTACCGGCTCAGCTCTACTCGGCCCTGCTTGGCCCGGTTTGCTTTTCCACTGCTGGTACCGCATGGTACGGTGTTGGAACGGTTCGGTACGGTACGGTATGGTTTGCTTTTCCACTAAAGTAGTACTAAAGTTAAGTGGGTGGGATAACAACGGGGTGGGTGGGATTCTCTGACCAATCAGTGGCTAGTAGTGACTGCATGCAAAGGATTGTGGGATATGGTACCGGGTATGGTACCTCTTGGAACCACAATCGAGGTGGTACTGTTTTTGAGAGCCGTACCATTCGGTTCCATGCGGTGGAAAAGCGCCATTAGTGATTGGGTTTAAACCTATTTTAAAACCTTTGATTCAGTATTTCAATTTCCTTTCTTTTGTGTATTAACTTAAATCCCTGTGCTTCTATCTTCAGTGACCTTCACCTCTCTATCAGTCGCCGCTCACACCTTATGACACTCTCATGTGTATGTGTACAGATTAATTTAAAACAGTGTAGCACTACTCCATATAAAAACTAAATGTAAAAATCAAAAAACATAAACATATTTGAATCAACATACAGTATAATTCTGTATATTTCCCTATATTTCTAGTGAATAAATGTTCCACATCAAGCAAAGTATCATTGTGTGTTTCATCCAAGTTTTTCGCTTTCCATGGTGTCTTGTGCTCAAAACCACTTTCTTTAACCACTGCGACTGACACCAGTTGTGCTCTCACCTTCTGTCCATGACCCACTTATTACATTAGGTCATGCATTGCATGTTTTCCCTTCCATTGGGGTACCCAGGTATTCACTCCAGCAAGTATATTTTGCCTTCTCCAATCCTCATAGCCAAGTAGCAAAATCAAGAAAAACTCTACATAGTGCTTTATTATTTTAAAATACTTTATTAAGATCTAATTTCAATTAAAACCACATATTATAGTACACTATCACTCCAGTGCACCCAAGTATCAGAGTATGCATAGTGTAACAGAGCAATGGGACTTCAACATCTGGCATATATATATATACAGTATTCGTGGTTACTTCCTGGTTCATACATACATTATTCGTGGTTACTTCCTGGTTCATACATACAGTATTCGTGGTTACTTCCTGGTTCATACATACATACAGTATTCGTGGTTACTTCCTGGTTCATACATACATACATACATTATTCGTGGTTACTTCCTGGTTCATACATACAGTATTAGTGGTTACTTCCTGGTTCATAATGTGTGAATTAAATCACCCAAAAGCTCTGCCCAATGCATTTCATCACCATTCACATGACCTCCTCAGGAAGATATGAATGGTACCTGAACGTGGACCCTCATGGAAGAATTACCAGTGATTATTTTAATGGAGGCAGATTTAAAAAATGAAAAAAGGACATTACCGTGTTATTGTGTATGTGAGACTTTAGTGATTGAGTTTAGATCCACATCCAAAATTTAATTCTATGTTTTGATTTCCTTTCTTTTGTTTGTGCATTTATAGAATGTTCTCAGCTTGGTTGGGGCACACAAGACAAGTCAAAGAGCGAGCACACTTGGTGAAGAAGCGGGGCCTCCTACAAATCGGCCACTGGGCTTTAGAGCTCTGGAGAAGGCGGCTCTTCCAGAGGAGGGAAGCGGAATTCTGGCACCGGCGGAAGAAGCAAGCACTTCTTCGTGTGATCATGACCGGCTGGCACAGATACTGCCAAAGTAAGTTTTTCTTATATGTGGAAATCTACATTGATGTAGAGTAGAGGGGAGACCGAGCCAACTGCCTGTCTCAGAAGCCTCTGATTGAAACTGACAGTGACTTTTAGGTCGCACACCGGTTCCCAACCATAGCGACCTGCACTTTCCAATTTTTTAAAGATCACAATAAATGTTACAGATATCACTCAATTGGGCTTTTTTTTTTTTTCCAAGGGTCACACCACCCAAAACTGAAAGGTCAGTTTGTCGTGAGATGCTGGAGAATTATGCCATCGTTCACTTTCTTACATTTCTTGGGGTCTGTGCTATCAGTATTGCCACGTCCACTAATCTACCATGGAAGTTACAAGGCATCACACTCTCTTAGCTAGAACGGGGTTGGCTCAGGATTGGGAACACCCCAACATAGGCAGAAACATAGCCCAGAACAATAAAGGGGAAACCCCTCTGCTCTGCCCACCAGACTACCTATAACTAAAACTTATTGAGGTGGAATAAGCCTCTCATAAAACATGCTGATGAGCAACACGCCACAGCTGACAGTGGCTCATAGCAGCCAATCATCTTTCTGCAAGATAAAAATGGCTGCTGGTTGGCTGTTATAGGTGATTTCAACTTGTTTTATTTCCTTAAGCTCTCCACAATGTCCTTTTAGATGTATCAACAAGTGTCTAGCGAAAGGTCTGGCCTTATTGGATAGAAATTGATTGGACAGCTTAGGCAGGTCCCCATAGGACATAGTTTTGGCTGCTGTAAAGTTGATTGTATAAAAATTGTATGGTATAATTTTAATGTGTATAGTGAGGCTTATGTTGGCCATACAAGTTTCAATTTCTTTATCACATCAATGTGCGATTTGATGAAAATGATTGAATCTGCAAATAATTCAATTTAGATACAATTTAGATCGGAGATTAGAGTCGATTGGCCAGGGCAGTAAGTTTTATTGATTGTGTTGCATCGATCATCAGCACTTTTAATAAGTCCGATGATAAGATTACATGGTGACACCAGATATATGATGGATAATTTGTGATTGTGTCTTCGAACTATCGATCGAAATCCACTTCCCCATGTGTGGGTTGCTGACTATAGATCGATTATTCCTATCTGGAGAGATCAATTCAGAAAATAAATCGATCATTTATCGAAGTGTGTATGGCAGCAATTAGTCGGATGTGTGCAGGCATAGATCACCATACGCAGAGAGTTCCCGTATGGAGTATTCTGTCTCTTAGATGGAGATCTGTCGAGTCTTCTATGGATTTTGCTGGGCCTCTGTGTTCTATTATGCTGGTTTTAGCAGGAAAAAAGTCTTTGGCCGTTTTTTTTTTTTTTAATATAAAGCACCTGCTGTATAATCTGGGTGAGGGGGGGGACAAATGAGCTTGGAGATGGCAGATGGCTGGTTTATGGCCGCCATACTGAGATAATGAGGATCATCCTGTTAAGTGACCTCTAAAAAAACTGACTTAACCTCTGACCCCCCTGGAGGTCATCAGTGACTCTGTGTCTTATAATAGATCTTTCCCCAATTCTGGAAAGAGGTATTAGACACCTGGCACCTGTAAGGCTCATAGCAATAGAGAGATTTTCTCTACCCATAGACACACCAGCTGATCCCCTGTCCAGCCCCATGTTTGGGAAATAGTCCTGACTCCTTCAATTTTATCAGTAGTAGGAATGAGCTTTGGGGCGAACCAAGTCAAACCAAATCCAAAGGAAGAAACAATCTCGTGCATTAAACAAAATCATTTCGATGAAATGAACTGTCACTTGCAGGAATAGGTCACTGTCACGAGGCAGCCCCCCGTTGCTAGCAGTGGGGCTTCAGTAGTAAGCCGAGATCTGAGTCCTGGATCCCTGCAATCAGAGTGGCAGCCAACTCATTAGAGCAGTGGTTCTCAACCACCGGGCCGTGGCCCACAGCCTCTCCTGGGCCTCCAGCCAACTGCAGATCCCTTGACCTCCCACAGTGCCTCCCAGGTCTCATAGTGCCCAAAAACCTCTATAGTGGCCCCAGGCCTCCTAAGACATCTAAGCCTTCTATAGTGCCTTCCCCTCTTCTTCCATTGTGGACCACAGTGCCCCCGGGTCATATGAGAGCCCTAAGCCACCACAGTACCCCTCAACGTTCCACAGTGCCCCCCAGCCTCCCTAAGTTCCCCCAGCCTGCTGAAGAGCCTCCAGCTCTCCATAGTGTCCCCAGCCACCAACAGTGTCCCACAGTGCCCCCCCAAACACCCACAGAGCTGCCCTGCTCCCTCCAGAAACCTCACCTTATACAGGGGACACCAAGTCAGCTTCAGAGCCCCCTAACCTCCTCCATTACCGCAAACACCCCCCCCCCCCCCCCGCAGTGACACCCAGCCCCATCCTGAGCCTTCCAGCATTTCAGTGCATGTTTTTCATCCCCATACTTTAAATGTGTGAGTATAAAATTATTTTCAACTGTTGGAACATGGAAGGTTTTATGGAAGAATATACCAGGCCCTGGTCTCAAAGATGTTAAGAACCCCTACACTAAAGGATGGAAGAGAGCAGCAGAGTAAGCAATCTCCACACAACAGAGAAGCCTGTACAACTGTGCAAGACTGAGGGGAAGGTTGGAGTTCCACTTTAACCAGCTAGCCACAAATGGCACTGAATGAATTTCCAGCAGGTTCTCTGCACAAGTCTGACCCTTACAGTAAACCCCAGCCAGAGTAATAATAATTAATATGAGACCATGCTTTGCCCTTCTCGCCATCAGGGAAGAAGCGGCTCTCTGATAAGCTGGTCCTGTGGGAGGCGAGTTGTGCGGAGCGGATGAAGCGAGCGGCAATGAGAAGGTGGAGCGATCAGCTCACCAGAAGATTGACGGCCGAGGACTACTGGCACCGACTAGTCCTGAGCAGGTATGGCTCCTCAATTCTTCTGTCTGCAGGAAATCCTCTTTTCTAAGGTGAGGACTCTGAGACAGCTGGGCCAGAGGACTCGGCATTATGGTAAAATGAAAAAATAGAAAAATTGGCACTGCCATTGAATTCGTTTTTTACCACCATTGTGATGTATGTACAGATAAACCTTACACAAGAGGGGGGACTGTTAGAGCTGAGAAGTTCAGTGGGCAGGTTGAGCTGGGTCGCTGAGTTACTGCTAGGAGTGGGGAGCAAGGTGAGCTGAGCTGCTGAGCCACTGCTGGGAGGAGAAGCAAAGTGAGCTGAGCTGCTAAATCACTGCTCTGGGAGGAAGAGCCAGTTGAGCTGAGCTACTGAGTACCTGCTTGGAGTGGGAGCCATGATCAGCTTCCCCTTAGCTCCCTCTAAATACTTACCTGAGCCTGATTTTGATCCAGCGCTGCTCAATCTCTCTTCACATAACTCCGAGGCAGCAGCGGGAGCCATTGGCTCCTGCTGCTGTCAATCAAATCCTATGAGGAAGAAGTGGAGGGCAGGCCCTGAGCTGCACTTTGTGTCAATAGGTGAACACAATGCAGCTCAGGATCGAGCCTGCACATGTGGCGGCACAAGTGGCTTGCTGTGGGGGGACGCAGAGAGGAGATGCTGAGCGCTGTCGCAAGACCCCAAAAAGGGGGTTCAGGACTGCTCAGCAAAACCATTGCACAGAGCAGGGGAGTATACCATGTTTTTTATGTAACAAAAAAAATGTAACCTTTTAAATACTTTAAAATGTTTTTACTGTAAACCTTGAGGATTAATTGCTCCACAGTGACGGCAGCTACAGAGGTCAGCCAGAGCTTGTTTTAAAGCTCATTTGTTGCTTGTTGTAAAACAAGTTCAAAGCCTGGCCACATTTGTTCAATAAAGCTGAACATCATTTTTGTCTAGGGGAGAGATGAAGGGAGATATACTTACCTGATCTTCTGATCCTCCCCACACAAGACTGGTCCCTGCAGCACCTGATCCCCTGTGGTCTAGCAGTCTTGAGTGGTGGACTGTTGCTGACATCATCAACCTCAGAGCAGACTCCATAGATCTGTTCTGGATGTGAGGACACCGAGAACAGTCCACTGCTGGAATATAGGGGAGTGAGTTTGTCAGGGGAGCGAAGGTTCAGGCGAGTATAGGACTTTCTTCTCTCCCCTAGACAAAATGAGCACTTAATACTTCCAGTGCTGGAAAGTGTCCAGCATCATTTAGCCCTTGTTAAAAACTGTATCTTAAAAAGGTAATGGACTGTCCATCCGGCGATGTCACGCGCCAGAAACGCAAGTGTTGTGTTTTTCTGTTTCAGTGTATTTATTGGTTTTTATGACACAACATAAAAGATCAAAAGTAAGCATATAAATCGCCCACACAGGGGCTAAAGAATGGTCAGGTATTACAAGGAATCCAAAAAGGGATACAAACGGAACACTCGCCCCCCCCCCCCCGGGGGCGCGCAGAGCGGCGATCGGTGATGCGAGGTGTCAGTCTGACTCCCTGCATCTCCGATCTCGGTAAAGAGCCTACTGACGTAGGCTCTTTACCATGTGACCAGCCGTGTCCAATCACGGCTGGTCACATAGTAAACATGAAGAGCCGTTGATCGACTTTCCTTAGTTCGCGCCTGAAAGGCACGAGTAAAGGAGAGCCGATCAGCGACTCCCCTGACAGGTGGGGGGGTCGGCACTGGTAATCAGATCATTGATTACCAGTGCAGACCCTCGGGGGGGGGGGGGGTTGGGGGGTGCCACTAGAACCACCAGGGATGCCCTCCCATGGCCCCAGGGATGCCCACCTATGACCCCAGGGATGCCCACTATGGCCACCAGGGATGGCAATCAGGGCTCAGGGAGCCCCCCATTGCCCTCCCCATCAGTGCTGCCCACCAGTGCCCTCCCTATCAGTGCTGCCCCCCAGTGCCCAACATTGCCATCTATCAGTGTTGCCCACCAGTGCCCATTGTTGCCCACCAGTGCCGCCTATTAGTGCCCATTAGTGCTCATCAGTGCCACCTATCAGTGCTCATCAGTGCCACCTATCAGTGCCCATCAATGCCGCTTATCAGTGCCCAGCAGTGCCGCCTATCAGTGCCCACCAATGCTGCATATCAGTGATACCTATCAGTGCCACCCCATCAGTGCATTTTCATCAGTGCCTGTCAGTGCAGTCTCATCAGTGCAGGAAAAAACAAATTTATTTACAAAATTGTATAACATAAACAAACTTTTTTTTTTTTTTTTTCCAAACTTTTCGGTCTTTTTTTATTTGTTTAGCAAAAATGAAAAAAGCCAGAGGTGATCAAATACCACCAAAAGAAAGCTCTATTTGTGGGGGGAAAATGACATAAATTTGGTGTAGGTACAGTGTTGCATGACCGCGCAATTGTCATTCAAAATGCAACAGCGCTAAAAGGGGAAAATTGGCCTGGGCAGGAAGGGGGTGAAAGTGCCCAGTATTGAAGTGGTTAAAAAGTCCCAGAACCTTTCCAAAAATGCACAGGCTGAAAAATGCATAGATGTGAACGTGTTCCATAGGAAACCATGTTAAATGGACTATAGTGCGCTTCTGCAAGATGCAAAACACACAAAAAAGCGCATAGGTGTGCACGTAGGGTTAAACATGATTGTACATTTTCAGCAATAAACCGATCATCAACTGAATATACGTTTCAACTGACTTTTTTTTTTCCTTTCACCTCACTAAGCCCAAAAGCTAAGCTGGATGGAAATTACCTTTTTAAAAACCCAAATATGAAGCCAATGGAAGCAAATATCTAAATGAATTTCTTGTATTTTATTGTCTTCTGGACGGATTACCTCCAAGCTCTGAAAGTTCTTGTTTGGGAAAATTCTTTTAAATAGCATTAATGTCAAACAATAGTGAAACTGATACAGAGAATAAATAACTATTCATATTTTTCAGTATTTCAGGAAAGTGAGGTCAGCAAAAGAAGAATCAGCTCTCCAGAATTTCCTGTTGTTGAGTATCTATATTTCATAATAAAATGTCTTAAAGCTGAACGCCGGGCACAAAAAATGTCATTTACATATAGTCCTTAAAAGCCAGAAAGGGTATAAATACCTTTTGTGTGCATCAAATGCCGTTGCAAACCCAGAAATTACCTTCTGAAAGTAGCAGTAACAATATCACTGTCCTGTACATAGCCTGTGCAGAGAGCAGAGCAGTGGAAGGAAACCACCAGGCTCCCTCTACTACAAACTGCCTACAGAAATCTGCGAGGTCTCTATAGTTAAAGCCCAGCTTCAGGAATTTGACCAAAATCTATCCATGCAGTGGCTGGAGCCTGGTGGGCACATTAGGTCTAGGGGAAGCTGAAGAGGCTTCATTACTTACTGTACCCCCCTCCAGCAGGCTCCAGTGCTCTCTTGCTCTCCGGGATCATGGCATCACCATCATGCATTAGCCACACCACGTTGGTGGTCAACAGAAAGAGGGCCTCCTAACACTGGTGGTTAGTAGGGATGAACTCCAAGTTCAATCAGGAACCGAACGTCATGTATAGTAGTGGTTTAGTATCTACCACTACTCTACATGACCGCTTCCTTGGTGTTAATGGTTGCTAAAGAAGCAACAGACGCCAGCACCCATCACATGGGGGGGCGGTATGTAGGGGCCACATTTATGTTACAGGGGGCTTCTAGAATCCAATAAGCCCCCCCTTCCGCAGAGCCCCACAGCCATCATGCGAGGGTTGTGGGGAAGTGGCCCTTGTCGTTCTCAACATATGGACAAGGTGCTTATCCAGTGGGGTTCCTCCCAGCAGGGTACTGCCCCTAGTTAAGGGCATGTGCCCTGGTATGACACACACACTGCATGCACGGATAAAGGTCTGGTATGGGTCCTATGCTCTTTCTTTTTCTTTTTTGTGGGGGATTTTCTCATTTAAATTTTTTTTTGTGGGGTCCCCTTTAACATTCCCCTTTAACATCCATACCAGACACTCATCAAAGATAAAAGTCTGATATATATTTTTAGGGGGAACCAAAAAACTGGCTTTGTTTGTGGGGCTTTCCTATTAAAATATATTAAGAGATTAAAATCTATTAAGAAATATTAGGAAAATTGCTGCTCGCCAAACAGAATCTTTCAAAAGATGTTGGTACAAGTTTCTCGGGGGCTCCTCAATGCCTTTTGACAATCACTTACCTATCCGCCTACAAAATGTCCATGTTTTTTTAACATTCATGTCTCATTGACTTCAGTTTCGGTGCCTGAACTTTACTCATATTCTGTGAACCTGCCTGAACCCAGGTGCATTTGGTTCATCCCTAGTGGTCAGTGGAAAGAGTGCCCTGTTACATTAATGTACACCCATACGTTGTGGGGCAGTGAGAAGAATGCTCCTTACAGTGGTGGTCAAAGGGGAAAAATACCCCCTTATATTCATGATGACCAGTGGAAGAATGTCCCTTATATTGATGGTCAATGGTAAGCATACCCCTTATATTGGCGGTCAATGGGAAGAATGCTCCCATTATGTTGGCGGTAAATGGGAAGAATGCTCCCATTATATTGTCATTCAATGGGAAAAATGCTCCCCTAACATTGCTGGTCAGTAGAAAGAATGTCCCTTATATTGGCAGTCAATGGGACGAATGCCCCTTATATTGGCAGTCAATGGGAAGAATGCTTCCCTTACCTTGGCGGTCAGTGGGAAGAATGCCCCTTTATATTGGCAGTCAATGGGTAGAATGCTCCCCTTACATTGGTGGTAGTGGGAAGAATGCCCCTTTATATTGACACTCAATGGGAAGAATGCTCCACTTACATTGATGGTCAGAGGAAAGAATACCCCTTACATGCATGGCCAGTGGGAAGGACACCCCTTATAGTGGCAGTCAATGGGAAGAATTCTTTGCTTACATTGGTGGTCAGTGGGAAGAATACCCCTTATATTGGCAGTCAATTGAAAAAATACTCCCCTTACATTGGTGGTAGTGGAAAGAATGCCCCTTATATTTCCCTTAATGGGAAGAATGCTCCACTTACATTGGTGGTCAGAGGGTAGAATACTCCTTACATTCATGGCCATTGGGAAGGATGCCCCTTATTTTGGCAATGGGCAGAATCCCCCCTTTACAGACAACTGATCATGGGTGTTAGATTTTTTTTTCCTGAGAGGAAATGAGAAAAGAAGTTTCCCAGGTCTCATTCTGCTGGCACTGTTGCGTAAAGTTCCAGAACTATGCGGGCACCATCAGGCCAGAGATTAATCTGCTACTGCTCTTTGCTCAAGGAATCCCTAGCAACCTGTGAAGTATCCCTAGGGGATCCACAGAACTTTGGCTGAGAAATGCTAAAAAAGAATGACTTGATGTATGCTTTTTTTTTTTCTCAAACACAGCAGAAAACCAGTCTTAACTTTCCTGCTTTGCTTTCCAGGTGTTTTCATTTTTGGAGAGAGAAGTCCACAGACTGTGTCCTCAGCGACAAAGTTTATGATTTTCAGATGGCATGGAATAAAACTAAAATAAAAGCAATGTTCGGACAATGGAAGGTCCTCTCCAGTTCCCATCGGCAGTGCAGCGCACTCTTAAAGAGGAGGGAATCCCAAATCTGCGGCAGAGTTATGGGACGATGGAGACAATACACCATGGAAGTGAAGGCTGAGAAGTATCTGAATAGAAGGAGATATCGCTGGGCCCTGACAAGGTGGACTGTGAACTTTCAACTGCACGTGGAGCTGGTGAAATATAGAGAGATTAAAAACCTTCATAAAGTGGGAACCTATTGGCAGATCTGGTTGTTGCAGTTGCAGCTCACAGTGGAATGCAAATTGCATCATCGGCGAGTTCTTAGAAAGAGGTAATGATGTCACATAAGTATTACTAGAAATGTGAAAGATCAGGGGAAAAAAACGCAGCAGCCACCTTGTGACCTTCCTTTGGCTTCTGAAAGGGAGGAGAGAGAGTCCTGTCTTATAGTCACTCTAGTTAGAACTTACTCTGGCCAAGGGACACTCTTCCCTACTCCCATGTGACAGTGCTGGGTGTGTAAGCAGCCAATCGCCAAGCCCCAGTGCTGTCATATGGAAGGAAAGTGGATGAGTCACATGATCACTATACCTGGAAGGACCAGGTATTTCTGTTCACTAGGGATGAGTTAAATTGACTTTACTGGTATTTCAGGAGTTTTTAGGGAGATTACAGCCAAATTTCTCAATTTTGGCTATATACTTGGGAGTCAATGGGGAGAGTAAAATTAAAAGATGCAAAATACATAGGTCAATGGGGAGAGTTAAAGCTGGGGAGAAGTTAAAGGAGAAGGGCAAAATACATTGGAGTCAATATGGAAAGTGAAATTAAAGCATAGCTGCAAAATGTCGTGGAGCCTATTGGGGAGAGTAAAATTATTTAGGAGGTGCACACTACATTGGAGTCTATTGGGAGAGTAAAATTATTTGGGAGGCGCACACTACATATAGCCTATTGGGAGAGTAAAATTATTTGGGAGGTGCACACTACATTGGAGTCTATTGGGAGAGTAAAATTATTTGGGAGGAGCACACTACATTGGAGTCAGCAGGGAGAGTGAAATTATTGGAGTGGGGCAAAATGCACTGAAGTCAATGGAGAGGGTAACACTAAAGGGGAGGGGCAAAATGGATTGTAGTCAATGGCAAGAGTGAAATTAATGGGGAGGGGTAAAATGCTTTGGAGTCTATTGAGGGGGTGAAATGAAAGGGAAGGGACAAAATGCGTTTATATCAACAGGAAGGGTGAATTTAAAGGGGAGGGGCAGAATCCATTGGCGTCAGTGGGAAGTATACAATTAAAGGGGAGGGGAAAAATACATCAGGATTAAAGGGGGGGCAAAATACATTGATGTCAATGGATAAGATGAAATTAAAGGGAAGGGGGAAAATGTATTGCAGAATACTTGTCCTTTAGCTTTTTCCAGGTCCTGCGTCACTCCACTTCCCCCATTAACCAGCTACTGATGATGTCACTCCTATACATGCGCACAAAAGTACAGCATCCCTGACTTGGCACAGATGTTGGCAGTGTACACTGCACTGCATAATCATATGTGCTTAACGTGTACACACAATAGGAAATTACTAGTGGAAGGACTTTTTTTTTAAGGAAAAAAACTACCGTATTCTGTACGCGCTCAGTTTACGTTATTAGGAATTATGTGCTATAAAAGTCCCATCTGTTGGAAAAAGCAGGAAGCAAAATGCATGTATTGTTTAGGTTGTTGGTACTATGATGATTCCAAAATAAGTAATCTGTGTATTTACTAATGTATCTATCTCTTGCTCTGCAGGGCATTTACCACATGGGTCTCCGCCACCCACCTCCATGCTACATGGAGGGAGGCAGCTGCCTGGGTCCAGTCTGTGTGTCGTCACCGACTCCTGCAAACATGCTTTGATCGATGGCGGACAGAACTGTCAATCAGGAGGCAGAAGAGTAAGTGCAAGCTTTCCGCTGTGCCTGCCATGTCACTGCAGTTCTGGAGAGCAGCCACAAGAGGGCACCAAGCGCTTAAACTGCGAACGCAGAATTCTGTAAAACAGGCAAGTAGACCAACAGACATTTTATCCAACGCCACACAAAGTACTGACCCAGGACGAGTAGATTCCACTTGAGTTGAAAGATTAGTTTTGACTGGCTGCTCTTTACGCACATTGTTAATGCTTAAAGTACTGCCTTGTTATTTCCTTGGTTCATATAATGCTGACATACGCTGCCAAGCTTTAAACAGAATGGCTCATATGAGGATCTGAATTTTAAAGTGTATGTAAACCCCAAAAATGGGCTTCTCTAATTTGCCCCTTTTGGTCTGTAAAATATACTATTGAAAGGGTTTTGTTATCTCTGTTCGTTACCACCTGTTGATCCTGCCAGAAATCTTGTGATCTGATAACTCCCCGTGCTCTCTCTCTGTGCCAACTTTTATCATTTACATTGTTCTCAGCCATCTCTAAGGACTGAAGAAGACTAGGAGAGAGGGCCTGGGTTCCCTAATCCTTCTCTTGTTTCTGTTCTGCGAGTGAGTGTTGTCAAAAAGATGTTTGCATCATCACAGGGTGGTACTGTGGATGCATTTTTATTGAAAATTTTTATATTTTTATTGAAAATTTGCAATTTACAAGCCTTAAACAGAAACTGAAAGAGGTAGCTTGTATCTAACCCACTAACAATGTTTTACTGCATTGATATCATGCAATTTCACATTAACATATATGTAAATAGTTAAATATTACCAAATTATTCAGTACCCTGTTTTGAGCACTTTTGACCTATCTATGTATTGTTTTAGCTAATATTTTTCTTTTAACATATGAAATAAAAGTTGTTATATTTTTATTTAACAAATTTGTTCATCTTGGTGCCTATAAAATCTATTGTTTTTGCATTTCACTAAGTCTGAGTGAGTGTTGTCACCCCAGGACAGGAAGTGTAGTTTTGGCAGGATCAGCATGTCAAAATAAAAAAGCCAGAAAAAAGAAAACGAATGCAGTCACTACCTTTAAAGGATGGATAAGGTTCAATATATTACATTTTTTTGGGGGTTTAGATAGTCTTAAGTTATTATAGCTATGCGTATTTAGTTATATTTGCCTTCTTATTACCTTACCTTGAGCCTGACAGTTCAGCCTATCAGGGGTCACCTGAAGTCTGACAGTCATTACACAACCTTACAGTCCTTCTCCCAGCTCCTGGGCGCACATATCACAGCCCTGGAGTTATCAGGATCGTGATAACAGGGCCTATTATCTGACACTGATATGCAATCTCAGCAGATGGGCAGTTGACAGAGCAGCAATTCTCAGATTGTAGGTGATCTCTAACCCCTGACTCTCAAGCTGAAGGCTCTAGCCCAGTAAAGCCAAATTAGGAGAACAAATCTAACACAAGAAATTATAAACACTTTTAATAATATCACAAACGCCCACTTCGCCCAGCATCATCTAATCTCTGGGAGTCATCACAACCTGGGCTCACAGTATTCTTGGAGAGATGAGCACTCACATATCATTACATGAGCACCATGCTGTCCAGGAGTAAGGAATGCCCAGTGCCCAATATCCCCACAGGAAGAGATGAGGAAGAAGCCATGCTGTAAAGCAGGCATCACTAAATGGCGGACCGCGGTCCGGATCCGGACCCAGTTAATGTCTCATCCGGACCCCTGCGGTCCCACCCTTTAGAGTCGTTCTGCCCACAGCCATCACCACTGCCAGTCTCACAGAGCCAGCAGCTGGAGGCAGGACAGCTATAGACAGAGGGCGGGGGCTATCCAAGTTAACAAGCAGGTGATTGGTTGCGAGGATACAGGGAGGTCATTGCACAAACATGCGATTCGGACCTCTGCTGGAAGAATATTTTACTGACTGGACCTTTGTAAATTTTAATTCAATACCCCTGCTGTAAAGGAACTAATCTGAACATTGTGGATTGTCTAGGAGTAAGGACTGCCCAGCATTTCTACAGGAGAGGAAGGATCGATGATGTCCACTGGCCTAAAAACTTCTAGATTGTCCAAGACAGAGTAAGGACTGCTCACCACTCCACAGGAGGAGGAGAGGAAGGATCCAGCATTTCATCAAACTGGACTATAGACTAATGGATTGTCCAAAAGTAAGGACTGCTCACCACTGCCAGAGAAGGGTAAGAGGAAGGATCCAGGATTTCATCAAACTGGACTATAGACTAATGGATTGTCCAAGAGTAAGGACTGCTCACCACTGCCAGAGAAGGGTAAGAGGAAGGATCCAAAAAGTTACTGAACTTTCCTGAAGATTGCTGGATTGTCCAGGAGTGGGGGACTGCTCACCACCTCTATAGGAGGAGAAGGATCCATGATGTCAAATGGCCTAAAGACTTCTGGATTGTACAAGCTTAAGGACTGCTCACCAACTCCACATAAGGAGAAGAGAAGGACCCATACAGTCACTGAAATGTTCTTAAGCCTGCTGGATTGTCCAGGTGTAAGGACTGCCCACCAACTTCACATACTGAGAAAAGGAAGAACCAATGATGTCCTGAAATGGCCTAAAGACTGCTGGGTGGTCCAGGAGTAAATACTACCCACTGCCTCCCCTAGAGGAGATGAAGGACTCATGATTACACTGAACTGGTTTGAAGGCTATTGGATTGTCCAGGAGGAGAGACTGCTCACCACTGCAACAGGAGGAGACTAGGAAGAACCCACAATGTCGCTAAAATGACCAGAAGACTACTAGATTGTCCAGAAGGAAGCACTGCCCACCAACTCCAAAGGGAGAGAAGGGGAAAGACCCATGGTGTCACTGAAATGGACTGAAGATTGTTTAATTTAAGATATGAATCAAGCAATGTTTATAATCTTACATAAGCCACTAAAGTAACCGGTTCCCTTTAAACTATTTAGAACCATTGACATCAGTCCCCATCCCAATGAAGCTTACAGGCTTCAGTTATTCCACGGTCATGACTTCGGTGTCACAACCTACCTGTTACTATTTCTGGTGAGATTCATTTATCTTGGATATGTAGAATGTATTGGGATTCTGCTCTCTGGCACATTTTTGGTCTTTTTACATTTTTGGTCAATGTTTTGTGATTTAAGGTAGTTTCAGCGACAGTAACAAGGTGCCCAGTGCAGCAGCCCAGACCGGCCAATTAAAAGGTTTACGGATCTGCTTCCATCACACTGATTGGATACTGCAGGATTCTTCACATCTCCGCACTACACAATGTATTACTTGCATCTTTCTCTCCTAATATGTTTCACTCGTTACCTGAGATTGTATGGTGTCTCGTAGGCTTGCAATTATTGGACGACAGCAGCCGCGGTCTCCCTGCGTAGACGGTGTCACCATGTGACTGTTGGGACCAGAAAACTGAGGAAGATTTGTCTGTCAATGGCACTAGGTACTGTACTATCAATTAATAATAACATGGTGAATCCGTGGTCTTTGTTATTGGATTATGTCAACTGTCAGAATTAATTTGTACTGTGGAGCTGGAGTTCTGCTTTAGATGCAGGTCCATAACCATGTGTGATGAGGCCCCACAGCAAAACCATTAGGGCCCCCTGTCTCTCTAGTATCTGTAGCAAAGACCATGCCTGTAGTGATGCAGAATACCCATTGCTTTGAAAATTGTATACACTGAGAGCTGTAAAAAATGTGCATAGCCATTCGTCAAGATGAATCTGCTTGTATATTCGTTATGTCCGAATTGGGCAAAAATGAATGTTCTTCAGTCTATTCTTTCATTTAAATAAATGTTGTTTTGTTATGGATAGTAGTAAAATACTGCATTATGGCCACAATATGGAGCTGAGGAGCATAGGAAAAGCATATCTTGGAACTAGAGATCATATGCGTGGGCAGGGGGTGTGCCTGGGCACACCCTAATCTGAGGGTCGGCAACCCATCAATCATGGGCAGGTGATGGGTAGACCATTATACTTCTTTTTGCTGACTCCCGAAACCTGGACAGGAGGGAAAGCATTTACCTCCTGCAGCCAATGAAAGTATGCTTCTCCTCCTCTCCCTTCCGACAGCATTCTGAGACTGGAGGAGGAAAATTCAGTGGATAGTTACCAGTCTATGCCACCCCCGCTGCCTCTACTGTCCCTGTTCCTCTTCTTTTTTTCAATAGCAATCACTCCCCATGTTCATTCATAACTGAATCGTAGTAAACTGTGTTTACTATGCTTCAGTTTGTGAATGAACAGGAAGCCGCTCAGCACAGAGCACTTCCCATTCATTCGCTGTCCAGTGTAACTGAGGCGGAAGAGAAAGGGACTGGGAAATCTCTGTCCCCAGCCCCTTTCTAGACCACATGGGTCTGTTTGGACCCCTGATGTTTCATCAAAGCCTCCCAAAAGGCCTCCTAAAAAATGAAAAAAAAAAAAAGAAATACTAAAATAATTACTGTCACCATCCACTGCCTTACTGACTGACACCATTTACTGCTCTTCTGACATGTCTACTGCCCCACTGACATAGTACAGGTACATTTTAAAATGATTGTTTAAATTTAAGATTTTAATTTTTAAGAGCGTGTTTTTTAGGCTCCTTTCACACTTGTGCGACTTCAAAGTCGCACGATTTTACAGCGATTTTGCCACGACTTTGTTGCCGCGATTTTGATGCGAGTTTGACTGGGCTTTAATTGTCTTTTCCTCAAAACGCATCAAAATCGTGCCAAAGTAGTGCAGGGACTACTTTGAAGTCGGTGCGACTTCAAGTCGCACAGATATGAATGGGAATCATTGGAAATAATGGAGAACGACTTGTCATGCGATTTTGAAGTCCCAAATCGCATTACAAGTAGCACAAGTGTGAAAGGGGCCATATATATATATATATATATATATATATATATATATCACACACACACGCAGTATCTCACAAAAGTGAGTACACCCGCGCATTTGTGTACTGTAAATATTTTATTCTATCTTTTCATGTGACAACTTTGCTACAATGTAAAGTAGTGAGTGTACAGCTTGTATAAATTTGCTATCCCCTCAAAATAACTCAACACACAGCCATTAATGTCTAAACCGCTGGCAACAAAAGTGAGTACACCTCTAAGTGAAAATTTCCAAATTGGGCCCATTTAGCCATTTTCCCTCCCCGGTGTCATGTGACTCGTTAGTGTTACAAAGTCTCAGGTGTGAATGGGAAGCAGGTGTGTTAAATTTGGTGTTATCGCTCTCACTCTCTCATACTGGTCACTGGAAGTTCAACATGGCACCTCATGGCAAAGAACTCTCTGAGGATCTGAAAAAAAGAATTGTTGCTCTACATAAAGATGGCCTAGGCTATAAGAAGATTGCCAAGACCCTGAAACTGAGCTGCAGCACGGTGGCCAAGACCATACAGCGGTTTAACAGGACAGGTTCCACTCAGAACAGGCCTCGCCATGGTCCACCAAAGAAGTTGAGTGCACGTGCTCAGCGTCGTATCCAGAGGTTGTCTTTAAGAAATAGACATATGAGTGCTGCCAGCATTACTGCAGAGGTTGAAGGGGTGGGGGGTCAGCCTGTCAGTGCTCAGACCATACGCCGCACACTGCATCAAATTGGTCTCCATGGCTGTCATCCCAGAAGGAAGCCTCTTCTAAAGATGATGCACAAGAAAGCCTGCAAACAGTTTGCTGAAGACAAGCAGACTAAGGACATGGATTACTGGAACCATGTCCTGTGCTCTGATGAGACCAAGATAAGCTTAGTTGGTTCGGATGGTGTCAAGCGTGTGTGGCGGCAACCAGGTGAGGAGTACAAAGACAAGTGTGTCTTGCCGACAGTCAAGCATGGTGGTGGAAGTGTCATGGTCTGGGGCTGCATGAGTGCTGCCAGCACTGGGGAGCTACAGTTCATTGAGGGAACCATGAATGCCAACATGTACTGTGACATACTGAAGGAGAGCATGATCCCCTCCCTTCAGAGACTGGGCCACAGGGCAGTATTCCAACATAATGACCCCAAACACACCTCCAAGACGACCACTGTCTTGCTAAAGAAGTTGAGGGTAAAGGTGATGGGCTGGCCAAGCATGTCTCCAGACCTAAACCCTATTGAGCATCTGTGGGGCATCCTCAAACGGAGGGTGGAGGAGCGCAAGGTCTCTAACATCCACCAGCTCTGTGATGTCATGGAGGAGTGGAAGAGGACTCCAGTGGCAACCCGTGAAGCTCTGGTGAACTCCATGCCCAAGAGGGTTAAGGCAGTGCTGGAAAATAATGGTGGCCACACAAAATATTGACACTTTGGGCCCAATTTGGACATTTTCACTTAGGGGTGTACTCACTTTTGTTGCCAGCGGTTTAGACATTAATGGCTGTGTGTTGAGGTATTTAGAGGGGACAGCAAATTTACACTGTTATACAAGCTGTACACTCACTACTTTACATTGTAGCAAAGTGTCATTTCTTCAGTGTTGTCACATGAAAAGATATAATAAAATATTTACTTATGTGAGATACTGTATGTCCCATGCTCCCCAGCTCTATCTAGTGGCCATAATGTTGTCTATTACTACTGCCCATACAAAAACAATATTGGTTCAGAAGACAGAATAGCCTATGGAACATTTGTTTTTGCCCAGTTTGCACAGAAAATATACATGCAGAGTCTCTGAAAGCATGGTTATGCCAATTTTTCATAAATCAAAAAATTGTTAATCTAAATGTATTTGCCAAATGCTTTTGCTTCACGCATAAATCACTATGAAGCCAGACAGTGCTGGAACCCCTCTACCTCTAGGCCCCTTAGCAAGTGCATGGTCTGTTATGTCTATAGATGTAAAACACACACAGCAGAGGGCACCATCTAAGTGCAGATTTAAAACTTTTTTTTTGTATGATAAAAAAATAAAGTGGCAACTCACATGTTTGTGAAGGCAAGGCATGTAGAGCATAAGAAATTAGGACATCCAGAGAACCCTGTAGCAGAGGCATCCAGTCCAGAGATTGGGCAGCACTGTCACTGGCCGGGTAGGCATTGGAAGCTCAGAGCCGTTTCCTGGTCAGGAGGAAACTGCAGACGAACCCAATGGATGATGTTCGATGCTGGGGACGTTCTGGGGTGTGGCTATGCATTGCAAGGCATTACTGCCTCTGGCAACACCCATGCAGGGACATACCTACAGGGGTCACAATTGCAACCTGGCCCCATTAAGCAGGGGCCCCATGTGGCCCCCCCCTGTATGCCTGGTTAGGAGGAGCGGTGGGGACAGCTGCATTTAGAGGAGGGCTGGTAAATGTGTCGTTTACCGACCCCTTTCTTTTTTGAATGGAGAAGCAGTGATCCGTACTGATCACTGACTCTGTCCATTCATAATTGAAACATAGTAAACTATGTTTTAGTTTGTGCATGAATGGGAAGCTCTGTGCAGCTAAGACTGTGGAGATGGAGATTGAAGGCTGTGGCCTCAATTTGCTTTCTCTGTCTCAAAGGTGAAACATCAGAGGTCAGTTTAGACCCCTGATATCTCACCAAAGCCCCCAACGCAGCTCCTAAAAAAATACAAAAAAAAATTGTGAAAATTTGCTTTTAAACAAAAATAAAAATTACTGACACCATTAGCGGAGCTACCAGGGTCACAAAGGTCACACTTGCGGCCAGGCCCCAGCGTTCTGTCACTGGGCTCGGAGGGAAAGGCCCCGGCGCCGGGAGTCCCTTCATGGTTTCTTGCATAGGGGCCCTGAAGGTTCCACAGTGCATCCGGAAATTATTCACAACTCTTTACTTTTTCCACATTTGTTTATGTTACAGCCTTTTTCCAAATTACAGCCTCAAGCCTTTGGAGTATGATGCCACAAGCTTGGCACACTTGTTTTTGGGCAGTTTCTCCCATTCTTCTTTGCAGGACCTCTCAAGCTTCATCAGCTTGAATGGGGAGCTTTGATGCACAGCCTTTTTCAGAAATCTCCAGAGATGTTCAATCAGGTTCAAGTCTGGGCTCTGGCTGTCCCACTCAAGGACATTCACAGAGTTGTCGCATAGCCACTCCTTTGTTATCTTGGCTGTGTGCTTAGGGTCCTTGTCCTGTTGGAAGATGAACCTTCATCCCAGTCTGAGGTCCAGAGCGCTCTGGAGTCGGTTTTCTTTAGGGATATCTCTGTACATTGCTGCATTATTCTTTCCCTCAATCCTGACTAGTCTCCCAGTTCCTGCTGCTGAAAAACATCCCCACAGGATGATGCTGCCACCACCCTGCTTCACTGTAGGGATGGTATTGGCCAGGTGATGAGCATTGCCTGGTTTCCTCCAGACATGACACTTGCCATTTAGGCCAAGGAGTTCAATCTTTGTTTCATCAGGTCAGAGAATTTTGTTTCTCATGGTCTGAGAGTCCTTCTCATGCCTTTTGGCAAACTCCAGGTGGGCTATCATGTGCCTTTTACTGAGGAGTTGCTTCAGTCTGGCCACTCTCCATACAGGCCTGATTGGTGGAGTGCTACAGAGATGGCTGTTCTTCTGGAAGGTTCTCCTCTCTCCACAGAGAAATGCTGGAACTCTGTCAGAGTGACCATCGGGTTCTTGGTCACCTCCCTGACTAAGGTCCTTCTTCCCCGATCGCTCAGTTTTGCCGGGCGGCCTGCTCTAGGAAGAGTCCTGGTGGCTCATTTATGGATGATGGAGGTCACTGTGCTCATTAGGACCTTTAATGCTGCAGAATTTTTTCTGTACCATTTCCCAGATCGATACAATCCTGTCTCAGAGGTCTACAGACAACTCCTTGGACTTTATGGCTTGGTTTGTTTTCTGACATGCACTGTTAACTGTGGGACCTTATATAGCCAAGTGTGTGCCTTTCCAAATCATGTTTAATCAACTGAATTTTCCACAGGTGGACTTCAATCAAGTTATAGAAACATCTCAAGGATGATCAGTGGATACAGGATGCACTTGAGCTCAGTTTTTAGTGTCATGCCAAAGGCTGTGAATGCCTATGTACATGTGATATTTTTTTTTCGTTTTTTTATTTTTAATAAATTTACAAAGATTTCAAACAGACTTCTTTCATGTTGTCGTTATGGGGTATATTTTGTAGAATTCTGAGGAAAATAATGAATTTAATCCATTTTGGAATAAGACTGTAAAATTACAAAATGTGGAAAAAGTCTAGCGCTGTGAATATTTTCCGGATGCACTGCAGTTACACCACTGCCCCAGGTATAATTTTTTTTAATCTAAATGTATTTGCCAAATGCTATTTCTCTGTCGCTCATTGACAGACGTAGTCCTCCTTGATTAATATCAACTCGGGTTATACTGCCCTCTACAGGAGTAGGACTAGACAGGAAAGAAAACGTTCTGGCCACACCCTAGGGGCTTTCCCAGAGGGTATATCCTCTCTCTCTCTGCTACAGCAAGTCAGTTTTTTTCTGTCTAGTTAGGAGTAAGGACCTAAGTTCCTTGCTGGGATCTTTTGGTCCTGGCAAGATTTTTTAGAAATACTTTTTTTAGGCAGCTTTTCTTCTCCAGTGTTCCTGTGAGATCTTCAAGCAAGTACGCTGAAACTGGGCGACGGGCTGGATGTTGAGATCCAGTGGTCACCCCAGTTCAGCCTACGAGCGCGTGCAGGTCATAGCTCCGCGCTGGGTCGGCCGCGACATAGTCCCACTGGACGGGGACTGACCCTGCGAGTTAAACGTCTCGCCTGGACGCCAATGACCAGTTGCAAACTGAGTCACGGTGTCCGTATTGGTCGACAGCCCCCCCCACCCCGGTGGAGAGGGGTTCTGTCAGGAGTTGGCGCCCGCCTGGTTCCGGTATGGTAAGTAAGATGTTCCCCCCTCTCCCCCTGTTGGGTTTGTTGGTGAACGCAGGCCCCTCTCTGGGATGGATGGACGTGATCCTAGCAAGTGTCATTGATCCCCCTCTTAAGAGCTTGGTTTGGGAGCTGACTATCTATAGTCACTATATGACACTATAAGGGAGATGACTGAAGTCAGTGGCAGACTGCTAAAAGGCATTACTATTAAGCTATAGAGGTATCTTACCTGACATAATGTGTATACAGGCCGATGCCTATGCCTGGATTACCGCATCCGCAGGTCGCCATCCTTCTATAAAGCCGGTCACCTCCGCAGGCCGCACAGGCCGAGGACTACCTCCCGCAGGCCGCACAGGCCGAGCGCACACTCCCGCAGGCCACACAGGCCGAGTGCACACTCCCGCAGGCCGCACAGGCCGAGCGCACACCTCCCGCAGGCCGCTGCTACCTTACAAGCCGCCGCTATCCTCCACAGGCCGCCGCCATTTTCCCGCAGATCGCACGGGGCCGCCATTTTGGCGTAGCCCCGTGTCTCTAGCATGGGGGCGGCCATGTTTGAGGTGACCAAACACCTCGAGGAGCAATTGGGAGGCGCCGGAAGGCGTGTAAAGGGGCGGAGCCGCCTCCTTTACCTGGGAAAGCAAGCCAAAGACTTCCTGTCTGTAACAGACAGTGCTGGAAGCAGGTTGTATAGAAACTTCTGAGCATCAGGTGGTGAGCCTTGGGGTCTCTCTCTCTCTCTCTGTAGGGGTCCTAAAGCAGGTAACACTGAGGGGCGCTGCTGCGCTGGGGGACTAAAGAAAAAAAAAAAGTTTTATTTTTTGATTGCAATTAATTTTTTCTGGAAAGTGTCTTGTATAATCATGGACCCTGCCACACATGTATCCCCACCTGATCCCCTCGAGGTGGCCGCAGGACCCTCCAGTGCCTCACAGAGTATTGATGCATTATCAGCAGTTTTGGAGTCTTTGGTATCCCGGGTGGAGATGGCCTGTCAGGGACGGGGGTCAAGAAAGCGACCCCCGCCTACCCCTATTTCATCTGATACTTCAGATTCTGAGATGGTCATTCCCTCTGCAGGGGCTGTTGTCTCAGGTAATGTTCCCTCAGATAGTGAGGAGGACGGTTCTACCCCCGCCATAGCACAAGAAGAAGCATTGGTGGACGCACTAGTTGTGTCTGTCCGGGAAACCTTAAGACTTGAGGTTACACCGGCAGAGGTAACCGAGATGGAAATTCCCTTTGGTACTAGTAAGCCTACCAAGACGGCGAAGGTTTTTCCCTTACCCAAATGTTTTGGTAATAAGATTAAAGAGGAATGGGATCATCTGAAACGAATCCTTACTATTTCCAAACGCATTGCTAGACGCTATCCGTTTGAGGAATCCCTCATTAAAAAATGGACGGTACCACCAGTGGTGGATCCACCGATTTCCAGACTAAATAAAGCCACTGTTATCCCGTTGGAGGACGCTCCGTCCTTTAAGGATCCGGTGGATCGAAAAGTGGAAGCGGAATCCGCACTGTTTTTTCCCTGATAGGGTCAACCTTTAGACCAGTGGTTGCCATTGGTTTAGTTTCACAAACATTGACAGAATGGGCAAAATTGTTACGCCATGACTTAAAGGGGAGAAGTATCCCCCAGGCAGCGTCTGATTTGATGGAGCAAATTATACAAGGACTACAGTTCGTCTGTGATGCAGCCCTGGATGCCACTCCCTTGTTAGCGCATGCATCGATGTCAGCAGTAGTCCTCAGACGTGTGCTGTGGTTAAAGTGTTGGTCGGCGGATCAAGGTTCCAAGAAAGCTTTGGCGAATCTCCCTTTTCAGGGGGATCGCCTATTTGGGGCCACCCTAGATGAGATCATAAAGGATGTCACTGGGGGCAAGAGCACTTTTTTGCCGCAGACTGCTAAAGCTAAAGGACCTCGTAACAGGCGAGGACCTTTCTTTTCCGCTCATAAAAGGTTTGTTCGCTCCGCTGGGGCGAGCGTGAAGGGCAAAGCCCCTTCAGGAGGTTTCAAAAGGCGCTGGTCGGGTAAACAAAAGGCCGACTCAGCCAAACCTGAAGAT
This sequence comes from Pelophylax lessonae, assembly GCF_965119305.1. Taxonomy (NCBI): domain Eukaryota; kingdom Metazoa; phylum Chordata; class Amphibia; order Anura; family Ranidae; genus Pelophylax; species Pelophylax lessonae. The sequence continues at coordinate 58,453,967 of NC_138779.1, read as the reverse complement.
AAGGCTAATACAGCCTGAAGGTGCGCCCCCACCCAGCTCAGGGGTGGGGGGACGTCTTCACCGGTGTTCAGATCCAGGGCTTTCCTGAATCCCGGACTAAAGGGTTCAGGAGATCATACGATCAGGATACAAGATCGAGTGTCGATCACTTCTACCGGTGCGATTCTTCCCTTCCAACATTTATATGCTACAGGGAGCGGTAGTTCCCGTTCCTTGAGCAGAACGTTTTCTTTACCTTTTCCAAAGATCATTCCCAGTTCCCTCCAGGAATCGGATCCGGTTGAGCGAGCGGACCAAGGAGTCTCTGGTCCGGTGACTTCGGTCTCTAATGCTCAGCCAGGAGAAGTCATCACTTCCGATAGGAATCAAATTTCTGATAAATGTGTGGGAACCGAGAGCGATCAGACTTTGATTGCCTGGACCAAGCAGCTCTAGGGCAGCCCGGTTCGGATCCAGTCAGACAATGTCATGGTGAGGACTTAGGTCGATCACCAAGGATTTCACCATCTGTGTCTTCATTAGGGCATCCCGGAGGTGGATCTGTTGGCATATCGGCTCAACAGGAAGGCGCGGAGGTTGGTAACTCGTGCCCGCGAGGGGCAGTATCCGCTATTATATGTCTTCCCCCCCTCTCAAGTTGCTGCTGAGATTTCTCCGCAGGATAGAGGTGGAGGGAACTCCAGTTATCCTGGAAATTCCAGGCTGGCCTCGTCAAGCCGGGTACGCCGACTTGGGCAGGCTAGTCGCGGACGCTCCGTGGAGACTTCCTCTCAGGGAGGATCTGCGGTCTCAAGGACCGATCTTCCATCGTGCTTTACAGTCGCTGGTTTTAACGGCCTGGCCATTGAGACCCAGGTACTGAAGGACAGAGGATTGTCAGCTTCAGTTATTCCTACTCTAATTAAAGCAAGGAAAACGACTTCCAGCAAAGTCTATTATCGCACATGGAAGACTTATAGTGCGTGGTGTGAATCTTTGGGATTTCCCCCACGTACCTATTTGGTGACCCGAATTTTGGCTTTTCTGCAAAAGGGGGTTGAGCAGAAACTATCCTTGAGCACCATCAAGGGTCAGGTTTCAGCGTTAGCAATCTTCTTTCAGAAGCCGCTGGCTACTCATTCCTTGGTGCGGAATTTCATCCAGGGGGTGCGGCACTTGGCTCTGCCATTGCGCGCGCCCTTACCGCCCTGGGATCTTAATTTGGTTTTGTCGGTTCTGCAGAAACCTCCCTTTGAAAATATCAGGGAGATTCCCTTGCTTACATTATCCCAGAAGGTGGCCTTCTTGGTGGCTATCACTTCTGCACGCAGGGTGTCAGAACTGGCTGCATTATCATGCCATTCCCCATATCTAGTGGTTCATAGGGATAAGGTAGTTCTTCATCCGAAGCCATCCTTTCTTCCTAAGGTGGTTTCAGATTTTCATCTGAATGAAGATATTGTGCTACCTTCCTTGTGTCCTAAGCCCAATCATCCTCGGGAATGTGCGTTGCATTCCTTGGATGTAGTTCGGGCAATCAGGGTATACCTGAAGACTACGGAATCGTTCCGTAAAACTGATTCACTTTTTGTGATCATGGATGGCCCCAGAAAGGGGTTGCCTGCATCTGCCGCGACTATCTCCAAATGGATTAGACAGACGGTGGTACAGGCTTATTCTATTAAGGGTCGGAATCCTCCGTTCCCTGTTAAGGCGCACTCCACTCGAGCGCTCAGTACTTCCTGGGCCTACCGCCATCAGGCGTCAGTGGTCCAGGTTTGCAAGGCGGCTACCTGGTCGTCGGTTCATACCTTTTACAAAATTTTATAAAGTTGATGTGATGGCATTGTCAGATGCCTCTTTTGGCCACAAGGTTTTGCAGGCCGCAATTTGAGGAGACCGGTGGTCTACCTCGAGGGTTTTTTTTTTTTTTCCATTGGAATTTCAGTTGAGTCTCATCTTTGGATTTGATGAGCCTTTAAGACTTCTAGTTGGCACCGGTTGGGCCTTCTAGATTGGATTTTGATTTTTATCCCACCCCTCATTTGTGGCACTGCTTTGGGATGTCCCGAGTTGATATTAATCAAGGAGGACTACGTCTGTCAATGAGCGACAGAGAAAAATGGATTTTTGTAAGATCTTACCGTAAAATCCTTTTCTCTTAAGCTCATTGACAGACGTAGTACCCGCCCCTCTGTTTTTGAGTAGGGTTGGGTTAAATTCTCTAAACACTGCTTTGTGACATAACTGACTTGCTGTAGCAGAGAGAGAGAGGATATACCCTCTGGGACTGCCCCTAAGGTGTGGCCAGAATGTTTCTTTCCTGTCTAGTCCTACTCCTGTAGAGGGCAGTATAACCCGAGTTGATATTAATCAAGGAGGACTAAGTCTGTCAATGAGCTTAAGAGAAAAGGATTTTACGGTAAGATCTTACAAAAATCCATTTTTCTTCATGCATACATCACTATGTAGCCAGACAACGCTGGAACCCCTCTACCTCCGGGCTCCTTGGGAGTTGCGATAGTTCACCTTCCAAACCATGAGAATGGGAACCTGTACTATTTGAAAGGATATTATCTGCTGCTTGATATGTTTCCTCTCTTCACTAATCCTGTTCTGTGTTGTATCCAGATGGGAGTCAGGCCAGAGTTACAGTCCGTGCGTTCGAGGATCAGGATTACGAGGGGCTGACACAGAGCTCATTCAGTCGCTGGTTACTGCTGTACAGGAGCCGTAGATGTGGTGAAGGTGCCGAGGGGTTAGATCCGCCAGAAGATGACAAAGGACCCCTAAACAACAATCCAATGCCATCAGATCAGGAAAATGCATGGTAGAAGTACCCAATCATGAAACACACCTAGATTACATGTCTTTATCTCATACAGTTCAGTAAGGCTGGATTCACATCTGAACGTCAGCGTATTGAGGCGATTCCAAAGCTTTATAATTGCACATGTTTGAAGCGATTTTCATGTGTTTTGCAAGTATATGAGGCCCAAAATGAGCTCCTGTATATTTTCGAGCAATGGACATCTAGCGGCAGGTGACTGAGTGATCAGGTGTGCACAGGGCTTTTTTTTCTCCGAGCATAGGTGCAGGAACTCCCCCTTTCTAAATTTCCCCTTTTCTCCACCCCTACCCACCTCTGAGCACCATTTCCTGGTTCTATTCCCTACCCACCTCCCAGTTCTGTTCTTTTAGACAATACAGAACCAAGTATCATTTTGTGGTGCTAATTTGTATGGAATTTGGTAATACCAAGAAAAGCAATAAAATGGATCCCCTGCAGCCAGTAACGATAGAGCCCTCGCCAGCGACAATAGATCCCCTTAACAGCAATGGACCATCTGCCTCAACATCCCCCCCGCAACAATAGACTCCCGACAGCAACAACAGATCCAGGGCCATCTTACCGAATGGGCATTCTGGGCAGGTGCCTCGGGGCCCCACCTGCCCAGCGACCCAGCCCCAGCCAAGCATTAATCCCAATTCCCGTGTGCATCCCGCCACCGAACTTAGCAGGTGGCAAGTGCCTGTCGCCCCTGCGCTGCTGTAAGGCCACTTGGGCCATGGACGGGGAGCCCAAAACTGCAGGAATGCCTGTCTGCCTCCACAGGAACAGGCACACACAGGACAGTCGAGTCTGACTCCCATCCGTTTGTGTGTTTACCAGACCCAATGGCCTAACTTGGAAGCTGTCATTAGCCTGGCACTACTGTACCAATAAATATCGCCTTATCGATAATTTGCATTTTTATTCTCGTTGGTGGTTATGTAGTCGGGGCCCCAGTGCACTGCATTGCCCGCGGCCCTATAATGCACTTAAGATGGTACTGAACAGATCTCCTCACAGCCAGCTTCAATAGACTCTCTGGCAGCCAGCAACAATAAACCCCTACCTCAACAGTAGATATGTCCCAGCAACAACTGACCCCCCAGCAATATCAGACCCACCCCCAGCAACAATAGACCCCCCTGCAAAAATAGATCCCCTCCAGCTAGAATAAATCCCCCAGCAGTGAGCATCAATAGACCCTGCAGCACCCCTTACCGTTACAGTCAGTGCTGGAGGTTCCGGTACTGCGTTCCCCCGTATCCTCACTGAAAAAAACCCTAGGTATGCACAAGCGCTAATTAAACAATGCTTCAAACAAAAAAAAGTGTGAATGGGGTCTAACCCATATCATTCACGCACACTTGCCACAGATCCTCTTGCAGTTTTCTTCGATGCAGACGGGGCTTTAATAGTTATTTTTTATGCCTTGCGTTATTTCCCTGCACTTTCTGGCACCCAGGGAGCTGCATGTGCTGCATACAGCCTGTCATACAAGTGATTGGCAATATGCGGCCACACTCTTGTAAGCGCCATTGTTTCTTCGCATATTTTACTAGCACAGAAAGTCAGTTGGATGTGAATGCGTGGGCAAATAAAAAGAAGTACCTGCATTTATAAGAGTACGGCTAAATGCAGCCTTTGACTTGTATAGTAGACTGTACACAGCACGTGCCGCTCCCTGGCTGTGGGAAAGGGCAGGGAAATGACACTAAGCATATAAAATTACCATTAAAGCCCATTCATGAACCCTAAGGGTCTATTCACAGCAGGTGTAGTGGGACTGCATTGGGTGGCTATTTTCACCGCAAGACGACAGAAAATGCCTTGTCCCCTTTGTGCCTGGTTCACACCACCCACTGTGTTATTCTTTTAAAATATTTAAGATAAATTGCTTGAATGGGCTGCCCAATGCCTTAAAAATGTACCAAAGTAGCTCCTGCACCTTTTTTTGGAAATGACTTTGGCTTGTTTTTAAATAATGCATTTTTGGTGTGTTTTGGAAGAATTAAGAATGAATTGCACCCAGGTGTGCATTCCAACTTGTTTTTGGGGCATTTCAGAAATGTGTGCAGAAACACGTTTCCGCTATGCTCAGGAGCGAACAGAGCCTAAATAGTGCACAAGCAGCGAAATGGAACGGAAGTTTTTTGGCATCTTGCTATTTCTCAATTTCACACTGTAACAACTTTTTCTAATTTAAGAGGAATTTCACTGTCTCCCCCCCCCCCCCCCCCCAATCTTGTTTTTTTTTTTCTCCTTTAAGGCTGCATTCACATGTCAGCGTAGAGATCGCGGGCAGAATCACCGCGATTCTGCCCGCGATCCGGAAATCATTGCAAATCGCGGGATGCCTGTGCGTTGCCCATGATTTGCAATAGCACCCCAAACGCTGTGCGATGTTGCCGCGATTTGCGCCTGCCGAATCGCGGTAACATCGCGCAAAAAAAATAGCGGGACGCATGACGCCCAAAAAGGGTACAAGAGCTTCTTTGGGGCGTTATGCGTCCCGCTATTTTTTTGCGCGATGTTACCGCGATTCGGCAGGCGCAAATCGCGGCAACATCGCACAGCGTTTGGAGTGCTATTGCAAATCACGGGCAACGCAAAGGCGTCCCGCGATTTGCAATGATTTCCGGATCGCGGGCAGAATCGCGGTGATTCTGCCCGCGATCGCTACGCTGACATGTGAATGCAGCCTTACCTGTACTATTGGGATTTTTTTCAGAACACATCCGGCTAGCAAATCTGGCATTGTCCAGCTGCGTTCCCCTGGTCAGGTGACATAGTCCAGGTCCTGCACCGCCATCTTGGTCATCCTGACTGATGGGAGCTGGCTGCCTCTTCTGGGTTCAGGTAGCCAGTCCCCAATGGCCTGCGCTGGGCTCATTCTGCATCCCCCCCTGTGCCCCTTGTCCTGGAGCCTCCTGGGAAATGTGACGTGGTATCCCAAGAGGCTGCAAGACCCAAGTTTGATGAGTCTTTTCACTTAGTCAAGAATGGCGGCAGAGGGTGGGGTGGAATTTTTTATAAGAAAGGGAAAACGAATGCAAATTAAATTCAGATTGCAGAGATCGGAGGGTTTAGAAGGGAACAAATTATTTTGGGAGTGATGGTCTGCTTTTAATACAAGGAAGAGGAAATTGTCATCCTTACATTTATTTAATGTAGAACGATTGGCCAAACTGTTTTTTTTTTTTTTTTTCATTTTTGGATATTGTAAGGGAGGGTTAAAACCCCTGTAAGGTTTATTTTTGCCCTCTTTGTCCTAATAAGGAGATTTCCTTTCACTTCCTGTCCCATAGCTAAAACAGGAAGTGAGAGGAAAGCCTTGCAATTTAAGGGAATCCCCCCAGGCCACCAGAACCAGTGTCCCCATTGGAAGATTTCCCCTCTATTACTTTTCTGGGGACAACCCGATTGGGGATTTTCTTTTACTTTCAATGATAATGGTAAACAGGACAAATAGAGTGTGAGAATCTCCCTAACGGGGGCACAGACAGCAATAGATCCTGACAGGGGGGTCTAATCCCTCTGCACTCTATCCAAAACTTAAAAAAAAGTTTAGCCTTTAGTTACTGTATACTTTATGGCAAGTTGTCTGTATAGCCATGTAACACATTAGCCTGGGTTCACACTAGGGCCGCTTCAAAGTCGTCGGACTATGAAGCCGCCCTGTGCAGTGGGACTTCAGCAGGGCTTGCATATGACTTCTCTAATAGAAGTCAATGCAAGTCTCACCAAAGTAGTGCAGGAACCTTTTTCTAAGTCAGAGCGACTTGAGTCGCTCTGAATAGAACGGTTCCATTGCACTGAATGGAGCGCGACTTGTCAGGCGGCTAAGTCACCTGACAAGTTGCCCCAGTGTGAACCCAGGCTTAATCCTTAAAAAAACTGAACAAAGTAGCATATTGGAAAATCAAAACCTAAAATGTATACATTCATAATCCAGTGATCGGCAGAGGCCCCCTGCCACCCTGGAATATAATTGGGGGGTCAATGCATAAACCGATAGCGGGGCACAGAACAGTTGGACCCCTCTGCTTTAGTTACTGCTACACTTCCTTCATGAGATGCAAGCTTTCAACATTTTCCTTACAGAGCAGATATTTCAACAGCCTACATGGTAATACAGGAGGAGGGCCAGCCTCATAGCTGTTTCCTGTTCTGATTTGGGATTAAACTCTGAATTTGGAATGATTTCATTGCAGGGAGCTGGAGGACAACGCTCATCATTTGGAGTTGTTGCAGCATTTTCAATGCCGAGCTGAAAGGATTTGTCTCGTTGGGGCATGGACACACTGGAAGGGGTTACATGAAACCGTATCCGTGATACAGGAACTGGTAAATATTTATCCACACAACATACACTGTAATGACGCGCTAAGACCGCATTCACACGAAGCGGCACGACTTCGGGGGTTGACTTCACAAGTCGCGTGCACCGCGACTTCGGCGCGACTTGCACGGACTTCATATAATGAATGTCTATGCAAGTCGCTCCGAGGTCGCCCCGAAGTAGTACAGGACCCTTTTTCTAAGTCGACTTGTGTCGCTCCTATTAGAACGGGTCCTGTAGCACTGCATGGACCGTGACGGACCGCGACTTGTCAGGCTGACAAGTTGCCTGACAAGTCGCGGTAGTGTGAATGGAGACTAATAGTGCTCAGTATGATAAATAGTGTCAAAACCTCTTTATTCGAAAATATACAAATAGTTGGTGCTAATTATACATGATTGCATCTGTAACTCTAAACAGGTAACCTTTACAATTTACCATACTGTAAAAAGTACCGTAGTTTGTCGCCATTCCACAACTGTGCGCAATTTTAAAGCATAACATGTTGGGTATCAATTTACTCAGCATAACATCATCTTTCACATTATACAAAACAATTGGGCTAACTTTGCTGTTTTTTTTTTTTTTTAATTAATGAAAATGTATTTTTTCCAAAAATAATTGCATTTGAAAAACCGCTGCGTAAATACCGAGGGACATAAAATATTGCAATGATCACCATTTTATTCTCTAGGGTCTCTGCTAAAAATATATATATAATGTTTAGGGGTTCTAAGTAAATTTCTAGCAAAAAATACTGATTTTATCTTGTAAGCAACAAATGTCAGGCTTAGGCATGAAGGGGTTAAACAAAGTGGTAGGCCGCAATTATTATTATTATTTCAGGTACTTATATAGCGCTGTCAATTTACGCAGCGCTTTACATATACATTACACATTCATATCAGTCCCTGCCCTCGAGGAGCTTACAATCTAAGGTAAATGAAATCAGAGGTGCAAATCGCACTGATCTACAGCTTTGAATTCGCGCTGAAGTAGCGCAATTTCAAAGCCACACCGATGTGAACCAGGGCTTAGAGTGGTTTTTTTTTTCTGAATTTTGCACTTGATAAACAGCTGCCCTAATATCATGTGAGAAAAAAAATATGGGGAAACCATCTGGCAGTGAAAGGGTTAAAATTTCATGCATTTATTTGTTTAGAAATGTCCTATAATTGCAAATAATTGCATGTTTGTCACTGCCTATGTAAGTGAGGCCTAATGGTGGCCACACACACTTTGATTTGTTTTTTATCTGATAGATGTGCTATTCGATCAAAAAGATTCAATCTTCAAACAATTAAATAGCCATAATTTCCCTTCCGATCAATTTAGTCTCAGTCTCAATTGGATGCAATCAAACTAAGTCAGTCGGTCAAAGTGGAATATTATCGATCGTTTTGCATTAATCAGCAGCACTGAGATACGTTTGTTCTTGAACACAATCAGATTTCGATTGATCAGGTTATGAGATGACATTGTGGACAGAGATAAAATCGATAAATTCGGATTGTAAATTACAATTCCATTTTAACTATTGATCAAAGTCCACTTTCCCGTGTGTCGCGTATTAATCAAATGGGTTGTCCGCTAAAGATCGATTATTCATAATGGGAGAGATCCATCGGAAAATAAATCGATCTTTTATGGAAGCGTGTATGATCACCATAAGAGAATTTGGAGCACCAAGATTATGGCATCAATAACAGATGTTTCTTTACCTGATCAGACATTCTTAGTAGAGGGAAACCTGTTTGCGGAAGGTGGATTTGCAGATCCTTGCAGTGTACAGTGTATGCAGTACTCAGCTTCCAATACAGCCATGGCATACAACGCTTTATTGTCAAAAGTATTGGGACACCTGCCTTTACACGAACATGTAATATAGTGTATAAAATAATCTTTTTATTGTAGAATCAGAGGCGCTTGATGGAGGGAAGCTGGAAGATCTGGCGGAAGAGAAGGCTGCAGATTGCTACAGCAATACAGTTCTTGGATTGGGAGAAAAGGTGGCTTTGTCTCAAGGTAAAGAAAACCCTTGTCAGACATTTGGTTACACAAAGGGGTCTATTTATATGAGGAAAAAAAATGGACAAATGTCACAAGCATTTTTCAGTTTGTAAAATATTAGGTTCAGCTTTGGAACCTGTATTTAGTGTGTAGCCAAGGCCATCTTTAACACATGGCAAAAGGGGCAGCTGCCCTGGGCCCTGTCGTTGTGGGGCCAAAGCAGCTGCCCTTTGAGCCCCGGCCTGCCTGCAGTTTTTCTGGAGTAGCGGGTGCAGCCAATCCCCCGCCCTCCCAGCTCTCACAAGCAGCCACACTATGACAGTGTAGATGCACAGATGTAGGCTGCATGTGATAGAGCCTGCTCGTTCCACTTCACCCTTTGTCAGAAGCTGCAGGACCGAAATGGCTGTGACAGGGAGTGAAGCAGAGCAGCGCTCTATGTTCCTCCCACCCCCACCTGTCAGACTTGTGTAGCACAGAGCCGAGTAAAGTGTTGTGGCTGTGTGTTACAGGTCTGCTAGGCTGAGACTGAACTGTGCTGTGAATCGGGTGAGAAAGAACTGTGGAGGGGGGTGGAGAATGTGTTAAAAGGGGTGAGAGGTGTGTAGAGAGTGGGCACGTTGTGTAAGCTGCTTTCCATCCACAGCTTGGGATGTAAGCTGCTAGAGAGGTGAGCTGTGGATTGGGGGGGGGTGGATTTTTGGTTACAGAGGTGAGCTGTTGATTGGAGTTGTTGATGTGGGGGGGGGGGGGTTACAGAGGTAAGTTGTGGTTAGAGGGGGGGTACAGAGTTGAGTTGTGGATGGAGATGGGTACAGAGGTGAGAATGTACCCCCCCTCCTCAGAGGTAAGGTGTGAATGGAGAGGATACAGAAGTGAGCTGTGGATAGGGGGAGGGGGTACAGAGGTGAGCTGTAGAGGGGGAGGGGGTTACAGAGGTGAGCTGTAGAGGGGGAGGGGGTTACAGAGGTGAGCTGTAAATGGAGAGGATACAGAGGTGAGCTGTGGATAGGGGGAGGGGGTACAGAGGTGAGCTGTGGAGGGGGAGGGGGTTACAGAGGTGAGCTGTGGATGTTGTGAGTTGATGGTGCTGTAAATTTCACCAACCAGTCAGTGAGCCGTAGTGATGTGCTATAACCTCTAGCAACCAATAAGTGGTAATGATGCACAGTAACCTCTAGCAGCCAATCAGTGAGGGGTAATAATGTCCAGTTACCTTTAGCAACCAACCAGTGAGCGGTAATGATGTGTAGTAACCTTTTTCAACCAGTCAGTGAGCTGTAAGGATGTGCAGTAACCTCTAGCAACCAGCCAGTGAGCGGTAATGATGTGCAGTAACCTCTAGCAACCAACCAGTGAGCGGTAATGATGTGCAGTGACCTCTAGCAATCAATCAGTGAGGCTGGACCAGTTCTTTGTTTACATTATTAATGTTTTTGAGATTATTATTATTATACAGGATTTATTTAGTGCCAAAAGCTTGTGCAGCACTTTACAACATGAGAGCAGAGAGTACAGTTACAATACAATTTAATACATAAGTCTATGTGTGTGTTTGTTTTTTTGGGATGTTGGGGAGGGGAGCAGATTTGCATGGGAAGAGCCCAAGAAAATGTTTTCCTAGGGTCCAATCCATATTAAAGAGGGCCCTGCGTGTAGCATGTTCCATTACCTGCAGCGCTCACCCCCTGATCTGCAACCTTCCCACGACAGCAGGCTGGGGGGGGGGGGGGGCACCCGTCTTACTTTTCAAAATTGGTGCGGCTCCACCTGCACAGCCACGTTATTCATTCACAGGAATCTGTGAATGAGGAAACTCAAGTCCATTCTGCCACGACGACAGACTAGTTTTCAGTGGACTGTGAGGTAATTCATTGACACTTCCTGCAGCTCTGAAACAGACAGTCTGTACGGAAGTATGAGCTTATAGCTGTAGGAAGAGTTTGCACGAGTCTGACATTTCATCCGTGATCTTCGAATCATGGGTGGAATGCTCTGCAGATTCCTGTGAAAAAAATTATAAATACACTTTTTTTTCCTGCAAAAATGTGCATTTATTTTTTTTTTTTCCCCACAAAGGTCAACTTACCCTTTAAGGATGGGTCAATGCTTGTTATTTTTGTCCTACAATTTTTTTATAAATAGACCCCTTAGAGTTGTGTCACATGAATAATTCTGTAACCGTTACAAAACAGCATATTTGTTGCTGGGAGAATAACAAATTTCTGTCAGTGAAAATGTATGTTAGAGTTAATTCTAAGTGATGTATAACTTTGTTGCTGACCGATTTAATTCATTTAGAGCTCTAGAATATAACCAACCTCAGTAGCTCCGCATGTTACCCAAGGCAGGTACAGGTAACCATTGGGCACCGGTGATTTGTAGATGCCTAGATAAGCCCTATACAAAAGGAATGTGTTTGGGGCACTGGATCTCTAATAGAGTTAAGGACTCTGATGGGCTGTCTCATCTGGTGAAAGGGTTTCTTTCAGGCAGCTCTCCAAAGAGCAGGGGCCTAAACCAGCTATAGATGGCTCAAATCTTGGCAGGGACTGGGTGAAATTCAATCCATGTTTGGGCAGGCTGATTGTACCAAAGTCGATCCATCAATGTTCCAAAAATCCAACCAGCATGTTGGATTTCTAGCGTGCGATTATTGTCAGTGGCTCTATCCTCTAGAAATAATCACGGTGTTCTCCCGGCAAGGACGGCTCCCCGTGCCCCCCCAACTGGGAGAAAACAATAGCTTCATGGAGGGGATTTCCCCATCAACAGCGTTGATGGGAGAATTAAGCTATATTCTTGGTTGCAGGAAAGAAAACAGAAAATTTCTATCAAATACTTTCCGTAATTTTCCTTTCCTGATGGACTCCATGGCAGCATACGTATGGGTTTAGCCCCACCTCCTCTCCTACCCTATTGGACCCCACTCCTATACATTTCGCTCAGTGCTAGGGGCCGCGTTCCATGACTAGCCTACTCCAGTAGATGGGAGGGAACTCCTGCTGCCGTGGAGTCCATCAGGAAAGGAAAAATACGGTAAGTATTTGTTAGTAATTTTCCTGACAGACTCCATGGCAGCATACATGTGGGAAATAACTAGCCATACACACCCAGGTGGGCAACTGCTGGACAAAAGAAAAGTTTAATTTGCACTGTCAGCAGACAGTATTCGCAAACCATAGTAAACAGAGGATAAAGAGGCCCGGTCAACACAGTAAAGGGTCATAAAAGTGTTAATTTAAGACCACAAGGCCACTCTGCATATCACTTCAGGGGCGACGTGCCGAGAGGCCACTCACAATGTAGAAACTCCTCTGGTTCAATGAGCAGTCACTGCCTCTGGGGGCGCCAAGCCCTTAGCTTTATAGGCCCACTGAATGTACTTAATCCAAGCTGCGATGGATCTGGAGGAGGCACACAAACCCTTGTTCTTTCCATGGAAGAGAATGAACAGATGGTCGTGTAATGATATCCCGTACTGGACACAAAAAAAGCTGTAGCAAGCAGCCATGTTCTTTAGTCATTGTAGGTCAGCCATGACAGTCTTGCAGAACAGTTATACACGCAGCGATGATATCCCCCTCCTCCCCTCCTTCAATTCATAGAGTTGCATAGGTTTTACACTTCAAATGAGCCGTTATCTCAACTTCGAGACATCAAAACCAGCACCTAGGCCTGTGCAGAGCTGTAAACCTGGTAGGAGTCCTGGCAGGATGTTTGTATTTTCCGTCCAGGGCTATTGTAAAACTTTGCTTAAATCCATTAAGAGTAACCAGAACTAATGGGAATCGTAAAAGGCAATCGTAGAGCCCTGCCCAATTCAAAACCTAACAAATACTCACATGATTCATAAACTCAGACAGGAACATGACCCATTAATAAGTATATATTTGGATGAGAAATGTTATACTGAACGAATTAAGGTCATACATAACCACATTAGCACATATAGAAGGGAAGATAGCTGTCAGATATTCCCTGGGTGACAAGTTTATCTGAGATATTCTGTATTTGGTGTCCGTGGATGCAAGATTCAATGCTGGGCCATGATCTATCAGTTTCAGGAATGTAACCAGTACATATTGAAAGATATGAATAGTGGTATAAAACGGTCTATAGAGGAGGGACCTGATATTGTCATAAACTCAGGACAGCCCATGGCCACTCTGTTTTATTGGTCAGGGGCATCTGTCAACACCCCTTTGATCCCAGCAATAGATGGGCGCCAGATCAAGCCCGCCACACCTTCAACCTCTTCTCTTTGGAAAGAGATCACAGGAAACACGGGAACGTTGGTAACAGCTGAAGATCAAACAGCACTTCAGCCAAGAACTGGCTTTCTTATAAAGGCCCATGTGAGGTGGTGGCGGAGATGCTGGGTCCTTGAGCCCTTCTCCTGCCCTGACAGATGCTGGGTCCTAGAGTCCTCCTGCTATTGGTGACCTGACAGTGCCCACTAAACCCCCCACCCACCCGCCAACGGGCAGCCAATGCATGCCCAATTCCATCTTTCTCAGATATCTGGCATGGAATTCCCGAATGAGTCTAGGGGCATGGATGTGGATCTTTGGTTCCCAGGAGCTTTCTTCGGGTGGATACCCCTTCAATTTGATCAGATATTGGATTTGCCTGCCTTGCTTCCTGTAATCCAATACTGACTCCACCTTGTATTCTGTTTCTTCTCCAAAAGTTACTGGTGGCGGAGGTGGTTCCACTCTTCCTGGGAATGGATCTGGAATGACCGATTTAAGGAGAGAGGCGTAAAAAACTGGAGGAGTCCTATAAGAATCAGGCAGGTATAATTCAAACACCACTGGGTTTACCTCATGTTTGACTGGAAGTGGCCTGATGTACCTTGGCCCCAGCTTCTTTGATGGGCATGGCAGTTTCAGATTGCCTGTTGACAGCCATACCTCATCCCTGACTTTAAGGGAGGGATCCCCCCTCATTTTTTGTCAAAAATCTTTTTGTGGTCAGTTTAAGCCCTCTGTATGCATTTTTGGAGGGTTCAGTAGTTTTGCTGTATAAAAGCAAGTCCGTTCTGAACAGTAGATACTGCTGATTTGGATATAGTTTTGGGCAAGGCAAGAGGGTGGAATCCATAGTTGGCCCAGAACAGAGGTTTTTGGCTGAGTGTAGCTAATTGTTATAGGCAAACCCTGCCAGTGGGAGTAGCGAGGCCCTGTCGTCCTGTGAAAAGGCTGAGAGACAGCGCAGGTACTGCTCCAAGGTTTGATTAGTTCGCTCTGTTTGTCCAAAGCTCTGAGGATGGAAGGCCGATGAGAGGCAAAGTTCTATTTTCAGGGCCTTACAGAGATTGTAAATTGTACCTCCCCATCTAAAAACAATGCTACTTGGTAAGCTGTGGAGTCTCACAATTTCCTTGATGAACGTGTGGGTGGTCTCAGTTGCTAAAGGTGTGCCTACCAAGGGTAGGAAATGGGCCATCTTCGACAGGCGGTCCACCATCACCAGGATGGTGGTAAAAGCCTCTGAGGGCAGAAGCTTCACAATAAAATCAATGCTGATCATTTCCCATGGACGGTTAGGAATAGGTAAGGGTCTCAACAGTCCCCACGGCTTTTTTCTTGTCTCCCTTGCTACGTAGGCACACTGAGCAGGATCTGACACAGGCTTTACAGTCCCGACTAAGATTGGGCCATCAGAAAGGACTGTTGGATGAACTTGCTTATTTTACAAGCTCCAAAGTGGCTGGCTAACTGGTGGTCATGGTACGTCTTGAAGACCTGAAGCCTTGCCTCCTGAGGTATGAAGACCTTATACTAATGCCAGAGTAATCTGTCTTGTTTCCTTAACGAGGCCTGTTCAGATTCGGGACATGAAGCAGAGGCTTGTTCAATGACCGATTTCAAGCTGGGTTGAATCAATACAAAAGTTCTGGGCTGAAGGAATGGTGCTCCGGGAAGCAGGTTCTGTATATTCAGGGAACATCCAGGACAAGGGGTCCACCTTCCCATTCTTGGATCCTGGTCTATATGTTAAATGTAAGTTGAATCTTGAGAAGAATAATGCCCATCTAGCCTGTCGGGGTCTTAGACGTTTGGTGGACCTCAGATATTCCAAGTTTTTGTGGTCAGTAAAGATCATGATTGGGTGATTGGCGCCCTCCAATAGATACCACCACTCTTCGAAGGCCACGTCATATTTTCATTCAGCCTAGTTTAATTTCTTAGAGCAGAAGGCTACTGGGTGCAGTAGAGCTTTTGGGCCCAGATGCTGAGAGAGCACAGCACCTGTTGCCACTTCAGAAGCGTCTACTTCAAGAACGATAGGGAGTGCTGGGTACGGGTGTTGCAACACTGGAGCAGAGGTAAACAAGGGTTTGAGTTGTTCAAAGGCTACTTGGGCTTCCTAAATCCAGAGTAAATGAGTATGGAGACCTGTAAGTTGAGTAATTGGGGCAATGATAGTTGAGAAACCTTTCATAAATCTCTGGTAGAAGTTGGCAAAGCCTACGAATCTTTGGACTCTTTCTGTCTGAAGGTGCTGGCCAGTCTAGAATTGCTGAGACCTTCTGGAGACCCATGGAAATCCCTTCAGCAGAGATTATGAGCCCCAAAAATTGAATGGATTGTTTCTCAAAATCGCACTTCTCTGCTTTGGCGTACAAACCGTGCCTTCGGAGGGTATTTAATATTCTTTACGTGGAATTGGTGGAGTTCAAGAGAGGCAGAGAAGATCAGGATATCATCCAGGTAGACGATCAGGAATGAGTTAAGGTTCATATCATTGACTAGGTTTTGAAATGTTGCGGGGGCATTGCATAGCCCAAAGGGCATCACAAGATATTCAAAGTGGCCAAAGCATGTTCTGAAGGCCATTTTCTATTCGTCCCCCTCTCTAATGTGGACCAGATTATATGGCCCCTTCAAGTCCAGTTTCGTAAATACCCAGGCCGCTTAGGACCTCTGGAACAACTCCAGAATGAGGGTACCAATTCTTGATGGGGATTTTGTTGAGCTCCCAGTAGTCGATGCATAGCCTGAGGGGGTGGTCTCTTTTTTCAACAAAGAAGTCGCCTGCTTTGGCAGGTGAGGAAGAGGGATGAATTAAACCTTTGACTAGGTTCTCATTGTTGTGCTGTCTAAGGGCCTCCAATTCCACCTCGGACAAAGGAAAGATTCGCCCAAAGGGAATTTCTGCTCCAAGGAGTAGCTCAATAGGACAGTCCTAGGACCAGTAGTATCGGCTTTCCTTTTGTCAAAGAAGTCAATGTAGTCGTGGTAGACAGAAGGGACTACTTGACTGGTGTCTGTTGCTGGTTGTATGGTCAGGCAAGTATGGAAGTTGGTTTTTTATAGGAATGCCACAATGCTAGTGGCAGTAGTTGGATGAGAAGTTGACCTCACCTCTGGACCAGTCCACTGATGGGTTGTGGGCTTGTAGCCATGGTATTCCAAAAATAGCTGGGAAAATGGAAGATCTGATCACATCAAAACTGAGAAGTTCCTGGTGCCTTGTGTCTGTGGTTGTGAGAATAGGGACTGTTTCTTGGGTAATAGGTCCTGAACTGGGTGGTGGAGTCAGAGGAATATGCAGGTCTTTAGCCAGGTTGATGTCCAGGAAGCAGCTGCAAGCTCCAGAGTCAATAATTGCCCACAGTTTGACCTCCCTTCTAGCCACCTGCAGAGAGATGGGGAGAATATGAGCAGATACAATCCCGGATAGCTGAAGATAGGAAGGGTACAAGTACCTGGACTTACTTGGCTGAACCAGACAGTTGCGTAGGAAGTGGCCTGATGCTCCACAGTAAATACAGAGATTGTTCTGTCACCTGCGTTCTTTTTCTTCTGGGGTTAAATCGGGTCATAGTAGACCAATCTGCATCATTTCCATATTGGAGGTATTCGGAGGAGTAGCGGCAGGAACTGTTGGAGCCGGGACCTTGGGGAGTACCTAGGTTGGCCAGCTGGGTGGAAGCATGGCTAAGAGCCTCTAGCATGGCGGGAGCTTCACACCTGGCCAGATCATCCTTGATGGTTTCAGATAGGCCTAAACTGAATTAATACTTCAAAGCTGCATCATTCCATCCCGTATTAGCTGCCCATCTACCGAACGCCCAGATGTAATCCTCTACTAGTCATCTTCCCTGCACCAGAGAGTGAAGAGCAGACTCTGCGGTGGCAGTTTTCTGCGGGTCATCATACAAAGTAGCCATGGCTTCAAAACAAACATGGTAACTGAGTTTAACAGCTCATCCTTTTGTTCTAGGAGGTTATGGGCCCAGGATTGCGGTTCATCTGACCGGAGGGAGATGATAAACCCTGTTCGGATAGTCTATATAGCAAAGGGTCTGGGTTGTAGGGCAAAACAAAGTTCGCAGGCATTCCTGAAAGCCCTGAACCTCCGCCGGTCACCTGAAAAGTGCTCAGGAATGGGAACTCTGGGCTCTGGAGGAGGCAGTACTACAGCGTGGAGCGTCGGCATCTGTGCTGGAGGACGCTGGTGTAGAGGTGGGGCTTGTGGCTAGGTTAGATTTGGTGGAAGTCCTAGAAGCTGTGAAGGCATGGAAACGTTCCCGAAAGCTGGAAATAACCCTCCTTCAGATTCTTGACTGCCTGCGTCAGTGCTGCCGTCTGATGACAAAGGGTTTCCAGTGCAGAAGCACCTCTCTCAGCCTCAGACATCCTGGCTGTTTGATTGGTCAGCAAGGAGTTCTTTCTCTACACTCTGCCCCACTCGGCTGTAATTATCTTGCCAAGCTCACCCAAGAACGGAAAAATCGAGCGTTCTTTTTTAAGATGTTTGAAATATTTCCTCTGCTTCGAGGGAGATTCCACTGGCTTAACCAGCGCAAAACCAAAGCCCTTCCCTGGGTAATCTGTCTCTGCCTCACTGTCTGAGGTCTCGACTGAAGAGTGTCTCAGTTTGAAGGACCCGGCCTCGGTAAACTCGTCCCTCAAGGAGGGACACACCACACTGACCAAAGGGTTAAGGGTATGGCCGGAATCCAAACCCTTCAGGGATTCTTGGACCACTTGCCTTACCAGGGATTCCACTTGCTGGTCTTCACCTTCTCTTTCTCTCACGGCCGGGATATAACAAGGCTCACAAAGTGATTTGCCTTCTGGAACCAGGGATCCACATCCCCAGCAAGTTTTCCTCATAAAACAGCTGGAGTGGCAGTGAGGGCGGTGCCCGGATGCAGATTCGGAATCTCCTCTGTGACGCCTAGATCTGGATGGCGACCTATGACGTCTAGAAGAGTGACAGTGTTGTGACCTAGGAAGGTCTTTATCTTCGCATGCTGTGTGATGCTGATCAGACCTAGAAGGGCTGAGAAGGAATAAAGACCCAATCAAAAGAAAAACCCCAAAACAGACAGGGGTTAACAAAACCAGTCCTAGCTGCTGTGTAAGGGTTGGCCACAGGGGGGCAGTGCCACATCCATAATGACAAGGCTCAGACCTGGAACTGTAAACAGCCAAAGAAAACCTTAGAAGAGAGAGGGAGAGACTGCAGTACAAGGCAGCTAGAAGGAACACTCACAGCTGTTTAAATTTTCCACTTCCGATGACGTCACAGCGCGTCTGGGCTGGGATCATTACCGCCCCTGCACATGCACGACCGCCACCGTCTTGCCAGGACCGCGCATGTAAGGACCAAGCCTCGTTTTCGCCCGCAACTGTGCAAACAGGCGCGGAATCGCAAAGCGGCGGCCTGGAATGCAGATGCGTTCCAGCCGCCATGGCTGAGGAAACTAACAGGGAAGGGAAAAAGACAAACATACACATAAACTGGTGCCAACAGAAATATATGTTACCGCACACCCAGATTGGAACCAGAAGGCTGCTGCTGTGCGCATAACTAGAGCCTCCCGCTAATAGCTGGGACATTTGGCCAACCTGCCGCTAACCCTAGCAATGGTCAGAATTTACAGCTCTTCATGACACCACATCCATTGCCTGTGTCCACCCTGCTAATAGCTGGGGATTGCTGGACTCCTGAGTAGACACTGTGTCTAGATCCATGACATCGCATGCACGCCGGCAGGCCTGGGTCGCAGATATCTTCATATAAGGTAAGACTCCAAAATACTTGTAGGAGGAGGAGAAAAAAAAGGAATGCGGCCCCTAGCTCTGAGCAAAATTTATGGGAGTGGGGTCCTATAGGGTAGGAGAGGAGGCAGGGCTAAACCCATACCTATGCTGCCATGGAGTCAGTCAGGAAAACCATATTATATATGGCCTGCCTAGTTTATCTCTAATTTTGAGAAGGAAAACACCCAAATCTGTATTTTTTTTTTTTTTTTATTGCTCTTTGCAGCATCTTTCTAAACCGACTCATATACTTCATTTTAAGTGTGATTAAAAGTTTTATTTTGACCTCAGGCCTTTACAAGATGGCGGCAGCGCCTGGTGACCAGACGAGGACTGGGAAGAATAACTGGGATACCAGTGAGGATAGAAGTTGAAGATTTCCCGGTTGCGGAGCAGTGATTGGATGCAGTGGGAGCTCATTCAGCACCGCTCCAGTCACACTTCTTGGACCTAACATACTACAGAGAGGCCTCACTGCACAGCCAGCCAGAGAGGATGCTTACCAGGAAAGAACAAAGCCTGGGACAGGTAGTAGTGCCAGGATGTCCATCACCTGGAAAAGAACTAAAAGTCTCAGCCTGTACTGTATGGTGGTTTGTAGTATCCTAACCCCAGGAGAGGTGTGCTACATGTACATGTCTGTTCAGTCCCTGCAATGAAAACGGGTCCTGAAGATTGTTAAAGCTGACCCCCAGGTAAACACTTGGAATACATACCTGCAAAAGGATTGGTATTTCTTTCCCCCCAGTCCTGAAACGTACACAACCAGCTCTGTGACCTGACTTTTCTCTGCTGCAGTTAGATCAACAAAGCCCGGTCATCTCCCTGCCCACATCATGTGATTGGACAGTGAACAAGCAGCAACAAACATAGAAGGTTATCTCTATGCTCTCTCTCTCTTTTCGTCATCATATGTGCCTACAGCTAACCTAATAGGTCCTACATGCTGTGCCTCCCTCTCCCAGTGTGGGTGCTGCTGTACAGGGGGGGGGGGGGGGGGTTACAGGAGATTGAAAGTAAAATCAGGTATTTATACTAATTGCATACAATAATATTTTAAATAAATACATTGTTTTCTTTATTCATTGATGTTATTTATTTATCCGCTTGTGGCTCTGTTTTAAAAGGAAAACAGCCAACCTAACATAATATGTCTAGTCCCCCACTCTACTATGTGCTAACTCCTATAAAATGTGTAAAAAATGATGTGGCTTGCTGCCGTACCCCACTTATAATGTAAATAAGGAAGATAGGTGAAGTGCTAGCCCTCTAAAATACTGATGGGTGTTTGGGAATTATAAATGCAAAGAACTACTCCTATTATTTAATATATAGCATGAACAAAGTGAACATATACAACAGTGGTGGGAACCCCCAAACAAAAAGTAAAAAACAGCATGAAAAAAATAGACGTGCAACAGTGGTGGGAACCCTCTACACGCAATACTGCATGATATACTCAAACATGATACAAACTACTATAGTGGTAATATAAATACTCTGTGACAAGTCAAAAATAGAAGAAAATAAGTAATGGTGACACCTCCTGATAATGAAACTGGGTGTGTAAAGTACTCTTGTATTACATTTAAACAATAAAGGTGAACAATGTCCTATTCAGTGAACACTCAATCTTAGACAAACACCTAGAATCCCTCCACCAGCCAATATATGCGCTTACCTCCCATTCACACCAAGCCTTCCCCTTAGGGGTATTTATCCAGTGGAACGCAGCTTTGAGGGATCTCCACTTTCCTCCTGTCCTAGGGAGACTTCCTTCTAATGGTGCAGGAAGAAGAGTTAAAAAAAAAAAAAAAACATACTTCTGAACTGCATAAAATCAATGTTTCATTTAAAAACAATCAAATAGTACTCACATTTAATCATGCACTTACTCCAGTGCACTTGGGTGGAATACTTGACACTCTAGGAGCCTCTTAAAAGTCATCTAGATATCTGCAGCCGCTTGGCTCAGGGAGATCAGGGTTTACCTCCTGCTTTGGCGTGATGACGTCACAAAACTCCACTCGCGATGCGTTTTGTCACATGACTTCCTCAAGGAGTGAAGTATGTCACGACGCCAAAGCAAAAAGTAAACCCTAAACTCCCTAAACCAAGTCGCTGCGATTATCTAGATGACTTTGGAGGGGGCTGTGCACCGTAGAATGTCAAGTGTCCCACCCAAGTGCACTATTAAATGTGAATGCTGATTAATTGTTTTTAAATAAAACATTGACTTTAATGCAGTTCAGAAGTGTGTTGGCTTTTTTAACTCTTTGAGCATTGCCTGTACGAGGACTCCTGCACAATCAGAAGCAAGTCTCCCTAGAACAGGAGGAAAGTTGGGATCTCTCATAAGCTGCCTGCCACTGGATAAATACCCCTAAGGGGAAGACTTGTTTAGGTCTCAATGTGAGGTAAGGGCATATATTGATAGAGGGACAATAGGTGTTTGTCTAAAGCCCCGTACACACGATCAGATTATCAAAAGATCTGTCGTCCGTTTTTTGTGGCATGCTAGTCTGATGTGGAAAGTGAAGAGGTTATTTTCATACGAATTTTCCCGTACGACATAATTCTACTTCAGAAGTGATGTCATGTGTTGGATTGTTTTGTATGTGTTCTTTCGTCTCTAAACATGCCTAGTCTTGCTCTTAAGATTTTTTTCCGTTGAAATCTGTACTAATGAGACGAAAATCGGACGTTGTTTTGACGGACGACAAAAATTATATAGCCTGCACATCAGGATTTTGTCAGCCGAAAAGTCTGAGTCGGCTGTCGAAAGCACCATACTAACAATCTGAAAATCGGCAGATCGGTCGTCGGACGAAATTTCCCTTCAGATTTTCTTATCGTGTGTACGGGGCTTAAGAATCAGTATCCACAGGAGAGTGTCCACTGAATAGGACATTGTTCGAATGCAATACAAGAGTACTTTACACACCCAGTTTTATTACCAAGTGGTGTCACCATCAATTATTTTCTTCTATTTTTTACTTAATTGTCAGTTGTGAGTGTTTGTTACCACTATCGGTAAGTGTATCATGTAGTATCGAGTGTTGGGGTTCCCACCACTGCTCCACATCTATTTTTTTTTTCATGCTGTTTGTTAACATTTTGTTTAGCCCCCCCCCTGTTGAATATGTTCACTTTGTACATACTATATATTAAATAGGAGTAGTTCTTTGCATTTATAACTCCTAACCGCACATCAGTATTTGTGAGGGCTGGTGCGTCACCTATCTTCATTATTTACAGTCATTCTAACATACAGAACCATAAATCCCAGGTCTGTCACCTAAGACAAGAAATTCAGCTCACAGCAGAGCCCTGCCTGTCCAGCAGGAGAAGAGGGTGTGAGCTCTCACCAGGGCCATGGAGAGCAGCAGACACTTAGCAGGGCAGAAAACCCTCTTCCTGCCACAAAAAAAGGTAACAAAGCTTTGTCTGGATGGGATCCTGCCTATGCTGGTTACATGACCAAAAGGACAGGTATTGGGTCTTTGAGGAGGTTCAGGGTTTACATGGACCTATGCTGTTTTTTTTTGTGTGGAAACTATCCAGAGTGTCGGTCCTTCTACTGGTACTGTTTTCAATTTACCCATCCATCATTACGCGAACATCGCAATACAAGTCTGATGGGACCTTTCGTGTGAAAGGGGCCTATCAGGTCCACCTGTCATTGTTTCAGGTGGACCTGATTGGATGGTCCATGTATCCCTATGGACAGCCAGGGGTAAATGGACTTGTGTCCATTTAAACCTGCCTACCTCTGGGTCTGATTCCGTTCCTTAAAAAAAAAAAAAAAAAACAGAAGGGAATCTGTCATCTTCTTTTTAGGCTGAGCCAACGGCCGTCAGGTTTAAACAAGTCTGTTTACTCCCGGCCATCCATAGAGCAGAGCGCGCTCTGTCCGTGTTCGCTCTGCAGAAACTGAGCAGACATAGATGTCATCCACCTGCTTTGAATTGTTCAGGTTTGTAACTCATTTTATATTTAAATCTTTATAGGTTCTCTATTTTACTTAAAGCTGAACTCAAGTCTTCTGTTTAGACTTGCGTTTTTCTACAGGCTCCAATTCTGTACTGAAATTGCTTCTCACTGCACCCTGTAAGCATTTCACAATTTGTTGAGGTCAAATAGGGGCCGCCTCATGTCCTGGATAAGGAACATCCAGCATCCGATTTCCTTGCCAGAATCACTTTCTGTGCCTTGTCCCACATTCTCAAACTCAGATCGATTTGGTTATCCCTTCAATGCTGGACCTCCCTTGCAAGGTGATCCAACCCAGATTGGCTTACTACAACCTTTAGGGAGGAACCAAAAGTCTTGCAGCTCAAAGAGTAGATCTCATTCTGGCTCGGGCAGAACTTCATGTTCCAGCCCTGACCGCCATACACATGCCAGGTGGACTTCCTCAGTTATCGGCATCTGGAGAATATCTTCACCAAAAGGTGTTTTAAGATCCCTGTTGCTGATAGGCAAAATATGGACCCTCCTGCCTTCCAGGTTCAACAACAAGCAGAACAGGCTTGGCTCCAGCTCTGGGGATCATGTAGATGCTGTAGTGACTCAATGCTATCAATTCAACTTTATCTACACTTTTCCTCTGTAGGAACTCAACCTGGTTCTTCAAAGATAACCAATCAGGAATATTCCTCTATCTGTCCTTACTCAAGAGGTTGCCATTCTTGTCGCCATCATTTCTGCAATGCAAGTTTCTGAGTTAGCAGCCTTAACCTGTAAAGAACCATTTCCTGTGGTACACAAGAACTAGGTTGTGTTAAGGCCCAGGGCCTCATTTCTTCCCTTCACCTTAACCAGGATTTTGTTCTACCTTCTCTCTGTCCTGCTCCTAAGCATCCTAATGAGATTTCCCACCATTGCCTGGATGTGGTACATAAACACTGTTGGAGTTTATCTCCCTGCTACAGCTCCCTTTCGACAGTCCAACTCTCCAGTTGTTTTCTGAAGGACCCTCTAGGAAACGGCCAGCTTCTCTAGGGGCTGTGCACCCCTAGTGTCAAATGTTTCACCCAAGTGCACTGGAGTAAGTGCATGATTAAATGCGAGTACTGTTTGATTGTTTTTTAAATGAAACAAGCATGCTGCTCATCCTTCAGGTTTATGTCCTCAAGGGCAAGGTTCCTCCTCCTCCGCACCAGATCAGTTAGTTCTTCTTGGGCTATTCTGCATCAGACATCTGTGGCTTCTATTTTCAAGGCTGCCACCTTATGCTCTTTCTATACTTTCATTCTGATAATGGGAGAAGGGGGGGGGGGGGTAAACAATGGGGGGGGAAAGGAAAGAAGGGAGGGAGGGGGGGGGGGGAAGGAAAGGAACAGGGGAGGAAAATGGGAAAACATCAAGGGTAGGTGGGACTTTATATGAGACTCCTGCCTAGAGTCTCCATCCCTGTGTATACATGAATATATAGAGCACATAGTGCTCAAAAATATTTTGGGACTTTGTATGAGATATGGCCAATGGGCACATGATGTTGTTATATGATGTTCAATATACCTAGGCTGGTAAGCACAAAAAAAGGTATAGAATCAATTAACATCGTGTGTTTTAATATTGTATAAATGGCAGTTGACAATGTTATAGATACAATACAATGGAGGTAAAAAGGGTTTGCATATAGAATTGATACAAAGTTGTAACACAAATAATTGAACATAGAAGAAAATATTACAGAACATTCGAGTATATCTGGTAATGCTTGTAGATAAATTGTTTGCCTCTTAAGCTCGACGCGTTTCGTGAAATATTATTCACTTCTTCAGGAGCAGGCATGGTCATAGCATCTAAAAAATATATATACAAATGTAGTATGATATCAAAAATAAAAGAATGTTTTATGTTGTTAGCGTAAGGAAAAAGAACTTACACTTATGATATCGAATGTCAGTCAGGTAATGGGATCGCCCGGAATTGAGTCCCAAATGGGAACTGAGAGAGCAGTCTCCACAAACACAGTCAAAGCACAAGATCCATAGTGTGGTGAAGAAATTGGGAAGAGGTATTGAAGGGCTCGATTTAGAATTGTCATGACACTGTACGAAAAATATATATGCATATATGTATAAATCAAGCCATTGATCCACATATAAGGTTAGTAAGTATGAATTAGTAAAGGAAAAAGGGAGCCCAAACCATATGAAGAAAGTGAAACCAGTGATGGTACCAGAAAATGAGGTGAAAGTGTATAGCTAGGAAATAGCCATAACCAATGGAAAAACATGCATAAAAAGTGTTAAAAAGTACCCATGGAAGACACCCCTAGAACACCAAAGAAAATCTTCAGAAAGTGAAAAATAAATAGGGTGAAGTAACTGACACCAGTGGTAGAAAACAAATCCCACAAGTTAAAAAACTGAATTGTGAAAGTAACAGTGATAGAATAAAATATAGGAGCAGGTGAATAAAGTAAGTGAAAGCACCTACGCTGAGACTGGGCGGGAGACGGCCCTCAGCGTCACAAAGCTGTTCAGCATAGAGGGAGTCCATCAGGCAAACTATTGTTGCCCGAAGCGGTCTCCCTCAAATGAACGCTGGTGGAGTCACGTGCGGGGACGCCAACAGCGTGTGACGTCAACCCCGCACGGATGGATGTGACGCCGATGCGTCGCGGCCGCGACCGAAGGTCCCGCCCCCACCTCGGCACACAGCCAGAGGGGAGAGAGAGAAGAACGGACGCGGGCGGGGCGCATCGCAGTTCCCATCTGTAGACCACACGGGAGACACACACCTCCCTGTGGCATGAGTGGAAAGATGGAATGATCGGAAACAGTATGGAATAACATGCACAATACATATACAAAACCCAGAGCATTAATATATCCTGTAAATTGTGGTACCAATATACATAATAACATGTTGGGTAACAATGATGAAACCATTGGTGACACATCTCCATCCCTAGATCAATCTAATAATGGGAGAAAGGGGGGGGGGTAAACAATGGGGGGGGGAAAGGAAAGAAGGGAGGGAGGGGGGGGGAGGAAAGGAACAGGGGAGGAAAATGGGAAAACATCAAGGGTAGGTGGGACTTTATATGAGACTCCTGCCTAGAGTCTCCATCCCTGTGTATACATGAATATATAGAGCACATAGTGCTCAAAAATATTTTGGGACTTTGTATGAGATATGGCCAATGGGCACATGATGTTGTTATATGATGTTCAATATACCTAGGCTGGTAAGCACAAAAAAAGGTATAGAATCAATTAACATCGTGTGTTTTAATATTGTATAAATGGCAGTTGACAATGTTATAGATACAATACAATGGAGGTAAAAAGGGTTTGCATATAGAATTGATACAAAGTTGTAACACAAATAATTGAACATAGAAGAAAATATTACAGAACATTCGAGTATATCTGGTAATGCTTGTAGATAAATTGTTTGCCTCTTAAGCTCGACGCGTTTCGTGAAATATTATTCACTTCTTCAGGAGCAGGCATGGTCATAGCATCTAAAAAATATATATACAAATGTAGTATGATATCAAAAATAAAAGAATGTTTTATGTTGTTAGCGTAAGGAAAAAGAACTTACACTTATGATATCGAATGTCAGTCAGGTAATGGGATCGCCCGGAATTGAGTCCCAAATGGGAACTGAGAGAGCAGTCTCCACAAACACAGTCAAAGCACAAGATCCATAGTGTGGTGAAGAAATTGGGAAGAGGTATTGAAGGGCTCGATTTAGAATTGTCATGACACTGTACGAAAAATATATATGCATATATGTATAAATCAAGCCATTGATCCACATATAAGGTTAGTAAGTATGAATTAGTAAAGGAAAAAGGGAGCCCAAACCATATGAAGAAAGTGAAACCAGTGATGGCACCAGAAAATGAGGTGAAAGTGTATAGCTAGGAAATAGCCATAACCAATGGAAAAACATGCATAAAAAGTGTTAAAAAGTACCCATGGAAGACACCCCTAGAACACCAAAGAAAATCTTCAGAAAGTGAAAAATAAATAGGGTGAAGTAACTGACACCAGTGGTAGAAAACAAATCCCACAAGTTAAAAAACTGAATTGTGAAAGTAACAGTGATAGAAGAAAATATAGGAGCAGGTGAATAAAGTAAGTGAAAGCACCTACGCTGAGACTGGGCGGGAGACGGCCCTCAGCGTCACAAAGCTGTTCAGCATAGAGGGAGTCCATCAGGCAAACTATTGTTGCCCGAAGCGGTCTCCCTCAAATGAACGCTGGTGGAGTCACGTGCGGGGACGCCAACAGCGTGTGACGTCAACCCCGCACGGATGGATGTGACGCCGATGCGTCGCGGCCGCGACCGAAGGTCCCGCCCCCACCTCGGCACACAGCCAGAGGGGAGAGAGAGAAGAACGGACGCGGGCGGGGCGCATCGCAGTTCCCATCTGTAGACCACACGGGAGACACACACCTCCCTGTGGCATGAGTGGAAAGATGGAATGATCGGAAACAGTATGGAATAACATGCACAATACATATACAAAACCCAGAGCATTAATATATCCTGTAAATTGTGGTACCAATATACATAATAACATGTTGGGTAACAATGATGAAACCATTGGTGACACATCTCCATCCCTAGATCAATCTAATAATGGGAGAAAGGGGGGGGGGTAAACAATGGGGGGGGAAAGGAAAGAAGGGAGGGAGGGGGGGGGGGAAGGAAAGGAACAGGGGAGGAAAATGGGAAAACATCAAGGGTAGGTGGGACTTTATATGAGACTCCTGCCTAGAGTCTCCATCCCTGTGTATACATGAATATATAGAGCACATAGTGCTCAAAAATATTTTGGGACTTTGTATGAGATATGGCCAATGGGCACATGATGTTGTTATATGATGTTCAATATACCTAGGCTGGTAAGAACAAAAAAAGGTATAGAATCAATTAACATCGTGTGTTTTAATATTGTATAAATGGCAGTTGACAATGTTATAGATACAATACAATGGAGGTAAAAAGGGTTTGCATATAGAATTGATACAAAGTTGTAACACAAATAATTGAACATAGAAGAAAATATTACAGAACATTCGAGTATATCTGGTAATGCTTGTAGATAAATTGTTTGCCTCTTAAGCTCGACGCGTTTCGTGAAATATTATTCACTTCTTCAGGAGCAGGCATGGTCATAGCATCTAAAAAATATATATACAAATGTAGTATGATATCAAAAATAAAAGAATGTTTTATGTTGTTAGCGTAAGGAAAAAGAACTTACACTTATGATATCGAATGTCAGTCAGGTAATGGGATCGCCCGGAATTGAGTCCCAAATGGGAACTGAGAGAGCAGTCTCCACAAACACAGTCAAAGCACAAGATCCATAGTGTGGTGAAGAAATTGGGAAGAGGTATTGAAGGGCTCGATTTAGAATTGTCATGACACTGTACGAAAAATATATATGCATATATGTATAAATCAAGCCATTGATCCACATATAAGGTTAGTAAGTATGAATTAGTAAAGGAAAAAGGGAGCCCAAACCATATGAAGAAAGTGAAACCAGTGATGGTACCAGAAAATGAGGTGAAAGTGTATAGCTAGGAAATAGCCATAACCAATGGAAAAACATGCATAAAAAGTGTTAAAAAGTACCCATGGAAGACACCCCTAGAACACCAAAGAAAATCTTCAGAAAGTGAAAAATAAATAGGGTGAAGTAACTGACACCAGTGGTAGAAAACAAATCCCACAAGTTAAAAAACTGAATTGTGAAAGTAACAGTGATAGAAGAAAATATAGGAGCAGGTGAATAAAGTAAGTGAAAGCACCTACGCTGAGACTGGGCGGGAGACGGCCCTCAGCGTCACAAAGCTGTTCAGCATAGAGGGAGTCCATCAGGCAAACTATTGTTGCCCGAAGCGGTCTCCCTCAAATGAACGCTGGTGGAGTCACGTGCGGGGACGCCAACAGCGTGTGACGTCAACCCCGCACGGATGGATGTGACGCCGATGCGTCGCGGCCGCGACCGAAGGTCCCGCCCCCACCTCGGCACACAGCCAGAGGGGAGAGAGAGAAGAACGGACGCGGGCGGGGCGCATCGCAGTTCCCATCTGTAGACCACACGGGAGACACACACCTCCCTGTGGCATGAGTGGAAAGATGGAATGATCGGAAACAGTATGGAATAACATGCACAATACATATACAAAACCCAGAGCATTAATATATCCTGTAAATTGTGGTACCAATATACATAATAACATGTTGGGTAACAATGATGAAACCATTGGTGACACATCTCCATCCCTAGATCAATCTAATAATGGGAGAAAGGGGGGGGGGGGTAAACAATGGGGGGGGAAAGGAAAGAAGGGAGGGAGGGGGGGGGGAAGGAAAGGAACAGGGGAGGAAAATGGGAAAACATCAAGGGTAGGTGGGACTTTATATGAGACTCCTGCCTAGAGTCTCCATCCCTGTGTATACATGAATATATAGAGCACATAGTGCTCAAAAATATTTTGGGACTTTGTATGAGATATGGCCAATGGGCACATGATGTTGTTATATGATGTTCAATATACCTAGGCTGGTAAGCACAAAAAAAGGTATAGAATCAATTAACATCGTGTGTTTTAATATTGTATAAACGGCAGTTGACAATGTTATAGATACAATACAATGGAGGTAAAAAGGGTTTGCATATAGAATTGATACAAAGTTGTAACACAAATAATTGAACATAGAAGAAAATATTACAGAACATTCGAGTATATCTGGTAATGCTTGTAGATAAATTGTTTGCCTCTTAAGCTCGACGCGTTTCGTGAAATATTATTCACTTCTTCAGGAGCAGGCATGGTCATAGCATCTAAAAAATATATATACAAATGTAGTATGATATCAAAAATAAAAGAATGTTTTATGTTGTTAGCGTAAGGAAAAAGAACTTACACTTATGATATCGAATGTCAGTCAGGTAATGGGATCGCCCGGAATTGAGTCCCAAATGGGAACTGAGAGAGCAGTCTCCACAAACACAGTCAAAGCACAAGATCCATAGTGTGGTGAAGAAATTGGGAAGAGGTATTGAAGGGCTCGATTTAGAATTGTCATGACACTGTACGAAAAATATATATGCATATATGTATAAATCAAGCCATTGATCCACATATAAGGTTAGTAAGTATGAATTAGTAAAGGAAAAAGGGAGCCCAAACCATATGAAGAAAGTGAAACCAGTGATGGTACCAGAAAATGAGGTGAAAGTGTATAGCTAGGAAATAGCCATAACCAATGGAAAAACATGCATAAAAAGTGTTAAAAAGTACCCATGGAAGACACCCCTAGAACACCAAAGAAAATCTTCAGAAAGTGAAAAATAAATAGGGTGAAGTAACTGACACCAGTGGTAGAAAACAAATCCCACAAGTTAAAAAACTGAATTGTGAAAGTAACAGTGATAGAAGAAAATATAGGAGCAGGTGAATAAAGTAAGTGAAAGCACCTACGCTGAGACTGGGCGGGAGACGGCCCTCAGCGTCACAAAGCTGTTCAGCATAGAGGGAGTCCATCAGGCAAACTATTGTTGCCCGAAGCGGTCTCCCTCAAATGAACGCTGGTGGAGTCACGTGCGGGGACGCCAACAGCGTGTGACGTCAACCCCGCACGGATGGATGTGACGCCGATGCGCCGCGACCGAAGGTCCCGCCCCCACCTCGGCACACAGCCAGAGGGGAGAGAGAGAAGAACGGACGCGGGCGGGGCGCATCGCAGTTCCCATCTGTAGACCACACGGGAGACACACACCTCCCTGTGGCATGAGTGGAAAGATGGAATGATCGGAAACAGTATGGAATAACATGCACAATACATATACAAAACCCAGAGCATTAATATATCCTGTAAATTGTGGTACCAATATACATAATAACATGTTGGGTAACAATGATGAAACCATTGGTGACACATCTCCATCCCTAGATCAATCTAATAATGGGAGAAAGGGGGGGGGGGGGTAAACAATGGGGGGGGAAAGGAAAGAAGGGAGGGAGGGGGGGGGGAAGGAAAGGAACAGGGGAGGAAAATGGGAAAACATCAAGGGTAGGTGGGACTTTATATGAGACTCCTGCCTAGAGTCTCCATCCCTGTGTATACATGAATATATAGAGCACATAGTGCTCAAAAATATTTTGGGACTTTGTATGAGATATGGCCAATGGGCACATGATGTTGTTATATGATGTTCAATATACCTAGGCTGGTAAGCACAAAAAAAGGTATAGAATCAATTAACATCGTGTGTTTTAATATTGTATAAATGGCAGTTGACAATGTTATAGATACAATACAATGGAGGTAAAAAGGGTTTGCATATAGAATTGATACAAAGTTGTAACACAAATAATTGAACATAGAAGAAAATATTACAGAACATTCGAGTATATCTGGTAATGCTTGTAGATAAATTGTTTGCCTCTTAAGCTCGACGCGTTTCGTGAAATATTATTCACTTCTTCAGGAGCAGGCATGGTCATAGCATCTAAAAAATATATATACAAATGTAGTATGATATCAAAAATAAAAGAATGTTTTATGTTGTTAGCGTAAGGAAAAAGAACTTACACTTATGATATCGAATGTCAGTCAGGTAATGGGATCGCCCGGAATTGAGTCCCAAATGGGAACTGAGAGAGCAGTCTCCACAAACACAGTCAAAGCACAAGATCCATAGTGTGGTGAAGAAATTGGGAAGAGGTATTGAAGGGCTCGATTTAGAATTGTCATGACACTGTACGAAAAATATATATGCATATATGTATAAATCAAGCCATTGATCCACATATAAGGTTAGTAAGTATGAATTAGTAAAGGAAAAAGGGAGCCCAAACCATATGAAGAAAGTGAAACCAGTGATGGTACCAGAAAATGAGGTGAAAGTGTATAGCTAGGAAATAGCCATAACCAATGGAAAAACATGCATAAAAAGTGTTAAAAAGTACCCATGGAAGACACCCCTAGAACACCAAAGAAAATCTTCAGAAAGTGAAAAATAAATAGGGTGAAGTAACTGACACCAGTGGTAGAAAACAAATCCCACAAGTTAAAAAACTGAATTGTGAAAGTAACAGTGATAGAAGAAAATATAGGAGCAGGTGAATAAAGTAAGTGAAAGCACCTACGCTGAGACTGGGCGGGAGACGGCCCTCAGCGTCACAAAGCTGTTCAGCATAGAGGGAGTCCATCAGGCAAACTATTGTTGCCCGAAGCGGTCTCCCTCAAATGAAACTATCCAGAGTGTCGGTCCTTCTACTGGTACTGTTTTCAATTTACCCATCCATCATTACGCGAACATTGCAATACAAGTCTGATGGGACCTTTCGTGTGAAAGGGGCCTATCAGGTCCACCTGTCATTGTTTCAGGTGGACCTGATTGGATGGTCCATGTATCCCTATGGACAGCCAGGGGTAAATGGACTTGTGTCCATTTAAACCTGCCTACCTCTGGGTCTGATTCCGTTCCTTAAAAAAAAAAAAAAAAAACAGAAGGGAATCTGTCATCTTCTTTTTAGGCTGATCCAACGGCCGTCAGGTTTAAACAAGTCTGTTTACTCCCGGCCATCCATAGAGCAGAGCGCGCTCTGTCCGTGTTCGCTCTGCAGAAACTGAGCAGACATAGATGTCATCCACCTGCTTTGAATTGTTCAGGTTTGTAACTCATTTTATATTTAAATCTTTATAGGTTCTCTATTTTACTTAAAGCTGAACTCAAGTCTTCTGTTTAGACTTGCGTTTTTCTACAGGCTCCAATTCTGTACTGAAATTGCTTCTCACTGCACCCTGTAAGCATTTCACAATTTGTTGAGGTCAAATAGGGGCCGCCTCATGTCCTGGATAAGGAACATCCAGCATCCGATTTCCTTGCCAGAATCACTTTCTGTGCCTTGTCCCACATTCTCAAACTCAGATCGATTTGGTTATCCCTTCAATGCTGGACCTCCCTTGCAAGGTGATCCAACCCAGATTGGCTTACTACAACCTTTAGGGAGGAACCAAAAGTCTTGCAGCTCAAAGAGTAGATCTCATTCTGGCTCGGGCAGAACTTCATGTTCCAGCCCTGACCGCCATACACATGCCAGGTGGACTTCCTCAGTTATCGGCATCTGGAGAATATCTTCACCAAAAGGTGTTTTAAGATCCCTGTTGCTGATAGGCAAAATATGGACCCTCCTGCCTTCCAGGTTCAACAACAAGCAGAACAGGCTTGGCTCCAGCTCTGGGGATCATGTAGATGCTGTAGTGACTCAATGCTATCAATTCAACTTTATCTACACTTTTCCTCTGTAGGAACTCAACCTGGTTCTTCAAAGATAACCAATCAGGAATATTCCTCTATCTGTCCTTACTCAAGAGGTTGCCATTCTTGTCGCCATCATTTCTGCAATGCAAGTTTCTGAGTTAGCAGCCTTAACCTGTAAAGAACCATTTCCTGTGGTACACAAGAACTAGGTTGTGTTAAGGCCCAGGGCCTCATTTCTTCCCTTCACCTTAACCAGGATTTTGTTCTACCTTCTCTCTGTCCTGCTCCTAAGCATCCTAATGAGATTTCCCACCATTGCCTGGATGTGGTACATAAACACTGTTGGAGTTTATCTCCCTGCTACAGCTCCCTTTCGACAGTCCAACTCTCCAGTTGTTTTCTGAAGGACCCTCTAGGAAACGGCCTGCTTCTCTAGGGGCTGTGCACCCCTAGTGTCAAATGTTTCACCCAAGTGCACTGGAGTAAGTGCATGATTAAATGCGAGTACTGTTTGATTGTTTTTTAAATGAAACAAGCATGCTGCTCATCCTTCAGGTTTATGTCCTCAAGGGCAAGGTTCCTCCTCCTCCGCACCAGATCAGTTAGTTCTTCTTGGGCTATTCTGCATCAGACATCTGTGGCTTCTATTTTCAAGGCTGCCACCTTATGCTCTTTCTATACTTTCATTCTGCTAGGTGTACACTCATCTGATGTTGGTTTCCATCGCAGGCAGCTCTAAGAAACTGTGGTTGCTGTGGGCCTGTAGGACTGCTTTTGGACATCCCTATGTACCTGTATAATTATCATGCAATGACCATATTAAAAAAAAAAAAACACAGCTCCTGATTCTTCTTAACCAGTGGGTTATTCTGCCCCCTTCAGGAGTAGGACACTAGGCAGGGAAAAAAAACTTGACTACGCCTATGGGGCAGTCCCAGGGGGTATACTCCCACTTCCTGTTATAGGTACTCCATTTTGTTACAAGCAGTGTCAGAAGAAAAAAAAACACAAATCCACAGAGGGGCGGGTGCTGTGCCCATCAATGAACATCAGAGAAATGGATTTCACGTTAAGTCAGAAATCCTATTTTTCTCTTTTGTTCATTGATGGACATAGCTCCTAATCCTTCTTAACCATAGGGATGTCCCAAAGCAGTGTTACACATGAGGGGTGGGAAACAGCAGAAAACAAAAATGTACAAGGCTAACCATAGCCAACCAGGTAACATGGAGTTCAACCATAAACAATTGGAGCTCACCTGAAAAAAACAAATACACCCTCAAAGTGGACCAGGTTCTCTAAACAGCAGCTAGCAAAAACCTTGCGGCCAAAAGAAACATCCGCAGATGGCAACACAACCACTTTACAAAAAACTTTGTAAAAACGTGCACTGACGACCAGATTGCCGCCTTTCAAACCTGCGTCACTGAAGCTTGATGACGGAAAGCCCAGAAGGCACTAAGTGCGCCCTAGTTGAGTGCACTTAAACCGGGAAAGGAGGAACCTGACCCCAGATGCAATAGGCCTGAACCACCATCTGATAATGGCCGCAGAAGAAGCGGACAACCCTTTGTGAGGTCCGTCCGTGAGCACAAATAGAGAGTCTGACTTCCTAAAAGACTCCGTAGCTGCCAGGTACACACCCAAGACATGCAAGGCAATTTCCTTCAGATGTTTAGGCCTGGGACACAGGGAAGGCAAAGCAATGTCTTCATTCAAATGACAGTCAGAGACCACCTTGGGAAGGAATGACAGACAGAGGCAAAGCACCACCTTATCCTTGTGAATCACCAGAAGGTGAACAACCAGATAACGTCATAATTTCTGAAACCCTGCATGCAGAGGTGATAGCCACCAAGAAGGTAACCTTCTGGGGCAGCGTAAGCAGGGAAACCTCCCAAATATTTTCAAAGAGAGGCTTCAGTAGAGCTGAAAGCAACACATTAAGATTCCAGAGCGGCCACAGAGCCCACACTGAAGGAACCAAATGTTGGACACCCTGAAGAAAATGTACGCACCAGGGAGTGTGTGGCCAAAGGTCAGTGGAAAAAGACTGACAAAACCCAATACCTGGCCCCTGATGGTACGCAAGGCCAATTTCTGTTCAACCCCCCCCCATTGAAGAAAGGTTAAGATTCGATCCACCGAGATGGAGCAAGGATGAACCCCAAGAGACTCACACCACACAATGTACGTCTTGCACGTACGATGGTAGATCTTCCTAGAGGCAGATTTCCTAGCTTTTAACAGCGTAGGAATCACTGATTCAAACAAACCCCCATCCTTCGGCACCTGTCGTTCAACAGCCAAGCCGTCAAAGATAGCGACTGTAAAGCAGGATGGATGATTGGTCCTTGGGACAGCAGATCTTCCCAGAGAGTAAGTCCCCAAGGAGCATCAGCGACCAGCCGGTACCAGATCGGCATACCAAGACCGGCGAGGCCTGTCTGGAGCCACTAGAATGACCGGAACCCCTTCTGTCTGAATCCTGCACAGGAGTCTTGGCAGAAGTTTGAGAGGGCTGGAACGAATCAGTCAGCCCATCTTAGAATGTCGGCCACTTATCGTGCCGCCAGGGCACTTCTTGTGCCCCCTTGGTGATGGACATAGACCATGGCATTGTCCGAAATAATTCATACCGAACACCCCTGAAGACGATTGCGCAATGAGCCAGACAAAGTATAATCACTTGGAGGTCCAGTACACTAATCAGCAGTCTGGGCTCTGCCAGAGTCCAGACCCCCCCTGAACATGTCTGTGCTGAGGACGCCTCCCCATCCGGACAAGCTGGCGTCTGTGGAGACAACCGTTCAGTACAGGGGGAGAAGGATTTTCCCTGTGGACGTGCCAGAGAGCGAAGCCATCTCTAGAGACTGTGGATCTTTGATCCATTTCACCAGAAGCTCTTTAGCAGAGATCTTGTGTGGAACTGTGCAAACAGACCGCCTGGAGGGTGGACACTATTAGGCCCAGCACGTGCATGCAAGCCTGGAGGGATGACAGTCTGTTGAACAGAAGCTGAATTACCTCCTGCAATGTCTGGAGTTTTTCCTGAGGAAGAAACACTCTGGCTGAGGCAGTCAGACACAGTCCACTTTTTGTGGACAGAACCAAAGCATACTCCTGAATGTTCAGGATCCAACCGAACTCCCTCAGAGTTCGCAGAGCAATTTCCAGTGGTCCATCAGAGCAGTCAGAGACTCGGCTCGCAGAAGAGGCTCATCCTGGTACCCCATTACCGTGATCCCCCACTGACTCAAACAATGCCAGCACCGGGGCCTACACCAAAAGGTCAGCGCCACAGACTGATAAAGCTCCATGTCAAAACAGAGGAAGCGCTGGTGACCAGCACATATTAGAATGTGCAGGAAGGTGTCCTTGATGTTGATAGAAGCGAAAATAAATCCCCCTGATGTAGGGACGCCACTGCCATGTGAATGAACTTCTGTACTCGCCCAAAGCAGCTTAGGGCCTTGAGGTCCAGAATAGGACGTACCTTGCCTTCCTTCCTGGGGACTGTAAAGAGGTTGGAGTAAAAAAATAAAATAAATAAAAATCTTGAAAATGTTCAGAAATTGGAACAATCACTCCTTGAAGTAACTAGTCTTGCACTGCCCCAAAGAGACCCATTAAGAAATCTAGAGACAAGTGCAGGTTGGAAGGGGGAAAAAAAAAAAAAAAAACTTTCCAGAGGACAAGACTGAACTCCATTTCGTAGCCTGACCGGATAACTTTGTAGACCCACTTGTCCTGTACCAGGGAGGTCTATGGATCTTAAAACCGGCCAAGACGACCCCCCCCCCACCCTAGATACGCGTGAGGGCGTGGTTTCATGCAGAGGCAGGTCTGGAAAAATCCGCTCGTGGCTTTCCAGACCAGGTTCTCTTGGAACCTCCGGTGGAGGCCCTGACTTTTGATCCCTTGTCTTAAGATCCTGAGAGATGAAGAGACTGCTTAGGAGCTGAGGAGAATGGCCCACATCTACGACGGGGCTCCTTGCCCATGGTAGCCTGCGGGAGCCGAGTACCCCCCCCCCCCGCGAGACCCTTAACGATGTCATCCAAGGAAGCTCCAAACAGGCGATCCCCCTACAAGAGCGAGATCAGATAAGCCCTTCATAGAAGTCGCCCACAGACCAGCATTTCAGCCAGACAATACGCCGAAGGACCACTGCTGATATAGACAGCCTAGAAATCAAAGGAGCCGCATCCAAAGAGGCATCACAGACAAACTGTAGCCCCTGAACCAAGCGGTCTGCCCGCTCCGCAAAGACAGGGGGAAGTTATTCTCCCTTCAGGTCTTGGCGTAAAAGCTTAGCCCACTCAGTCAGAGTTTGTGTCACCAGGGCAATAGTAATTACCAGCCTAATTGCCGAACCAGCCACCACACATAGGGCGGGCCAGAGCATCCCCCTCTTATTAGTTGGACCTGTAAAGGTCGGGGACTCCTCAACCGGGATGGAGGTAACTCAATTTGACCTGGAAACCGGCTAGTCCACTACAGGTGGGACCGTCCCCCTTTTACGCAGTAAATCCTTATAAGGATACCGCAAGCAAACGCCTAGCAACCACTGTGTTTTGGACAACCCCACTGTTTTGTGACAATGTTGTCAAGACAAGCCAAAAGATGAACGCTCTTGGAGCTTTGGAGGGCCTGTGGGTGGCAAAAGGGACCAGTGCTTCCGACGCGGCGTCAGCCACAATCTCCATTTTAAAAGTTTCATGCACTGACACAATCATCTGCACTATCTAAGCACTCAGGTGCGTGGACGAAGACCCAGTAGGGTCGCTATATACTGAGCTCACCACAAAAATAACAATCCGGGGAGCCTGCTGACTGCGAACCCGCAAAGGGGATGCTGGACAAGGGTCCACAAAGGGGCCACCTGGCTTTGACCCTTGCACGACCAGTTTTGGCACCAAACTTGCAGTGTTTAGTGTGGGGACGATTTTCTCCCCCTCCCTATGGGATAGACACCTATGGTATGGGTAAGGTAATTGTATTTTAATAATCTATGTGTGTTTGATTTTAACTAGGGATATAGACCGATATGGTTTTTACCGGGCCGATACCGATATTTTGGTCACAATGTATTGGCCGATATTTTGTACATTTCAAGTTTTGAAAAATAAAAGAATTTTTGACACAAATCTGGTACTGAACATGTTAATTTTTGTTTAATGCTTAATAGCTGGCACCCTGTGGTGGGTGGGTTGCTGGCTGGCACCCTGTCGGTGGGTGGGTGGCAGGCACCCTGTCTGTGGGTGGGTGGCTGGCAGGCACCCTGTCTGTGGGTTAGCAGCTGGCTGGCACCCTGTCTGTGGGTGGGTGGCTGGCAGGCACCCTGTCTGTGGGTGGGTGGCTGGCTGGCACCCTGTCTGTGGGTGGGTGTATGGCTGTGAGTCTCGACTCCAGATGAGGCTGTCCAAGGCGAGGGAGGCGGCCTAAGAAGGTAGAATGATGTCACAAAAATATCGGCCAGTTCTGGGGCTGATACCAATATATATATCGGGGAAAGTGCATATCGGCACAGATAAATCGGTCTATCCCTAATTTTAACATTGTTATGAATTTTTGTATATATTGTAAAGTCTGGTATACTTTATAATAAGGAAAATGTTTGTAATTATTTTTTTCTGTGCCTTTTAAAGTCCATTCTGTTTTAGTTATTTTTCCATCCCAGGGAGAGGCCCAGGTTCACCCCAAAACCCTCCAGGGGTAGTGGGGCGGGACAGCGACTTACCACACCAGGAACAAGGTAGGCACCACTCTGGACAGGACACTGAATATGGGTGCTGTCGGCCAGGAGGAAATGCTGCGACTCAGGCTAAAGCCAGTTCGTAAGCGTACTCGTGAGACATTTAACTTGCAGGCCAGCCCCTGTCCAGTGGGGCTGTGTCGTAGCCAACCTAGTGCAGAGTTGTGCTGGACTGGGGGAACCTGCAGGATCTATTTTATCCTGTTTGTCGCCCAGTCCTGCACTTGACTGTAGTTCTCACAGGAACAAAATAATAAAAAGAGGGAAAAAAAATTCCATTTACAATGAAAAAATTGCCAGGATACAAAATAATACAAATATTTAGGGGCGAGACGCCATCCCTATCAGTTTAA
Source organism: Pelophylax lessonae (assembly GCF_965119305.1). Classification (NCBI taxonomy): domain Eukaryota; kingdom Metazoa; phylum Chordata; class Amphibia; order Anura; family Ranidae; genus Pelophylax; species Pelophylax lessonae. The sequence continues at coordinate 58,414,368 of NC_138779.1, read as the reverse complement.
CTGTTTCTCTTATAACCATACCTGTGATATCTTGTTATTAACCACACTTTTTTTTTATGACCTGTTGTACTTATTTTTGATGTTTGTATTTGATATATGTTCCCTCTTTGCTAAAACACAATAAAACTTGTCAAAAGAAAAAATTGCTAGGTCCTTATTCCTGACTAGGCAGAAAAAAAAGTACCTATAGCAGGAAGTGGGAGTATACCTCCTGGAACTGCCCCATAAGGGTAGTCAAGTTTTTTTTTTCCTGCCTAGTGTCCTACTTCTGAAGGGGGCGGCTTAACCCAATGGTTAAGAAGAATCAGGAGCTGTGTCCGTCAATGAACGAAAGAAAATTCTTTTTTTTTTCCAAATTTGCAGCTTTGATAAATATTATCTGGTAATCTTGAGATGACAGTCTCTTTTAAAGGCATTTATGTTGTAGGGTGAATGCTGTCTCTTGATTGTGCTCTACTCTCACCTCCACCTGGTGGAGACTACAAGCATGGAGTCCCAACAAATGAAATAAAAGAAAAAAACCAAACATGGAAATGGTTTATAATACACAATGCTTTAGCAAATGTATCCTATAGTAATTGGATTTTCCACAAAAACTCAAATTACAAATGAAGTAATAGAAACAAAAAATGAGCACACAATCAAATCTCACAAAAGATGTATTTTTTTCCCACTGTAAATCATTTTACACATCTTAAAAAATATACAGTATTTCAATAGACATATTCCCTTCAGAAAAATCAGCTTATAAAATGTAAAGATCATACAGTTTAACAGTGTAAGGTCTTGTGCAGATGGGAGATGTTAAATGTTTTGCATGTGAACACAGAGCTACTAAAAACTATGCAAACACAGCAAAAAGCCACAGTCAGCGTGCTTTGCCAGCAAAACAAATCCATCACCAGGACCTGCAGCTTACAGAGAAACGTAAATCTGGTCAAACACAACCTCAGATCTGCCATCTACACTGCACCATAGGAGCAAGTGGGACTCTGCTGGCCTGTGTTTGATGTGCGCTTCAGCACAGGAAAATACCCTCCTACACCAGCCTTAAAGTTTAGCTAAAATAAAAAATCAGTACAAGAGATGTAACTTACAGCTAGTATGATGTGAATCATATCATATCGCTATGAATGGAGGGGGCAGAGCTAGAAATCAATACCATGTCCCCCCATTCAGGGATCTTGTGCCATTTATAGAAGCTGTAGTACAGCTTCTATGAATGGTAGATCTGGCAGGAAAAAGGTGGGCATAGTTGCGTTCCTGCCAGTCCCTTAGTTGTATCAACCCCCGTCACACTGGAAAATTACACGGGAAGGGTGTATTGCAAGGCAGAGGAAGATTCAGCACAAGGGACACAGCCTACTAATTGTAAGTTATGCTGATTTTTTTTGTTTTTGAATTTAGCTAAACATAGGTTTTAAGATCGGCCTGTGTAAAGGACGATCTGGTTTTTCTCCAAACAAACTAAAAGCAGCTATGAGGAGCACAGGGCTATGTAGTAACATCACTGAATAACACTCCCAGTTCATATAAAAGGAGCGCTTCCTGATTGCCCCTCTGGCACGGCCCATTATAAAGTTGTGTTATTTAAGATCTTTACACTATTTTTTATTTTATACATTTCGAAGTATAGTTAGTAAGGTGGACAAATCCAGAGTTCAGTTCAGAATACAGTCAGCTCAATGTGGGAGTTAAAAACAGGGTGCCCTTCCCGTAGGTTTTTTTCTTAAAATCCAACAAGAGATATTGCGGGTGTAAACGCACAAAGCCAGACTTTGGCACAATCAGTGTCAGACCTTATCCTACTCCTTAAAACAGGTTAAGTCATAAAGATGAAGTACTGGAGGAAGGTGGGGAGATTCATTCATAGACACACACACACACACACACACACACACACACACACACGACTAAGCCCTTATTGGGGAGAAACATGTTGAAGGAGTATGAGAGTCTGGCACTGAACAATGCACCAGTCGAGGTTTGCACTTCCTGCAATGAAACCTGCTGGATTTTAAGAGAAAAAAAAAAAATATAGTGGAAGAGCAGCCTATTTGCATCTGCATGCATGAAGGATCATATCCCAGTATGTGTGCAACTGTAGTCAGTGAATAATCTGTAGAACCAACGAGTTTGATTTACTAAAACTGGAGAGTGCAAAATTTGGTGCAGCTGTGCATGGCAGCCAATCATCTTCAAACTTCAGCTTGTTCAATTAAGCTTTGATAAATCTGTCTGTAGATGTAACAAAAATGTAAGAGTAGGATTGTTTTTCCAATACGTGGAAGGTGATGTGGTCTGTAGAAGTAATGTAACTGTAGATATAGTTTGTGTGTTATTAGAGATACAATATTCCCTTAATCACTAGTAGACATATGTTCACCAATTAGCATTTAAAAAGGACAAAACAAGCTTCTAGGCTAGAGCTGACACCTAGATGCCAATAAATTATCCCATCGCAGTACACCCAGATTTCTCACCTTCCTGAGCCTCAAAGAAGCTCCTAGTCATTTTGGCTACAAGAATCATCAGGGGGGCAGTGAGAAGCCCCAAAATGTCTGACCGCTTTAATTTTATATCAACAGATCTCAGGAATATATTTTATCATAAAAACTAAAATATTAGTTGCAGAGAGATGAAAGTGCCTTTTGATCCTACACAGGTCAGCCTACATCTACATATAAATCTGTAGCGTATGTAGAATCCTGGAGAAACACCACTATATGGCGCCTGATTGGGGCAGCCAGGCACGCTGGGTGTCAGAAAACCTATCCTTGACCGAGCCATCGAAACCAGTCAGGGCCCATTGGATCCTGGTCACCTCAGAACACAAACCGTCCTGTGGCCTGGGACTGGAACGCCCGCAGAGTCAATAGCCCAAGGTCTAAAATCCAGTCCACATCCATAGTCCAATATATTGAGGAGCATGGGATTAGGATGAGGCAATTCCTATGAACCCAGTCCCTCTGACTGGAGAATTACAGACGTTTTTAACATGCTTCTGTCAAAGAATATACTTTGGTAAAGTTTATTTCTGTTTTTATCCCTTTTTTATTTTCCTAGCGAATAGCCAATGGTGTAAGTCTTTATTGTAATTCTTGTTTCTTTGTATATATTTTATGCACTGCCCATTTACAGGATATTAAATTAATAAGTGACTTCTGAGTACTAAGGTAGAACTCATATCCCTGGAGAAATTGTTGGATTGTAGTGTCTATGTGTTCGGTTTGAAATCATTGCCAATCTGTATGCAATTGCACTGTTTTGGCAGACTGTAAACAAGCCAGACAGATCAGTGTGTGGTTGCCTAGCACGGACCAGTCTGCAGCCAAGCTGTTGGGTGGTGTGGCAAGATACAGTTTGTTGTGTGTGGACATTGGGAATAACACCAGGGTCCTAGCTCATAAGTTAGCTGGAGGAATCCTAGACGTGTGTACGAATTGCTAGACAGCTCCCCAACCCTTAGAGTGCACCATACTGTATGCAAGATTCCATGTGCCAGGATGTGGTTAGCCAGCTAGATTAGAGTGGAGTCTCCCTCTAATGGTAGCCAGAAGTAGAGCAGGCTGTGAAAGTGTATTGTAGCCACTCTTTACATCCTTAGAATAAAGGCCCGTACACACGTACCGAATGTCGGCCGAACGATCGGCCGTCTTTTGTCCGGTGCTGTCCGGTCGGCTGAAAAGTGCTAAAGACTGCACGCGAATTTTGTCGGCCAACAACAGCCGACTGCAGAAGTGATGTCATGTGATGGTTAACTTTCCGTGTGTTTTTTCTTCTCTGAGCATGCTCAGTCTTGCTCATCTGCTGTTTGTCAGCCGAATTCTGTACTGACTGGCGAACAATCGGCCGTTCTGGTGTTGGCCAACAGAAATTTTATAGCCTGCACACCAGATTCTGTTTGGCCAAAAAGTCGCAGTCGGTTGTCGGAAGCATCATACTAACAAGCCGACAATCGGTCGGTGGCTGAATATTTACGGCCGACAATCGCTACGTGTGTACGGGGCTTAGGGCTCTCATTCCCCTCTACCCAAATCATGGTTCACACCCTGGTTAGCTAGTCAACGCAGGCGTGCATTCCATGACAATATGCACAGCCGCACCAGATTTTACACTCTCCAGTTTTAGTAAATCAACCCCAATATCTTTATGTATGCCAGTCTGGGTTGTCAGACACACCTTTGTGCCAGTAATGACAAGAAGTAAAACAGTTCAAGACAACAAACTAGCAGCTGTAATATTTTTTTGGCTATAAAACAGGAGCTGGTTAAGCACTAGTAGTAGTCTATTTCTTGAAACAGAGTTGAACAAGTTAACTTGTTCACAGTCTAATATATTTATAAAAACAGATCAGAAAATGGTTCTGAAATATATACTTGTAGTGTATTGTGAGAAGATAGTTAATGTAGTCCATAGAGCAGTTTCTTTATGTAGAAATGTGTTAAATATTGCACTGTATTTGTATTAGAGTTGGTTTCCTAAAACCAGAAAGGCATCCTATTTAAAAAAAAAAAAAAAAACACACACACAACACTGGCTGTATGAAAACAGCAAGGAGGGAAAAAATGAACTGTTTGAAACTTGGAACAAAATATATATGGCCAAAAGTATGTGGACACCCTTCCAAGTGATTGAGTTCAGATGTTTCAAGGGAAGGGGTATGAATAATTCTACATCATACAAAGATATTGTGTAACAGTTTAGGGAAGACCCTTTGCTGTTGCAGTATGACTTGTGCCCGTGTACAAATCCAGCCCCATATAGACATGGATTGACCAGTTTGGTGTGGAGGAACTCTAATGACCTTCACAGAACCCTGACCTCAACACTACTGAACACAGTGGGGATCATTTAGAACACTGATTCCAAGCCAGGTCTTCTCATTCAAACTGACCACACAAATCCCACAGACACACTCCAAGATCCTGTGGGAAGCCTTCCCAGAAGAGTGGTGGCTGTTATCACCACATAATGCCCGTGGTTTTAAAATCAGATGTCCAACAAGCTAATATAGGTGCGAGGGTCAAGTATCCATAAACCTTTGGCCACATATCTGGCTCTTTCAAGCAGTCCTCTTTACATTCACCTTTGTAATAAAAAGGTTTAAGAAATCACCTTCTGGACTGTGGTTTAACTTTGACATTTCATTGAAGTCAACCTTTAGTATTATTTTCTTCCAAGGTGCAGGATTTAGTTATATTGCACATTGCATGGGAGGCTTTGTATCTATTGTTGGGCTTCTAGAGCATGGACCACACAACAGCAATAACAAAGGCTCCAAAAAAAAAATAAGAGCCATCTCAAAGTTTACTTTACAAGAATCAGTAATTTGGCTCTTGGATGGGAAGTCTTGTCCAATCCATCTTGTTCACACAAAAAAAAAAAAAAAAAAACGCACAGTAAAAGCTGGGAAAGAGGTTTGTTGGAGGAGTAGTCAACCAATAACATGATTTGTTGCTCAGTTCCTATGATTCAGGTGTGGGTACATGGTGCATTGCATATGGGGCTTTGTATCCTAAGACCAGGTGGAATCCTGTTGGACGGACCATATCATAAAATCACAGGGTAGTTACTTAAAGTAACCAGACCTTTTTCTTAGATAGGTGAGGAACAGGGCTGGGCATCCCTACCAATAGCAGGGGCCTGCTCCATGTACCACGAGGTAGTAGTGGCAGCTACATGATTCTCAGCATCATTGTTCTGTTGGGTGGTCATGTTCTTGAAATGTGTCCTCTATCACTTGCCACAGGCAGTTCTCCAAGGGAAAGTCATTGTCCACCAGGTTAACCAGGAAGTAGTTATCATGAATGTACTGGATAATCATTCGAGATGGTGATTCCTCCTCATAGAGCTTTGCCCATTGCTCGATCCACAAGGCAAAGGCTTCATCCTGTGCAAGAAAGGTTTCATCAGATACTTGAGCTAAATTAGGATTTAAGCTCTATTTTATATACTATAAAAAAAGGTAGCCAGGCTACATATACAGTCATAAATATGGGAGGCATTTTTACTGATTTGAGCTGCTAAATACTGAAGCAAAGCTTAATATACCTTATGAAAGCAGCACATTGGAGAGTCTGACTACAGCTCTTGTTCTTATACTCACACATAATACAATGATCCAGCTCTCCAACATAACATCCCCCCCCCCCCCCCCCAAATATAATTCCAATGAATGTCACTGCTCAAGGAGCACTATTGATTAAAGCAGTTTTAATGCTGCATTCTCAACTCAACTTTCCCTTTAAGTTTGTTTAGGGCAGATTCTGAAGTATTTTATTCCCAACAGCAAAACAGGCTCATTAATTCTCATACAAAGGAGGACTTTAGTTGTAGGTACCTTCCAGTACATGAAGCTGTCTGGGTCCACCACCGTAGGCTGGATAATTTCACGGCCAGGAAAGATGCCCCATGTCACAGCATTTGGTTGGAGGTCGGGGGCATTGGTGATGTTTTTACCCTGCAGGGGAGAAAAGTTCATACAATTTCATAAACTTATTTAACCACTTGTCCAGCCACCGCAGATATACAGTGGCAGATTCCCACGAGACTCCGTACCTGTACAGCGGTCTGCGGGAGCAATCCTGGAGGGGGGTGCCCATTCGCCATCGGGGAAAGCTGATCCACGGGGCAGGCAGCCACAATTGCCGCCGGTCACCCGAGATTGCTCCCCATGGAGAGAGAACGGCGGTCTGCTGTAAACCCAGCAGGATGTTGTTCTCTCAGCAATCAACACAGGTCTCTGTGTTGATCCCCCCTACTGTTAGAAAACATCCACTAGGCTCACGTTTAACCTTTTGATCGCCCCTGGGTTAACCCCTTCCCTGCCAGTGTCATTAGTACAGTAACAGTGCATACTTTTAGCACCGATTACTGTAGTAATGTCACTGGACACCCTCAAAAGTGTCAAAAATGTCAGTTAGGGGTCCGATCTGTTCCGCTGCAATGTCACAGTCCCACTAAAAATCACTGATCGCCGCCTTTACTCCTAAAAAAAAAATTTAATAAAAAAAGACAAATCTTTCCCCTAGTTTGTAGACGCAGTAACTTCTGCGCAAACCAAAATACGCTTATTGGTATTTTTTTTAACATTCTTTTTTTTGTTAATAGCGCGCAAAAAAAAAAAAAAAAAAATCAAAAATCGCACGGGTGATCAGATACCACCAAAAGAAACCTCTATTTGTGGGGGAAAAAAGACATCAATTTTATTTGGGTAATCCAGAGGTGGTTAATAAGTAAATGAAGATATTCAGAGCAGTTGATTTTACCACATGCAACTCAGCATGGAGGAGAGTCATGTTGTAATATAGATGACAAAAGGCTATATACATACATGTACATTGACAATATGGTAGTTGACACGAGGTTCATATCTCTTCAGGACTTTGGTCAGAGCGGTCACCATCTCGCTGGACGTAAAGAACTCCAGGTAGGCCTGTATACACAGAGGGCATTTAGTACCTCACATGATATTACTCTTGTACAGAATTGAAACCAACTCATCACTTTACAATATAAAAAAGGGAGACAGTACAGTTACAAATCAAGACATGAAAGCAAGGAGGACCCCGTTTGTGAAAGCCTAAAATCTTAAAAGAGAAGGGCAAGTGCTACAAAGAAAAAAAAAAATGGGATTTTTGACTTACCGTAAAACCCATTTCTCTGATGTTCTCTGATTGACACAGCTGCTGTTCTTCTTAACCACTGGCTTATACTGCCCCCTACAGGAGGCGGACACTAGGCAGAGAAAGAGTCTGGCTACGCCTATGGGCAGTCCCAGGGGGTATACTCCCTTTCTCTGGTATAAGGACCTATACCTAGACACTGATTGTAACCCAACTCAGTGTCAGAAGAATTACAACTCCATAGAGGGGTGGGTGCTGTGTCCCTCAATGAACATCAGAGAAATGGATTTTACAGTAAGTCAAAAATCCCATTTTCTCTTTTGTTCATTGACTGACACAGCTCTTGATATTCTTAACCATTAAGACGCCCCAAAGCAGTGTTAAATATAAGGGGTGGGAACAGCGACAAAGAAATTCCCAAGGCTAACTATAGCCAACCAGGTAAACAGGAGCTCAATCAAAACTGCAGTCAAAAGGAAGCATCCGCAGATGCCAACACATCCACTTTATAGAACTTTGTGAAAGTGTTCACCGACGACCAGGTGGCCGCCTGCATCACTGACTCCTGGACAGGAGGCACTGGGCGCCCGAGTAGAGTGCACCTTAACAGGGTAGGGACGAACCTGACCCTTCATGGAATAGGCTTGAATCACCGTCTGTCTGCTCCATCTGGAAATGGTCGCAGGGAAAGCGGACAACCCTTTCCAAGGCACATCCGTAAGCACAAATAGGGAGTCTGATTTCCTAAAAGATTCCGTAGCTTCCTGGTACACCCTAATTGCCCGGACCACATCCAAAGCATGCAAAGCAATTTCCTTCGGATGTTTTGGCTTGGGACACAGGGAAAGCAACACAATGTCTTCCTTCCAAAGGTGGTCTCTGATTTGAATCTCTTCATTTGAATGGACGGACAGGGACGAAGAATGCCACCAATTCCGACACCCTACGCGCAGAGGTGATAGCCACCAAGGCCACCTTCTGGGACAGCGTAAGCAGGGGAACCTCTCGAAGATTCTCAAAAGGAGGCTTCGGAAGGACAGAGAGCACCGAATTGAGGTCCCAAGGCGGCAACGGAGACCGCACTGGAGGAGCCGAGTGCCTAACTCCCTTAAGAAAGGTACACACCAGGGAGTGTGTGGCCAAAACCTGTTGAAAGAAGACCACTAAGACCAACACCTGACCCTTGATAGTACTCAAAGAAAGTTTCTGCTCAACCCCCCGTTAAAAAGGAAGGTCAAGATCCGAGCCACCAATGAAAAGCAAGGATGAACCCCAAGAGACTCCACGCAATGTACGATTTCCACATACAATGGTAGATCTTCCTAGAAGTAGATTTCCTAGCTTTTAACAGTGTTGGAATCATTGACTCCTCACTGACAAACCTCAGGCCAGGCACAGTCTGATCGATTGGAGTACCAAGACATTGATTGGTAGTCTGGACTCCTTCCAGTGTCCAAAGCCCCTGAGCAGAATTTTTGCCAAGGACGCCTCCCCAGCCAACAGGCTGGCATCCGTGGTGACCACTGTCCAATACAAGGGGAGGAAGGATTTTCCCAGCCGAAGTGCTGGAGAACAAAGCCACCATATCAGGGACTCTTGTTCCCGACTCACCTGGATCTGATTGTCCAAAGACTGCAAAGTCTTGTCCCATTTGCCCAGAATTTCCCTGCAGGGACCTCCTATTGAACTGTGCAAACGGAACCGCCCCGAAGGTAGACACCACCGGGCCCAGTACCTGCATGCAAGTCCGGAGGGAGGACCATCTGCTTGACAGCAGGAGACTAATTGCAGCCTGAAATTTCTGGAGTTTGTCCAGAAGGAGCACTATGGCTAAGGCCAAGTCCAAAGTCAGACCCAGATAGTCCAGCTTTGTGTACGGAACCAGAACAGACTTCTGGAAATTTAGAATCCAGCCAAACTCCCTTAGAGTTCATATGGCGATTTACAGGTGAGACTCCACTCGCAGAAGGCAGTCGTCCAAGTAGCCCAGTACTGCGTCCCCCCGTTGGTGTAACAATGCCAGCACTGGGGCTAACACTTTTGCAAACACCCCAGAAGCAGAGGCGAGACCAAAGGGGACCGTCACAAACTGATATTGCTCCTCTCCCACGGCAAAGCGGAGGAAGCGCTGGTGACCTTCACATATTGGAATGCGAAGGTAAGTATCCTTGGTGTCGACAGAGGCAAGAAAATCTCCCTGATGCAGGGGTCCCACCACTGTGCAAATGAACTCCATTATGAAATTCTTCACCCGCACAAAGCAGGTCAGCGCCTTAAGGTCCAGAATTGGATGCATCTTGCCTTCCTTCCTGGGGACTGTAAACAGGTTGGAGTAAAAACCCTGAAAACGATCCAAAGTTGGAATCGGGACACTCACCCTTGATGTAACAGGTCTTGTACCGCCCCAAACAGACCCTGTAAGCGGTTCGGGGACAGGCGCAAGTTGGAAGGACAGAACCTTGCCGGGGGACAAGAGCGAAACTCGATACAGGTGAGGGCGCACCTTCATACTGAAGGAGCTTTGTCTCCGTGGGATTGGAACAAAAGGCTCTTGCAGTGTGAATTACATCGGATTTACCAACTGGGTTCCACGGCCCCCCAGGCATGAATGAGGCTAAAAACTTCAAACCTTTCTTGGAGGGTTTATTTCAGGGGTTGGGAAAATTATAAATAAAATAATCAGCTGGATGTAACCACATAATGCCAACACCATGATTAGTTACCCTATGGTGACCTTCTTCTCTATCAGTCTCCCCCCCCCCCCCTTTTTTTTTTTTGAACGACTGTAAACACCTATTGTTGGCAAATTATTCTGTATTTATTCTTTATTTGAATTATTCTGTTCTTTGTACACCCTGTGGTGATGTCCTGTGTTTGCTTGGCCTCTGTATCATTACACATATATAGATTTCTAGCATATTTGGATCTGTTTTTATGATGCTCCACTGAACTCCACACGGCGCACCCAAGCCGCCTTGGATCTGCATCCTTGGGTTGGCCATTTGTCATCTGGGGCATGGCGGATTCTCAGTTCGTAGTATTCCTCCGCTGTTTTTAGGCAGCTGGGGAGTGGCTTTTTGAGTCGCTTGCCTCTTCTTGTGCCAGTGGATGTGTGACGCCGCACTTCCGGGGACCATGTTGGAATGCACGCCGGCAGAAGTGCAGTAACCACGCGTGATCACAGGGACATACGCCAGCTTTCTGACGCTGTCCTCCGATCGTTGTTGCCACAACTTTGGACACTGTGTCAGAGGCAGTAGGTAAACACATAGCTATTTTGGTTTGTCTATTTGACATTGTGTCACAAGTGTCAGGTAAATACATTCTCATTTTGGCTGGCTCCCTTTGGTTGCATAGTAGCGGCCGATAAGCCTTGGAGGTGTTTTGTGCCCTTGACCTGGTATATATATATATATATATATATATATATATATTTTTATATTATTCTCTAGAATTATTTAGAATGTCACCTATACTTTGGTGAACCTACTGGTCTCCTTTGCCTAGGAGTATATTTTATATATTTGCCTTAGAGTTTGAGGTTTCTATTTAACTATTTCACTATTATTAAAATCTCAGCAGCAATAGGATTGATTTATATCAATACAGGCACTACTTTGGCCACATTTTCTTTCCATAGTGATTATTAGGAATGGGTCTGCTCTTTTCCTTTTGTAGATTGAATGCTTAATCATTTTATGCCACTGCCTTGCACCTCTGCCCTTGATCTTGCTGGAATTCAGTGGTTTGGCCGGCTGGCCTTCTTTTGTCATTATCTTATTTTTCAAGAACTTTAATATTACCGTCTTTATTGGCCAAGCAAACGGATGGACATCATTACTCGGTTTTTAACTGATCCGGCTGATGTATTCTGGGTTTGCATTTACTGGAATGTAAGTGTCTCTTCAGGATTTAAACAATTTTCTAAAGACATGCCTCTGTAAACATTACTGTATGGATATATATAAAACTGTTTGTTTCAGCCAATCATACGTGTGATAGATTGCTATGAGCAGGCAGGTAAGGTAGGTGCATATTATTGCAGAAGAGACATGCCTCTACTGCAATAATAGCCTGCCTGCTTGCAGTCTGTCGTAAAGACAACTTCAGTTCCACTTTAAAATGACTACATAGCCAATCTCCCAATGCAGCAGAGGCAATCCCTCCTCCATCTTGTAGTCCTGCTGCACTTCCTCCAGCCCCATGGCAGTAGGTATGTACCTCCGTATAGACCAGAGGCTGAGTAAATACATTGAAGGAGCCTGTGCACTGCACCCACAACGCACTGATCAATCAAAAAAAAAAAAAATAGTAAATACACACCGTTCAAAAGATCAATGTTGTTGCATTTACCATTTTTTTTTTTTTTTTAAAGTGGATTAAACCTTTAATTCTTCTCATTGTATTAACAAGATACCTTCTGGAACACATAGCCCTTGCTGGGGCCCCAGCCAACAATTGGATCTGTAGAGGGCTTCCCATTCACATTAGGCTGCGAATTAATGGTCAGGATTCCTCGTTTGTTGACCTTCTCAAGCTGTTCCTTCAGCAAATTCGTTTCTGGGGCAAGCGGATCATCGTTCCAAGGCAAACAATTCACCTGGGGAAAAGGAGGGGAAAGTATGGTTAGATAACTTCTGAAGTCTAACAAAAGGCTGGGTGATGGAGGGAGCAGAGTTTGGGGAAAAATGCCAACCAGGCCACTCCGATTTATCAAGAGACAGTGGGACACAACATCTACATCATTACTAGAGCAATATGGATCATACCACAGAGCACCTATTTCAGCGGTGGTCAATTAACTAAATACAGAAGGCCTCATGTGCCGCACCCATGTCAGGAAGGTCGAAAAATAACTTTTTTTTTTCCCCTGTCATCAGTTTGGCAATAATAAGAGAATTAGTTATTTTTATTTTTTCAGTATATATATTATATATATATATATATATATATATATATATATATATATATATATATATATATATATATATATATATATATATATATATATATATATATATATATATATAGCTTTTATAAAAGGTATTTAATGAATCAGGAAAAATGGATCAAAGCAAGCTCTTTAACTTTAAAAACTGGGTGCATACTTGGGTTTTTGTAAATTTTTTTTTACTTTTTGTGTAAAATACAATACATAGTAAGATAGTAAAAAAAAGAGAAAAAAAAAAAAGGTTTGTGTGTACAAATCCATTCATAGTTCTAAAGGTGTTAAGGGGAGTACAGAGGTGAATCACTGTTCTTCTTTCATCTGCTGACTTTAATTCGTAGAAATGGCTTGGTTTACCTTCAAATCTATTTGTACCTTCAGACCCATTCATAAAGTAAACAGAGCCATTTCTACTAAGGACCGTAGGTTAAGCAAAGCCTACAAAGTCCTGATCTGTGGAATAATGACTTCGCTAGCAGCATTGTTTACACAAATAAAAGAACACTCAGATTGGCTCCTGCATAAAACAAATAAAGCAGCATGCTCTTTATACAGGAGTACAAACAATGCTCCTAAAACAATTGAGGCCTCAGCAGTCATTTTCATAGGAAATTTCAGATGGCAATTGGAACTGTTCTGAGTGGATCACACAAATGATCAGGAGGCAGAGTACATCAGACAACATGTTGCACACCGGTAGGATGTATGTAGCCCCCGGGCCACAAGTTGGGCACCAGAGAACAATATGGCTGGTGATATCATAGCAACAGTCTGCAATAATAAACCATTAGGGGAAGAGTTCACAGTTTGCAGAAAAGAAAACAGTCCCATCCTCAGATATCTTGTAGAAGGGAAAAGCTGATAAATCATCATAGGTCCTGCCTTTGCATTATTTCCTGCTACTGCGAGACACAACCATCCCCTCCCCTGGTCCCGTACTGTTCACTGACCAGCCAAGGAGTACTAGTTTATAATGAAATGACCAGCTCTATGGACTTTGAAACGTGAAAAGATGTGAAGTGGAAAAAATAGGTGTAAGCTGCCACCAATCAACCCTCAGGGTGCAAGGGTGAATGTGAGAAAATTGATGATTGGTATTGGCGCTACCTTATATGTGGTTAAACATTAGAAAAAAATGTGAGTGATATAAATTTATATACCAATGTAACCCGAGTACATGTGAATGTGAACTCAGTGAGAAAATAATAAATGGTTAAATAAGATAAAATTATTTATTAAAACAATACAGGTTAAACCAAACTCAAAGCCACAGAAATGTGATGGTGAGTAAAAAACAACAAAGTCAATCTTTAAACAATTAATTAAGAGATGGCACCTGTTCCCACTAAAGGGGAATATTAGATGATAACAGCCAGTGCTTAAATTCCTGGATGTGTGTGCCTAAAAGTGTGTGGTTATCCAATGATAGTGAGCATCATAAAGTGAAAGTGAAAAAAAGAATGTGCTTATCCAAAGACGCCACTAGATGGCGTATTGATAATACGACCTGTGAGTTGTCCACACTAGCTGTGTGGGTAGGGGGATCTTACTCCGTTTCCCGGGGAGCAGTGAGCCGATGTTCTTGCTCTAAACGCTCCAACAGAGAGAAAGCCCCATAGTGAATGAAAAGTGAATGCAGTAGGTAGAAATCCGATGTGCACTCACTCGTTATGTTGATCAGGATCAGATCGCGCCGGGATGCTTCCGCGTTCCACGGCCCTTGGCTCCTTAACCGGAAGTGACGTACAGACTACTCCCTACGCGTTTCGTCAGAGGGACGTCAACTTGGCGTACTCCCGGTCAATTTGTAGCCGCCCGTATCCAAGCAACAGAGGGACAGTTTTACACCGCCATCTTTGTACTCCCTCATCAGAAGCCATATTGCTCCTCCAACAGCTTCAGCTCGGCTATGTAAGGGAACGGCCACCATCATCATATCCGATCAATTTATATGGGCGAGTGTTGCGTGATCCTTTCTTTTTAAGGTTAAAAAACAAGACCGTATCTTTATTAATGGGTATTTTGAAACTTATAAAATGACAAAAAAATACATTAAAGAGGTTGTAAACCCGTTTAAAATTTTTTTTTTTTTTTTACATCCTGCAAGAGAAACACATAATGAGCTAGTATGCATCGCATACTAGCTCATTATGAAATACTTACCTTAGAACGAGCCCCCGCCGTGCCGCTCACTCACCTGTATGACGAGCGACATGTTCAGTCGCCCGTCTTCCGGGATCGCGGCATCCGGCCATCTGATTGTCCGGAGCCGCGGTGACGTCACTCCCGCGCACGCGGGAGCCGACGGTCACGGCACGGGGCTCTGAAGGAACGGCACGATCAGCCGTTCCTTCAGAGCGCATGCGCCAGTGACGTCACTGGCTGCATTAAAGGTAAATATCTCCTAAACGATGCATGTTTAGGAGATATTTACAGTACCTATAGGTAAGCCTTATCATAGACTTGCCTATAGGTACAACTTCCCGAGGAGGGTTTACTTCCTCTTTAATTTAAAGAATCTGGTGAACAATGGTAAAAAATTCCCAGATCTTTGACCATTAAAAAACGTTGTTATAAACATTAATAGAAAACAATAAAAAATATTAAAAGATAGGAACAATATTGAAAAATTAAAAAAAAGGTGGAAAAATTTAAAAGTGTTTTTATATATGAAGAAAAGGAAAAAACGGGGGGGGGGAGCCCCCTTTATTCTTATTGAAGAGAGGAGATATAATGGTTTGTTGCATTTCAGGTATTATTAACGTTTTGCAGAAATTCAAGAGGGGGGATGTTGGAAGAGAAGGTCCAATATTTCTTTAGGTTCTAAGTGGTAAATATGCATCGTTGTGTTACTAGTGTCTTAATAAAAAATGTGGTGAAGCATAATGAGCAAGGGGATTTATATTGAAAAACTGGAAAAACCAAATAAATGTGATGAGTAAAAATAGGAATAAAATAAGAACTTGTATCACAAACATGTTTGTATTATTAAAGAGGGAGTCTAAGAAAGGGACTCACATATGTTACAATAAATATTGCCAATTTGTCCAAAAATTTTTTTTTTATAATGATGTTGGATGAGAAGGCTTGACAAAAATCTTAGTGGAAAAAAAACAGATAATGTTACCCTTAGATTCTATTATTGGAGGAGGTTAAATTCACAAAGTATCGTGGTCTGGAGGTTAACAGGGATCTATTTTATATATATATATATATATATATATATATATATATATATATATATATATATATATATATATATGTGTTTTTTCATCCATCAGGGACATCCACCCCCCCCCCCCCCCGTTTTTTCCTTTTGCCTTTTTTTCCCCTATCTTCATATATAAAAACACTTTTTAAAATTTTTCCACCTTTTTAAATTTTTCAATATTGTTCCTATCTTTTAATATTTTTTATTGTTTTCTATTAATGTTTATAACAACGTTTTTTAATGGTCAAAGATCCGGGAATTGTTTTACCATGGTTCACCAGATTCTTTAAATTAATTTATTTTTTTGTCATTTTATAAGTTTCAAAATACCCATTAATAAAGATACGGTCTTGTTTTTTAACCTTAAGGCTACATTCACACCTGAGCGTAGCGTTTTTCGCGCGGTTTTTACCGCGATTTTACCGCGATTTTTACCGCGATTTTTGTGCAGGCGTTTTTAGATTCAATAGAGATCAATGGAAAACGCCTGTAATCTGCCCAAAAAGAAGCTCGTGTACTTTTTTGAGCGTTGGGCGTTTTGTATACAGCTTCAAAACGCTCAGATGTGAACAGGGGCCATTGAAATGAATAGGATTTGTCTTGTTGGGCGTTTTGAGAGCTGATCCTAGAGCAGAAAAACGCCACAAAAACGCCCCAAAACGCCTACATGTGAACGGAGCCTAAAAAGAAAGGATCACGCAACACTCGTCCATATAAATTGATCGGATATGATGATGGTGGCCGTTCCCTTACATATCCGAGCTGAAGCTGTTGGAGGAGCAATATGGCTTCCGATGAGAGAGTACAAAGATGGTGGTGTAAAACTGTCCCTCTGTTGCTTGGATACGGGCGGCTACAAATTGACCGGGAGTACGCCAAGTTGACGCCGCTCCAGTAGACGTCCCTCTGACGAAACGCGTAGGGCGGAGTCTGTACGTCACTTCCGGTTAAGGAGCCAAGGGCCGTGGAACGCGGAAGCATCCCGGCGCGATCTGATCCTGATCAACATAACGAGTGAGTGCACATCGGATTTCTACCTACTGCATTCACTTTTCATTCACTATGGGGCTTTCTCTCTGTTGGAGCATTTGGAGCAAGAACATCGGCTCACTGCTCCCCGGGAAACGGAGTAAGATCCCCCTACCCACGCAGCTAGTGTGGACAACTCACAGGTCGTATTATCAACACGCCATCTAGTGGCGTCTTTGGATAAGCACATTCTTTTTTTCACTTTCACTTTATGATGCTCACTATCATTGGATAACCACACACTTTTAGGCACACACATCCAGGAATTTAAGCACTGGCTGTTATCATCTAATATTCCCCTTTAGTGGGAACAGGTACCATCTCTTAATTAATTGTTTAAAGATTGACTTTGTTGTTTTTTACTCACCATCACATTTCTGTGGTTTAACCTGTATTGTTTTAATAAATAATTTTATCTTATTTAACCATTTATTATTTTCTCACTGAGTTCACATTCACATGTACTCGGGTTACATTGGTATATAAATTTATATCACTCACATTTTTTCTAATGTTTAACCACATATAAGGTAGCGCCAATACCAATCATCACTTATCAATTTTCTCTCAAGGAGTACTTGTGACTTGTTACTCCACCTCATCCTGAACTTACTTTGTGTCCGTTCTTGTTGGGGTTTCCGGCTATGTAGCTGGTGAAGACCTCAAAGACGCTCTCCTCACTGCTTAGCTCCTCCCCCCACATTTTCAGCAACTGATCTCGTGGCGACTTGCTCTTCAGGTAGAAAAGGTAGTAATCCTTCAATTCTCCAAAGGCTGGAGATGACGAGTTGCCCCTTTATAATCAAAGAAAACATTGCAATGGAAATTATATAGGCATTTTAAACATCTTCAAGGTATGTTGCAAAGTAAAAATAAATTAAAATTATTTACAGAAACTTTAACTTCCAACCATAAATTTATGAGTCATGTTAAAACAGAACATCAGACACAAAACTAAACAAAAAAAAAAAAAAAAACAATCAAAAGTTTTTTTTTTAATTTGATGCAATATTCCAGTTTAGAGCTTTTCCCCCAAGTACTAATTTTCTGTTATTCCATGTTTCCTTAGTCTTCCAAGTTAAATGATAGCTAGGATTATTCAACCTACTTTCTCTAAGCCCAGGCTGTCATGGATCTGCCCCCAGCCTTTGACAGGACAGTGAAGGAGAAGCATCATCTCTCTCTCACTGTTCTCTCTACCCATAAGCATGCTTCTTTTAAAAAGTGGTGTGTAATAAGTTACCACTATATAAATACTGGAAATAAACCGTACACCATTGATATACAGGATTTTAAAGGATCCTCATCCCCCTACCCTTTTAAATGGTCTCATTGCCTGTCCCAGAAGTCTACACAAAGTCATATCCCACCAATCCAATCTTTACCCCCGTACACGTACCAGCGCCCGTTCGGGAAGTCATCCCACTCCTGTGTCCTATGAATGTAGCTTTTCGGTCTGGAAGCCCAGAAAATAGGGCGAACATCTTCCACCCTCCTCTTTGGATGTGCGCTGACCGCCCACGGGAGAGGCCGTCTGATGTAGTATTGGGAAGAAATGTTCAACATCAAGAAACATACATTAACCCAGAAGAGGACATTAAAACAGACAAACTCATGACATATACAACAATGGGAGCATCACCCACCTTGGGTCCTCCTGCCACAACCCCAGGCGCCTCAGCACACCAATGGTAGCCACCTCCCGGTTCAGAGTGTAGAAGTGCAGCCCATGCACCACTCCGCTGTCCAGCAGCTCCCTGCACATAGACACCGCCAGGTCAATACCGTAATTCCTGATGGCAGCATCATTGTCCTTAATGGGTTCAATCACATCTGTGATTTCTTTGGGTACCTCGAGCTTGGAGAGTTTTACCAGCTGCCGCAATGAACAATAACCCTACAGGAAGGGCAGAGGAAATCTTATTGACTGTTAAAGACTATGTAAACTCTTACAGTGATCTTATGCTATTTTCTGCCTTTTGGTCTGGTAAAGCTGAACTCCAGCCTTCCATTCAGTCTTGCACAGTTATACAGGGTCCTCTCCTGTACTTAAATTGTTTACCCCGATTTCATTGCACACTGACACACATTGATGAAATCTCCCTCATTTCCTGGATGGAAAATGTCCAGCATCATCTAGCCTTTTTCTCACTGTCCCTGGCCCGCCTCTTTCATTCACTGAACATCAGTTCTTTCAATAGTGGAAGCTCAGCATCACATGTGGATGTTACCTAAGCGGATCTACATGCAAATACAGGCCGTTGAGGAATGCCCACGCTTCCAGACCGGTATACAAACATCAAGGTATTTTAATAATTATACATCTCCTCCCAAGAGCCAGCCCACCGCTTACATCAGGGTCCAGGGCTCTGAGAGAAAAGGTCCAGAGAAGTACTAAGTCAGAGTTCTGTGCTATTTTCAGGAAGCTACACACTGCAACCTGCCAGCCCCTCCCACAATCTATGATCTGCATGCATTGTATATATTAGCACAAAGACCCAATAATATCACTGGGTCAAAAAAATTAAGAAAAAACATTATATAGATTTGATATGTAATGAAAATGGGAACATATTTAAAATGTCATTAGAATGATGAGAAGGAGAA
Source organism: Pelophylax lessonae (assembly GCF_965119305.1). NCBI lineage: Eukaryota > Metazoa > Chordata > Amphibia > Anura > Ranidae > Pelophylax > Pelophylax lessonae. Next base: position 58,394,945 of record NC_138779.1, on the reverse strand, counting down.
CAGGAAAAAACAGGTGAAGGCAAAACATAAGCAGATGATTCTTCAGCTTTAAAACGTTGTTCCGGCCTCGGGGGGTCAAATTTAGATAAAAATACCCTCGGTACAGTCAGGGCTAGTACATTCCACAATGGATAGCCTCTGAACTGTCCCGGGTCGCACTTACCCTTTAGAAGAAATACTTACCTTGAAAATTTCTTCTCCAGAGCTGCCAGCACGTCCTCTTCTCCCAGAATGCACCTGCACCGGGGCGCGTCATCCCTGCACAGCTTCTGGGCATGCCCAGAAGCTGTTTAGCAGAGAATGCCGTGCTTGTACCGGAAGTGACGAGCGGGGCCGGTGCAGGCGCATTGAGTTCTGGGAGAGATGACGTTCAGCTCCCAGGAGTCATCGCAAGCCGGAAGTGACGGCGCGGGCCATGGCCGCCGAGGGAGGAAGTGGAAGGAAGGTGAGTATATTTTCTTCAATATCAAGGTAAGTGACCAAAAAAAAAAAAAAAAAAATGGAAGCATCCATTTCTTTTTCAGGTGGCCCTTAGCAAGCGGATGGCCCAAAATGGATTTTGAGGCCGAAACTCCGCTTTAAAGAGAGGTTCCACCCATAAGTGAAAGCTCTGCTTATCTGCTTCCTCCCACCTCTAGTTTCCCATTTAGCATCTTTCGGGGTGGGGGGGGGGGGCAGTTACCTGTTTTTGACAGGTACACGTTCCTTCTTGTGGGAGACCTTGCTGCAGCGAGGTTCCCTGCAAGTTCGGCCCTCCTTCTCCCTGCCGCTGGGTCATCACACAGTAGAGAACCGGCTGCTTCACTGCCAGTCTCCCTCCCATACAGGTAATGGCGGTGGCAGCAACCGAGAGCTGATGGAAGCATCAGGTGGGGTGCAGCCATCGCTGGATTCCAGGACAGATAAGTGTCCTAATATCAAACGTTAGCAGTTACAGTCTTTGTAGCTGCTGACTTAATTTTTTCATGGGGAGGGGGGGAACTGGACCTACTCTTTAAAATTTCCTGTATGGAAGAACCAATGAGTACACAGACAAGTCAGTCATAAGATCAGAAAAACAGCCACACAGGTGGAATATTCAGAGAAGGTCACACATAGCATTCTCAACACAGTTTCCCTTTAAAAGTGATGCAGTGCAAAAAGGCAAAGACATTCTGAGGATTTCCCATTATAGACAAACCTGGATAGGGAAAATTCCTGGCAGGATGGGGCAGGTGATCCCTATGTCTCTGCAATCCTTCAGGAACTTTAGGAAGGTCTCTGCACGGAAGAAAAGCTGCGTGATGATAAAGCCGGCTCCTGCATCCACCTTCTCTTTTAGGTGCTTCAGATCTTGCTCATAGCTTTTTGCCTCAGGGTGGCCCTTGGGGTAACCTAAACAAAAACAAAAAAAAAAATTGCTGTCTTTACCATTAACACAGAATCTCGATCTTAAACCAAAGGGAGTGCTAAACTTACCAGCAACGCAGATGTCAAAATAATCGTCAAACTCCTGTCGGATGTGTTTCACCAGGTCAACAGCATAATTAAATCCTCCTGCCTCATCTTCCCATTCTTCTCCAACAGGATCTATAAAGGAAAGGCAAAAAAAAAAATGAAAGAACAATAAAGCTATATTCAATGAATTTGTTTGGGTACTAGTTTACGATCGGCTCCCCAGAAACTAGAAGACTGAGCATGCCAAATACCCATAAAAAAATAAAAACAGATTAGCTAAAGTCTTCAAAATGCAAAAGTTTTTTTTACCTTACCTTAATATGCATTCTCTGCATTAGTGGGGGACATGGCTTGCCAGTGCTGTTTGAGTCTATGGACTACCCCAGGCACAGGTGCCCCAACAGCATTTATCTTGCTAGGGAGGCACTCAGGGAAAGGAGGAGTGGACAGTGTCAGAAGATAAGGGACCACACTTCGCAATATTGTTGCACAGAGAAGTGAAGTATACCCTTTTTATTTTAACAAAAAAAGTTAACCTTTATTATCACTTTAAAAACACGACTCTAGCATAACCTCTGTCAGGTTTTTTCCCCCTTTGTGTATCAAATAGAGTTTTTTTTTTTTTAACCCTGCTTTTAGCTTATTTGACATATGGCAGACAGAACAGGAAGTAATACAATATCTCCCCAATTCCTCTTTTTTTTATGGCAGTTTACACACACTGCTCCCTTATCCAGCAGGTCTTCTCTTTAGCACATGGCCACCTGTGCTTCTGGGTTTTACCCGGAGTGCTGGCAACATGTCCCAACAGGAAAGGAGATACCTCTCCTGATTGGCACAGCCTAACATTTCAAAGCAGAGCATGGCTCAGCATTTAAACATGTTGCTGCCCTTAAGCCAAGTTCCCATCGTTGATTACCCGACTCCTCATGCCTTGTGTTTTTTGTGTTAGCTGTCAGTCTGCCTCAGCCTGTGTCAACCACTGACACCAGGGCTTCCTGTTTAATCCACTGACCTCACAGCATTCTGTGTCGCTCAAATGACTCCAATAGCAACAAGGTTCACACAGCATCTTGCGACTCCAATGAGCCCTAAGCATTTCTATGACATTATCTCCTGGACTGGTTTAGGACCTCTTTCCGTGACAAGTGTTAGGAGAGGAAATGAAGGCAATTCTCCCTCAGTGGTGACACAGACAGCAACTATGATCATGTTCTAGTAGCGGGAGGAAGGTATAGAACCAATGTCAGAACTCTATAGCTGCTTGTGTCTCTTTTTGAGAAATTCCTCAAATCCAGCCCAGGTTTTTTACTAAATCAAGAACTACAACTATTATCATGTGTGAAGTTACTAAAATCATGTTCATTACTGCCAGTCACATGACCTCACCCCCTCGGAGAGCCATAATATTCTTCAATCCTTGATGCTTGGCCTTCTGTAGGTGCCTTGTGATCTCCTCCTTGGTATGTTGACAACATGTCATGTGCAGAACGGTCTCAAGGCCACAAAATTTGACAGCCGTGCTTGCAATGATCATGGAAGAGGTGTCTTTATCGGAGCCGGGGTCTCCTGCAGGGTGCCAGGTCACATCAATAAAGAGGGGCCCCCCAGAGCCCATTCGATCAAACCTGCAAAACAGGAGAAAATAGCTGAATAAACTACCAAGTTTTAGATTTGTTTTACCATTCTCCTACAACTACTTCTTCTGGAGGCTAGAAGAACACACAATCACACCAGAGGTAGGAATACATCGCTAGAAAATGAAGAGGTCTACCTATCTAAGGGTTTAGGGCTCATCAACACCATCTGCATTGAGTTGCTCTGATCCACACAGAGCAACACAGGCTCAACATTAGGACACAAAGTAAAAAAAAAAAAAAAAAAAAAAAAAAAAAAACCACACAAAACCACACAGGATTTTTGGCTTATTGTAAAATCCATATCTCTGATGTTCATTGACTGACTCAGCTCCTGATCTTCATAACTATTGGGTTATACTGCCCCCTACAGGAGTAGGACACTAGGCAGAAAAAGGATGGGAAGTCCCAGGGGGAATACCTCTCTCTGCTAAAGGGTACTCAGTTTAAGCAGTGTCAGGATTACAACTCCATAGAGGGGTAGGTGCTGTGTCCGTCAATGAACATCAGAGAAATGGATTTAACGGTAAGTCAAAAATCCCATTTTCTCTTTCGTTCATTGACTGACACAGCTCCTGATCTTCAGAACCATTGGGACATCCCAAAGCAGTGTTAAACATAAGGGGTGGGAACAGTGTAAAAGAAATTCCCATGGCTAAACAGTAGCCAACCAGGCAACAGGAGCTCAACCAAAACAACTGGAGACCACCTGGAAAAAGCAATACACCCTTAAAGAGGATCACGTCTTCTAAACAGCGGCCGGAAAAACCTTGCGACCAAAAGAAGCATCCGCAGATGCCAACACATCCACTTTATAGAACTTTGTGAAAGTGTGCACCGACCACCAGGTGGCAGACTTGCACACCTGCGTCACTGATACCTAATAACGGAAGACCCAGGAGGCACTAAGTGCCCGAGTAGAATGTGCCTTGACAGGGAAAGGAGGAACCTGACCCCTGATGGAATAGGCCTGAATAACTGTGTGATTCATTGGGAAAGGATTGCAGAGGAAGCGGACAACCCTTTCCAAGGCCCATCCATGAGCACAAATAGGGACTAGGACTTCATAAAAGACTCCGTAACTGCCAGGTATACCCTAATTGCCCAGACCACATCCAAGGCATTTCCATTGGATCTTTTGGTCTAGGACACAGGGAAGGCAACACAACCCAACCTTTGGGAGGAACGACGGACAGGGGAAAAAAACCACCTTAGCTCTGTGAATTACCAAGCAAGGTGATTGACAGGATAACGCCGCCATTTCCGACACCCTGCATGCAGAGGTGATCGCCACCAAAAAAGCCACCTTCTGAGACAGGAGTAAGCAAGGGAATCTCCCAAAGATTCTCAAAGGGAGGTTTCTGGAGGACCAAAAGCACCAAATTATGGTCCCAAGGCTGCAACTAATACCGCACTGGAGGAACCAAATGTCGGACACCCTGAAGAAAGGTACACACCAGGGAGTGTGTGGCCAAGGGTTGTTAGAAGACGACTGCCAAAGCAAACACCTGGCCCTTAATGGTACTCAAGGCCAATTTCTGTTCAACCCCCCAGTTGAAGGAAAATCAAGATCCACTGAGAAGGAGCGGGGATAAACCTCAAGTGACTCATACCATGCAATGTACATCTTCCACGTACGATGGTAGATCTTCCTAGAAGTAGATTTCCTAGCTTTTAACAGCGTTGGAATAACAGAATCAAACCTCTCTCCATCAGCACCTGGCGTTCAACAGCCAAGCCGCCAAAGCCAGCAACTGTAAAGCAGGATGGAAGATTGGTCCTAGGGACAGCAGATCCATCCTGAGAGGAAGCTTCCAAGAAACTTTGTCAACCAGCTGCACCAGATTGGCGTACCAAGCCCAGCGAGGCCAGTCCAGAGCCACAAACATGACCGGAATCCCTTCTGCCTCGATCCTGCATAGAAGTCTTGGCAGAAGCTTGAGCTTGTAATTCAGACGATACTGACCCCACAGGGCCACCAGCACGTCTGTGGCATCCGCCAGAGGATCCTGTGACCGAGCCACAAACCTCTGCACCTTTCTGTTGAGCCGAGACGCCAACAGATCCACTCGGGTATGCCCCACCAGAGACACGTATATTAAAAAAGAATAGCGCGCAAATGCAAAAGAAATAACTACCAAATCTGAAGACAATCCATAAATAAAAATGGGGGTTTGGTCCCACCATATGGCCATATCGTGCTCAAGCCCACTACTGCGTCAAAGTAACCCATTATCAGTGGGTCCTACACTATCCATGAAAAAGAGATGAATCCAGCCTAACCCTTGGAGATAATACTCCTTGCTGGGAAGGATGTGCAAATGCACTACAGGGGACTCCTCCTATATCCACTTGATGGTGGACACTGATTGAGTACAGGTGTGTGTACCTCTGGATGAAGGGACCACTCCCCTTGGTCCAAAGCCTGCCAACTGAGGTAATCCGCAGGCCAGTATTTCACCCCGGGAACGTGCCATTTGGCCAGAATCTCCCTGCAGGGACCTTGTATGGAGCTGAGCAAACGGAACCACCACTAATGTAGACCCCATCAGGCCCAGCACCCGCATGCAAGTCTGGAGGGATAAGCATCTGCTTGACAGCAGGAGACAAATTGCAGCCTGAAATTACTGGAGTTCGTCCAGAGGAAGGAACACTCTGGCTAAGGCTGAGTCCAGAGTCAGACCCAGATCGTCCAGCTTCGTGGACGGGAACCAGAGCAGACTTCTGAAGATTCAGAACCCAGCCGAACTCCCTTAGAGTTCGTATGGTGATTTCCAGGTTTTCCACCAGAGCAGTAAGAGACTCCGCTCGCAAAAGTAGGTCGTCCAAGTAGCCCAGGACTGCGATCCCCCGATGGCCTAGCAATGCCAGCACGGAGCCTAACACTTTTGTGAAGACCTGAGGAGCAGAGGCGAGACCAGAGGGTAACGCCACAAACTGATAATGCTCCTCTCCCACGGCAAAGCGGAGGAAGCACTGGTGACCGACACATGTTGGAAAGTGAAGGTAAACATCCTTTATGTCAATAGAGGCAAGAAAATCTCCCTGATGCAGGGATGCCACCATCGTGCAAATGGACTCCATCCTGAACTTCTGCACCCACACAAAGCAGTTCAGCGCCTTAAGGTCCAGGATTGGACGCACCTTGCCTTTCTTCATGGGAACTGTAAGCAGGTTTGAGTAAAAACTCTGAAAACGTTCTGAAGTCGGAACCGGGACAATCACCCCTTGAAGCAACAGGTTTTGTAACTGCCCCAAACAGACCCTGAAAACGGTTCGGGACAGGCGCAAGTCAGAAGGAAAGAACCTTGCCGGGGACAAGAGTGAAACTCAATCTTGTAGCCGGATCAAATGACTTTGTGGACCCACTTGTCTTGTACCAGGGAAGAACACAAGTCCGGAAACCAACGAAGACGTCCCCCCACCCCCGATACGGGTGAGAGTGCACCTTCATGCTCAAGGAGCCTTGTCTATGGGTCTGGAGAAGCCTGCTCTCGGCTCGCCAGACCAGGTTAATTTGGATCCTCCAGAGGAGACCCTGGAACGAAAAAAAAAAACGTATGAGCCGAGAAGGAGGGCCCACGTCTACGACGAGGTTCCTTGCCCTTAATAGGCTGGGGAAGAAAAGGTACTCTTTCCCCCTGTGAGAACTTTAATGATGTTACCCAGGGTAGCCCCAAACAGGCCAACCCCAGCCAATGAGGAGGGGCAGCCGAGTCTCTCGTGCAACATCACTGGATCTAGATTGGGCTCGGATAAGTATTAGGGGGGCTGCTCCACACAGGCTTTTTATCTTAATGCATAGTATGCATTAAGATATAAAAACCTTCTGCTTTTACAACCACTTTAACAAGCATATAAACCCAAAATGGAAACATTTATTGTAGCTTACCAGTCCTCGGTATTGTTGGCAGAATTGGTTTTCTTTTTTCAATATTCATTTATTTTATTTTCTCCAGGCAATCCTGCAAATACCACACTTCCTGTCCGTGCGTGTATGGAGGTAGCCAAGGTTGTTACACTAGGCTGTTCTCCTGATATGGAACTACAGAATGTCCACAGTTCATCATCTCCATCACATGTGGGGGCAGGACAATTGGTATATTACATAGCTAGAACGGAAGATGTTCTTCAGTGCAACACCCACATCTAAGAGACTGTAAACTACAAAAATGTTATTTTTTGGTCTTGGGTTTCATTAACCTTTAAATAAAAACTCTAAGTTCACTGATAAATTGTATAATTTCAGAATGTGGCAGTTGGTTGTGTATATCCACACAGCCTAGTTTATGCATTTATTAGGTGCAGTTCAATAGTACTTGTGATCAGGAATTGTTATATTAAAAGACGATGCACTTCAACAAGCATTCCCTTTAAAAGGTTAGATGGCATAGCTTTGCAACCCATTCCTTATAGCCATAGAAGTGTGTGTGTCACAGTCAGAAGAAAATAATTTACTGCATATACTGTTGCAGCATCTTCACATAATATTAAAGCGGAGTTCCGGCCACAAAAATCGACATAATCGATTTAGGGCCATCCACTTGCTCTTGGTCACCTGAAAAACAAATGGATAGTTACGATTTTTTTTTGTTTGTTTACTTACCTTGTTATTGAAGAAAATATACTCACCTTTCTTCCACTTCCTCCCTCTGCGGCCAGCCGCGCCGTCACTTCCTCCTTGCATTGATTCCTGGGAGCTGAACGTCATCGCTCCCAGGAATCAATGCGCCTGCACCGGCCCCGCTCGTCACTTCCGGTGCGGGAGCCTCATTCCCTGCTAAACAGCTTCTGGGTATGCCCAGAAGCTGTGGAGGGATGACGCGCCTGCACCGGAAGTGACGAGCCGGGCCGGTGCAGGCGCATTCTGGGAGAAGAGGACACGGAAGAGGACGCAGAAGAGGACAAGCTGGCTTCAGCTGCCCACATCCGAGATGGCAGTGCTGGAGAAGAAATTTTCAAGGTATTTCTTCTAAAAGGTAAGTGCGACCCAGGACAGTACAGAGGCTATCCATTATGGAATGTACTAGCCCTGACTGTCTTGGGGGTATTTTTAGCTAAATTTCACCCCCGTGGCCGGAACTCTGCTGTAAGGCTTCTTTCACAGGCGTACCTAAGCAAACACCCGTCCAAGGGTCACATTTTTCAGCATGGGATGCACAGACACAGTCACTACACCCAATTTGAAATCTGTGCGGGTGTGAGTGCGTGGGGGTATGTGTCCCGGAACTCACAATGGTTGCGTTTGGGTAGATGCACCAAATTTGGAGCAGCGGCTGCGCATGAAAGGGACTGCCTGCACACGGAAAACGGAGTGCAAATACAGCCCTTCCCACAGGTGTACGCCCAAGTACACTTGTGTGAAGAAGGCTTAAAACGTATAGTTAATCTGTTTTACACTGGAATAGCCCAAAGCAAATGGAAAAAAAAAGATCTAAGATTATATACTCTCTCAATACTCAGTGTGGCTCACATAAATCAATATAATTGCTGTCTGTGTCCGAACTGCAGAAACTCAAGAGCTTTATATACCCTGGTAACCACTGTTCCAAGAACAAAAAGTGATGGGAATAAAAACTGTTACAGTTGTCAACAGAAGAGAAAAAGGGGGGAGGGGTCTTCCAATAGGGACAATTGTTCTAAATTTCCCTTTGTGTTATGTTTTGGGACAGTAGGTGAAGGGAAATCTCCCCAAGGGGACAGACCGCATAAAACCAAAACCTACCAAAGTTTTACCCCTTCCTAACTCTACTTTGAAAACTACAGAAGGAAAAAAATAAAAAGTAAAAAAACTACAAAAAATTAAGACTTCTAAAAAGATTTGTGAGCAGATAACCTCATTCTCTCTGAAGCTCCCTAGCTTCTCTAGCCGTCCTAATGAACAATTTCAGCAACCTACAGTAAAAGGAGACCCTTTAATATAGCCAGACCAGAAGCATATCTGTAAAAAAAGCTTTACGAGAGCACTTCATCCATGTATGTACCTGGACAGGAGGTTGACAGCACCGCTGGCTGTGCGTGGAGGGAAAAACTCCAACGAGAACCATTTGTCACCGGAGTCGATGCGCCTGCGCATTTTATCCCGGAGACGCTCATGCCGTTCAAGGTCGAGGACGGGGGTTGAACATCGCGAGCTTTCCTTGGAATCTGTGCTGCTGCTACAGCTGGCGCTGCTGCTGTCGATGAGGCTGGAGTTCACCATGGTGAGATCTACAGATCAGTCTGAAGAGGGAAGAAACAATGGGAGAAAGAATTAGAGTCATGGTGTTCTAGAGGCACATCCTAAAAAGGGACACTACAGAGAGAGAGTGAAATCTTAATTTTTGGCAGCTGCTGAAACATTAAACTCCAACTGCAGCCAAAACTTACTTTGTTTTGGGCAAAACAGGAAAGAGTTCCAAACTCTGTTAGCTATGAAAACCTATCTGAGCCCCCATAGGGGAGATCTGATTTCCTTTCAGGACAGGAAGAGATGGGAAAACTCAAATGCAGCGACACAAGCAAATATACTTTTTTGTGGAGAAGGATCAGAACTGTAGAAAATTGTCATTGTTCTCCATGCCTTCATGTCCCAACCACCACCAGACCCTCTGTTTTTGCAAGGCCCTCAGACTAGCCAGAAGCAATCGACTGCCCACCAACTTTTTTTTTAAAGGTTTTTTATTAAACAAACAAAACACAGTACACCAAAAGAAAAATGGCAGTGCAACATAAAAGAGAGGATACAGAACATACAAAGCATCCTCTCCAATCATCTAACAAAATAAAACCACAGTACAGAGAATACCCAGTAATCGTGGTAAAAGGGGGGGTAACACATTATTATAAGCAATATATAACGACACATGCGGAGCAAAAGAAGGCACTGTAGACATCGCCTAGGAGGCGTCAGACACCGAGGAGGCAGTAAGATCAGAGTCTACCCAGAAGGACCAGATTTTATTGAATTTCTTCGGACATCCTCTGGCCTCATACGTCAGTTTATACAGAGGCAGAGCCTGATTAACAATAGAGATCCAAAATGGAACGTCAGGGGGTGTGGAAGATTTCCAACGGAGAGCAATAGCTTTCCTAGCATAGAAAAAGAGCAAACGCAGCAATAGTTTCGTGCGAGCCGGAGCATCCTCATCATCCACATATCCTAGGAGACAACGAAGGGGGCTACAGACATTGGACAATTGAGAGATATCAGTTATAAAGGCCGTCACCCCTGACCAAAAGGCACGGACAGGGGGACATTCCCAAAACATGTGAAAGAAGGATCCCACACCATCAGAGCACTTAGAGCAGAGAGGGGAGGATAATGTACCAATTTTATGAAGGAACAGGGGAGTGTAGTAAGCCCTATACAGGAATTTTAATTGTATGACTCTATCCCTGGAGGAAATTACAACCGGGATTTGTTCAGGAAGGACGTCATGCCAAACCTCCTCCGTCAAGTCCGGGACGTTTTCACGCCACTGGGACTCAACCACCGCCAAGCGCTTAGACTTAGAATGCAAAAGCCTACGATAATATGTGGAGACCAGTTTCTCATGTGAAGAGTCAGAGAGGAGATATTCCAAGGGGGATGGCTCCAGCGAGACATCCCGGAGGCCGAACTGCGCAGCCGCCGCATGTCTCAGCTGGAGGTAGCGAAAATGAGCCGTAGATGGTACAGCAAAAGTGGACTGCATGTCCGCAAAGGACCGGAAGGTTCCCCGGACATACAGGTGATCAACAGACTTCACCCCAAGACGGGCCCAAAAAATACCGTCGTCCCGACCGAAAAACTCCCGAAACCGAGGATTGTGCCAAAGGGGGGCATTAGGGGAGTACGACCCCGGAGGGTCGGCCTCACCCAATGCGGTAGCCGCAAAAACCCGTAGAGTGACCGAGATAAGTGCAGTGTTCGGCCTGCCCATAGTAGATCTACGGTGCAGCAAATTTTGCAGAGATTCATAGGACGTGAAAATAGCCGCCTCCAAGGCCGCCGCAGCATGATTGTCCTCGGGATGGAACCACCAATGTGCGTGTGCCAACTGGGAGGCAAAATAATAAAGGCGTAGGTTGGGCGCCGCCAGTCCCCCCGCTAATACAGGTAACTGTAACGCATCTCTGGCCACACGTGCCGGCCGACCCCCCCAGATAAATGAAGTGAAGAGCGAATCGATGACCTGGAAACGACGTTTGGTAACATATATCGGGGAGTGACTCAACACATACAGAAATCGGGGAAGGAACATCATTTTAAAAATATTGATCCTACCCAAAACCGTGAGAGGAAGCTGGGACCAGAGCTGCAAAGAAGATTTAAGTCGGGCAACCAAGGGATCTAAATTATTGGGGAGGAAACGAGACAAGGTAAGTTGAATGTCAACCCCCAAGTATCGAAACCGATCTACCACCTGGAGGGGGCATAATGCGAGAGAAGGGGGCAGAACCTGGGGATCCAGGGGGAACAGAGTAGATTTACTCCAGTTCACCCGGAAACCCGAGAAGTGACCGAAGCGATCAATAATGGACAATAGAGTGGGGAGGGATTGATGTGGATCCGCTAGATATATCAACATATCATCCGCATACAAGGAAACCTTTTCCTCCAAGCCATTGATCACAAAGCCCGCAACAGCCGCACACTGGCGGATCTGCGCAGCCAAAGGCTCAATGGCCAGGGCGAAAAGTAACGGGGACAACGGGCACCCCTGCCTAGTACCCCGAAAAATGGGAAAGGAGTCAGACACGGAATTATTGACCCTGATACGGGCATGAGGGAGATAATATAGAAGTTGTACCCATTTTATGAACCCCGGTCCGAATCCAAATTTCGCCAATACCTCCAAGAGATAAGGCCACTCCACTGAATCAAAAGCCTTGTGAGTGTCCAGGGCCACCACAACCCTGGCCCCCACAGAATCATGAGTCGTCTGAAGGTTGGTAAAAAGTCTACGCAAGTTGATCGAGGTAGACCGGCCAGGAATAAACCCCGACTGGTCCGCCCCGACCAAGTCCGTGACAACCGTATTCAGCCTCCTCGCGAGGACCTTGGCCAAAATCTTCACATCTGTATTAATAAGTGAGATCGGACGGTACGATTCACAGAGAAGAGGGTCCTTGCGCGGCTTCGGGATGAGTACTATAAGGGCTTCCGTCATGGAGGGTGGCAGACGTCCTTCCTTCAGAGCACAAGTAAACACTTTCAACAAATGGGGGACCAGCAATTCCCTATAATGAAGATACCATTCAATGGGGAAACCATCCAAGCCAGGTGTCTTATTATGTGCAAACGTAGCTATGGCCTTGTCAATCTCCTCTGTGGTCAAAGGGGAGTCTAAGAAGCGAGATTGGTCGACCGACAATGCGGGCAATTCAATATCATATAAAAAATCATCAAGTTCGATAATAGTGTAATGGGCCTGGGTGCGGTATAAAGAGGAATAAAATTCAACAAAACTATGAAGAATAGCAGGAGTTTGTTCTACAATGACACCGGCCTGGTTGGTGACCCGGGGAATGATACAAGGTTGAAAATCCGGCCTAGCCAAGTAGGCCAACAAGCGACTGTTTTTGTCCCCCAGTTCAAAAATTCTTTGATTCTGATATAACAGTTTTTTCTGGGTGCGCTCAATAAGGACGAGATCCAAATCACGGGCTCTGGCCCGCCAAGCGGCGTGATTCTGAGGGGAGGGGTCGTCAGAGTATTGCCGTTCAGCCGTATGCAATGCCCGTTCGGCGTCAACCAACTTGGTCTGACGCGCCTTCCGAGCATGGCCTATGGCAGACGAGAAGGTGCCCCGCATAGTGGCCTTGAAGGCGTCCCAGGTCAGCAGTGCCGACCCCTCCCGTCCATTGAACGCCCAGAAAGAATTCAATTCCGTGAGCCCCTGATCAGTCACCGCAGGGTCCGCCAGCCACAGAGGGCTTAGTCGCCACAATTTATAATTAGGTGGGGACCCCAAAGCAAGGTCCACCAGCAAAGGGGAGTGATCAGATACCGCCCGAGGGAGGTACCTGATCCCCGAGAGCGGACCCAGCAGTTCCCGAGAGAGCAAACAGAGGTCAATCCTAGATAGAGTGTGGTGTGAGCTCGAATAACAAGAAAACTCAGTAATCCCCCCATGTTTCCACCTCCAGGCGTCCGTGAGGTCCAATTTGTCTAAGTAGGAGCGCAGGGGGGTATGTTGGGAAGAAGCAGCCCCAGAGCGGTCCAAAGCATTGTCGAGGACCGTGTTAAAGTCACCCGCCATAATAAGAGGGCCCTCCGCCATTTCCAAAACCAAACCCAAAACACGGTCAAAGAATGACTTAGTAAACGGCGGGGGGACATAAACATTCACCAGGGTATAAGGTTTACCTAAATATTCAATAACAAAGATAACAAAGCACCCCGAGGGGTCCGTCTTTAAATGTTTAATAGTGACTGGAGCGGATTTGGCAATCAAAATGGACGTGCCTCGGGCATAGGAAGAGTAGGTAGAGTGTAGCGCATACGCCACGTGTGCCCGCTTAAGGGCCATAACCCTGGACCCCTGGAGGTGTGTCTCCTGTAACAAAACAACGTGAGGACTATGGCGTTTTAAATAGTCAAACATCAGAGACCGTTTCACTTTAGAATTTAGCCCCCTGACGTTCCATGAGATTATACGTAGAGTAGACATAGGAATATACCAACAATCAGCGTTAGCGCCCCGTAGGTCAGCCCAAAAACAGGCAAACCCCGAAGGGCCAAGGCACAACCAGCATCTGAGAGGAGCCCAGAAAAAGGAGTACACATAAGACATAAAAAAAGTGACCACAGTAACATAGTAAACAAAATCAACTGCATCGCATAAGGAGAGAGCATGACCCCAGAAACAAAAAAAGGAAAAACTGTACCGACCCTGTGGACGGCCAACCCCCCCAGATAAATGAAGTGAAGAGCGAATCGATGACCTGGAAACGACGTTTGGTAACATATATCGGGGAGTGACTCAACACATACAGAAATCGGGGAAGGAACATCATTTTAAAAATATTGATCCTACCCAAAACCGTGAGAGGAAGCTGGGACCAGAGCTGCAAAGAAGATTTAAGTCGGGCAACCAAGGGATCTAAATTATTGGGGAGGAAACGAGACAAGGTAAGTTGAATGTCAACCCCCAAGTATCGAAACCGATCTACCACCTGGAGGGGGCATAATGCGAGAGAAGGGGGCAGAACCTGGGGATCCAGGGGGAACAGAGTAGATTTACTCCAGTTCACCCGGAAACCCGAGAAGTGACCGAAGCGATCAATAATGGACAATAGAGTGGGGAGGGATTGATGTGGATCCGCTAGATATATCAACATATCATCCGCATACAAGGAAACCTTTTCCTCCAAGCCATTGATCACAAAGCCCGCAACAGCCGCACACTGGCGGATCTGCGCAGCCAAAGGCTCAATGGCCAGGGCGAAAAGTAACGGGGACAACGGGCACCCCTGCCTAGTACCCCGAAAAATGGGAAAGGAGTCAGACACGGAATTATTGACCCTGATACGGGCATGAGGGAGATAATATAGAAGTTGTACCCATTTTATGAACCCCGGTCCGAATCCAAATTTCGCCAATACCTCCAAGAGATAAGGCCACTCCACTGAATCAAAAGCCTTGTGAGTGTCCAGGGCCACCACAACCCTGGCCCCCACAGAATCATGAGTCGTCTGAAGGTTGGTAAAAAGTCTACGCAAGTTGATCGAGGTAGACCGGCCAGGAATAAACCCCGACTGGTCCGCCCCGACCAAGTCCGTGACAACCGTATTCAGCCTCCTCGCGAGGACCTTGGCCAAAATCTTCACATCTGTATTAATAAGCGAGATCGGACGGTACGATTCACAGAGAAGAGGGTCCTTGCGCGGCTTCGGGATGAGTACTATAAGGGCTTCCGTCATGGAGGGTGGCAGACGTCCTTCCTTCAGAGCACAAGTAAACACTTTCAGCAAATGGGGGACCAGCAATTCCCTATAATGAAGATACCATTCAATGGGGAAACCATCCAAGCCAGGTGTCTTATTATGTGCAAACGTAGCTATGGCCTTGTCAATCTCCTCTGTGGTCAAAGGGGAGTCTAAGAAGCGAGATTGGTCGACCGACAATGCGGGCAATTCAATATCATATAAAAAATCATCAAGTTCGATAATAGTGTAATGGGCCTGGGTGCGGTATAAAGAGGAATAAAATTCAACAAAACTATGAAGAATAGCAGGAGTTTGTTCTACAATGACACCGGCCTGGTTGGTGACCCGGGGAATGATACAAGGTTGAAAATCCGGCCTAGCCAAGTAGGCCAACAAGCGACTGTTTTTGTCCCCCAGTTCAAAAATTCTTTGATTCTGATATAACAGTTTTTTCTGGGTGCGCTCAATAAGGACGAGATCCAAATCACGGGCTCTGGCCCGCCAAGCGGCGTGATTCTGAGGGGAGGGGTCGTCAGAGTATTGCCGTTCAGCCGTATGCAATGCCCGTTCGGCGTCAACCAACTTGGTCTGACGCGCCTTCCGAGCATGGCCTATGGCAGACGAGAAGGTGCCCCGCATAGTGGCCTTGAAGGCGTCCCAGGTCAGCAGTGCCGACCCCTCCCGTCCATTGAGCGCCCAGAAAGAATTCAATTCCGTGAGCCCCTGATCAGTCACCGCAGGGTCCGCCAGCCACAGAGGGCTTAGTCGCCACAATTTATAATTAGGTGGGGACCCCAAAGCAAGGTCCACCAGCAAAGGGGAGTGATCAGATACCGCCCGAGGGAGGTACCTGATCCCCGAGAGCGGACCCAGCAGTTCCCGAGAGAGCAAACAGAGGTCAATCCTAGATAGAGTGTGGTGTGAGCTCGAATAACAAGAAAACTCAGTAATCCCCCCATGTTTCCACCTCCAGGCGTCCGTGAGGTCCAATTTGTCTAAGTAGGAGCGCAGGGGGGTATGTTGGGAAGAAGCAGCCCCAGAGCGGTCCAAAGCATTGTCGAGGACCGTGTTAAAGTCACCCGCCATAATAAGAGGGCCCTCCGCCATTTCCAAAACCAAACCCAAAACACGGTCAAAGAATGACTTAGTAAACGGCGGGGGGACATAAACATTCACCAGGGTATAAGGTTTACCTAAATATTCAATAACAAAGATAACAAAGCACCCCGAGGGGTCCGTCTTTAAATGTTTAATAGTGACTGGAGCGGATTTGGCAATCAAAATGGACGTGCCTCGGGCATAGGAAGAGTAGGTAGAGTGTAGCGCATACGCCACGTGTGCCCGCTTAAGGGCCATAACCCTGGACCCCTGGAGGTGTGTCTCCTGTAACAAAACAACGTGAGGACTATGGCGTTTTAAATAGTCAAACATCAGAGACCGTTTCACTTTAGAATTTAGCCCCCTGACGTTCCATGAGATTATACGTAGAGTAGACATAGGAATATACCAACAATCAGCGTTAGCGCCCCGTAGGTCAGCCCAAAAACAGGCAAACCCCGAAGGGCCAAGGCACAACCAGCATCTGAGAGGAGCCCAGAAAAAGGAGTACACATAAGACATAAAAAAAGTGACCACAGTAACATAGTAAACAAAATCAACTGCATCGCATAAGGAGAGAGCATGACCCCAGAAACAAAAAAAGGAAAAACTGTACCGACCCTGTGGATCAAAATGGTGCAAACAAACAAACCAAAAAGAAAAAACCCGCCTAGACCCGCAGGTTGCGGATGGCAATAGTAACAAACACCCCCTCCCCCCACCCTAGCCCACCCGGCCCTCAAACCCCAACAATTGAGAGCTTTGTAGCCCATAACAACAAAAGGAAGTCAAATGCAGGGAAACGTGGATCTGCTCGTCCTGTAGTAGACAAACGAGAAAAAACAATAAAAAGGAAAAGAGATGAGGGGGGAGCCCCCCCACCCCAAAAATGCCCATCAGAAAAAACAGAAAAATAGGAACCCCGACCCCCAGAAAAAGGGAATAGCCATCTGTCCCAAAAAATCAATCAGGCGAGAGAGGGTCCATGAGGAGCACCAGGACGAGCCCAGAGCCCAACCATACTATCAGCAGACAAACAGTCTTTCATCTAGGAGGAGACCGCCGGTCCTGGCGGCCAGGAGAGCCACGGCCCAAGGAGTCCACCCAGTGCGCAGCCTCCCGAGGATCCTGGAAAAAATGAGCCTTGCCTTGAGAGATGATCCGGAGACGGGCAGGATAAAGCATACTATATGGTAACTAGAGATCACGCAGCCGCCTCTTAACTGCCATAAAGGAGGCCCGCTGCTTTTGGGTGGCTGCAGAGAAGTCAGGAAAGATGGAGATAGCATTATTATTGTAGGAGACACGGCCCTTCTCCCTGGAGGCCCGTAGCACAGCCTCCCTGTCCCGGAAATGCAGAAGTTTAATGAGAAGAGGACGAGGTGGCGCCCCTGGTGGCAGGGGGCGCAGCGGCACCCTGTGCGCCCGTTCAATGGCGAATAATGGTGAAAAAACATTCTTCCCAAAGGTGTCAAGGAGCCACTTTTCCATAAATGATTCGGGTGTCTTTCCCTCCGCCCCCTCAGGGAATCCCAGAAAGCGGAGGTTATTACGTCGGAGGCGATCCTCCATGTCAGTGATCTTATCAATGGTGGCCGTGTGACCCCTCTGTAAATCAGACACAGAGGCCTGCAAGGGGCGGTGGGCATCCTCCAGGTCGCCAATACGTTGCTCCGCGTTGCCCACCCTATGGCGGAGATTATGGACATCCTGCTTCAGGAATGACATCTCCATCCTCACAGACTCAATTTGAGTAGTGAGAGAGGCCTGACAATGGCGGATGGCATCCATGATGGCAGCAAGGGATGGCTCAGGCCTATCTACCCCCACCCCTGCCGCAGCAGCGGGGTCTAGGGGGGAGGAAAGAAGAAGGTCACTCACAGTCTCATGCCGGTGCAGGGAGGAAGAGTCGTCAGGCTCCGAACCACCTCCGTGGGAGAGAGAGGCGGATGGCTGCGAGGATCGTGCAGCAGCAGCTGGCTGGCTCGAGCTCCGTGGCGGGCCGGCGCCATCTTGGGACCGCTCGAGGAGGGAGGCCGACGGCCGGGATCCAGGCGCCTCCGGACCAGGGGGACCGATCTTCACCATCTCCGCTGATGCACCGAGGGATCAGGAGTACACGGGCGTCGGAATCAGGTGAGTAGCGGCTCGGGGTTCCACAGGATCACTGAAGGATCAGGGCAAGCAGGAGAGAGCTCCGGGACCGCGCTGCTCTCACATCAGTAGCCGGCCACGCCCGCCCACCAACTTTACTCCACCTCTATGATATGCTGAACTTGTAGTTTTCAATACCCACGTTGTGTCACCCTCTAAGAGGGAGGCAGCCAAGGGGACAAGACGCAAGCATCACACAGAAGCATTGTGAAAAGCCCACTGAATGTATCTGTAGTTTCATAAACATATTTAAAATACTGTATATCTGCAGCCATTTTTTTGTTTTTTATGTTCTGGATGATGCGGTGAGGGATTAGAACCAGTCAGGTTTGTATAGCTGTGTCGACGCTGGGGAGATTTACTTTGTGTCCTGGCATTCACTGTCACTGGGACTGAAAGGGAAGCAAAATGATTGTCACCTGAAAAGTTTCGCAGTTGGAAACATCCTACTTCTATTCCTTGTTTGCATTACAACAGTTAAAAATTTCCATTACTTTTCGAGATATTTCCCACTTCCTGTTGTAGCTCCAATAGAGGAAGTTAAGAAAAATCTCTTCAATAGGAAACAAAAACTCCACAACATGGCCTTGGTAAGCACACAATGTCTTTTTATAGCGGCACCCAGAAGCGCTACTGCAAAAGGCTGCAACTGACAACTCACTAGGCTGTAAAAGCCTGGCCTGACCTTCTGCTCGTGGCCCACCCATCTCCCTCAGGTCACTGACATTCAGGTGCCTGCCCTTCTCTCGGGACCAGCCTAGGCCCGCCGGCGGCTTCCAACATCGGTGTGCCTATCCTCTTATTCATGCCAGCTGCAGCAGGTTTGCATGTAAAACCCCTGCATTTCTGACGGTGCTGGATTTTAGGCTAATCAAGATGTGAGAGTGCAGGAACTGGATCTAATCTAAAGGTGTTAAGTAGTTGTGAACCTTAGACAGGTTTTCCTGACACCAAGAGAAAAAAGGTGACAGGGGAGGGGCCTCCAGCTAATTGACAGCCTCAGCTCTGTTTCTGTGTGCTGTGTGAAAGGGGGGGTCTGTAACGTTAAAAAACCATACCCCGTGAAGAAACCATACCCTCGTCACTTCCCGTGAGAAACAGCTGAGCAGCGAAGGAGTGCGCATGCTCAGAGAGCCGGAAACATCATGGAAGAGCAGAGAAGATGACAAGTGCGCATGCTCAGAAGGTATGAAATAATTACGGTAGTGAAAGTAATGTTAAACTTGCGGCGGTTACATAAAATAGCGCGGCTGCACTATGAGGCATCTCCGCTCCTATCCTTGTAACTTTCCTGATGTGGGCTAATAAATATGAAAGCGGCGGCGGGTGTATGAGATGTAAATGTCGGCTCCGTGATCCGCTTTTATATTTATTACCCCAGATCAGGGAAGTGACAGGGAGAGGAGCGGAGATCACTCATAGTGCAGAGGAGCTGTTTTAATGTAATGGCGGCAAGTATAACGTTAAACACACTGCCGTGAGAAATCCATACCCTGCGGAAGTGACGAGGGTATGGTTTTCTCACGGGTATGGTTTTTTCACGGAACAGGGTCCCTTCCCTCCAGTCAGCTCTCCTCACTGAGCTTTGTAGAGTGCAATTTCAGTTTACCGACCCCCTTTTTTTTTTGGGACAGCTCAGACAAGCTAAATAAATCCTGCAAAAGGAGAGAAGATAAACAGGTACAGCCAATATGGGAGGATTTGTTTATTCTTTGTATCACCTGAGGCCAGTCACTTCACATACGGCACATACACTGGGTGTATGTAAGGGTTTACAACCACTTTTTAGGTACAGGATTTAGGTCTGATCTGAAGGTGCATGGATTTGGCCTGAGCGGAGGTCTAAGGCCCCTTTCACACAGTGGAGTCCGTCGGCAGACTCCGTTTTTCTCAGTGGGGGAATTGATCCAGCGGTCCCCCGCTGAGCAGGTGGATGGCAGCTGTGTCTCTGCGCTGTGTGCAGAGACAGCTGTCAGGTCCCCATTCTTTTCTATGGGGGAATCTGATGAGAACGGACCGTCTGTCCTTTCTCATCCGATCCGCCAGACGAATGGAAAATAGGGTTTCCATCCATCCGGATTTGACAGATCGGATGTTAGTGGACATGTCTCCGCTGACATCCGATGCCCCATAGAGATGCATGGGGCATCCGTTCAGATCTGCCTGAAAAACGGACAGGCGGATCTGAACAGTCCGCTTGTGTGAAAGGGGCCTAAATGTGCAGGAACTGGGGCTGGTACTGAGGTCTGAAAGTGCAAGAATTAGGACAGTTTAACTTGCCATTAGCAGTAAAACAGGAGTCCAAAAAATGAAAAACAAGCCATACAAATACAATGCGCTATACTTCACTGGCTGTCTAAAGCGTGCAAAGGAAAACTTAAAGTGGAAAAGGTTGCTAACCCCTGCCATACTCTATCCAAAAACTACAGATAGCTTACTTTGAGCCGATTGGATGGACGATCTGATGTTACACGACTGCAAGGTTTCCAGCCCAGCCCCAGCAGTGTACTGACTGATTTTACTGGTCGCTCTTTAAATCACGCCAGACCGCTGTACCGCAATAAAACCATGAGTGTTCAAAAGGCACATTACAGCAATCAGCATACTACATGTTCCTGATGCCGGATGGGAGCCCCTAATCACAGCTTTATCTCTGACAGACAACACAGCAAGTGATTCTGGGATAACAAACCAAATCTAGCCTGATAGAAAGCTGCTCACATTAGACTTTAGCCGCTGACTTGTCATTTTTCTGAGGTCCTTCAGTTCACATATATATCTATATAGGGTATTGGAGGGAAAAGAAAAAACTTTCACTAGGGCCCAGTATAGTATCATCCTTCCTGCCCGGAAACCATGTGATAGCTAAGGATGTCATTGATGATATGAACTAAGCCAAAGTATCCAGTGACGTGGAAAAAGACTACATCCTAACACGAATCATGATAGATCACGAGCAATGTATTTTTGCCAAATAAAGAAAAAAGACGTGCAAATATTTAAAGTGTTCCTAGCATTGGATATTTTTAATGCTAAATCCTAAATTCACCCTTGCAGTGGGCCCCCCCTGTACTGCAAGGGTTAAATGCTCATGAGGTCAAGGGGAAGCTGAAAATATTGCTGTACCTACCTTACACCGGCTCCAGCACTGTCCTCATCTCCCTGGACTGTGAGCGGTTCCTACGGGTCATCACGTACAATGCAGAGCTACTACCCCTGCACTGTATGTAGATGCGGAGCTACTACCCCTGCACTGTATGTAGATGCAGAGCTACTACCCCTGCACTGTATGTAGATGCAGGGCTACTACCCCTGCACTGTATGTAGATGCAGGGCTACTACCCCTGCACAGTATGTAGATGCAGGGCTACTACCCCTGCACTGCATGTAGATGCAGAGCTACTACCCCTGCATTGTATGCAGAGCTACTACCCCTGCATTGTATGCAGAGCTACTACCCCTGCATTGTATGCAGAGCTACTACCCCTGCATTGTATGCAGAGCTACTACCCCTGCATTGTATGCAGAGCTACTACCCCTGCATTGTATGCAGAGCTACTACCCCTGCATTGTATGCAGAGCTACTACCCCTGCATTGTATGTAGAGGAGGCAGTAGTGTTTGGGTGCACCTTATAGGGGTGGCTTTATGTAACCAGTCACACCGCTAGAGGTACTCCGCTGATGCAAAGAGTGAGTGTATATTAAACCTTATTCCAAAACTCCTACACTGAACAAGCAGCTAATCCCAAGGATAGATTCTGTCTAATTACCGGAGATAAGTCCATACATGCCAAGCAATGCGTCAGTAGAACATTCCCAGGTATTGATTACCTATCACAGATCACAGTGCTCTCCCTGACAATGCCTTTGTATGCTTTTGGCCCCTTTCACACATGCGGACCGTTCAGATCCGCCTGTCCGTTTTTCAGGCGGATCTGAACGGATGCCCCCGACGGAATGGAGCCATGTGAAAAAGTGCCTCTCTCTCTAGACAGTACAGCACCATCTTTGTTTACCACTTGCCTACTGGGCACTTATACCCACCTTCCTGACCAAACCAATTTTCAGCATTCAGTGCTCTCACAATTTGAATGACAATTACTCAGTCATGCAACAGTGTCCATACATAAATTTTTTGTCTTTTTTTCACACAAATAAGAGCTTTCTTTTGGTGGTATTTAATAATCACTGGGTTTATTTTTTGCACTATAATTAACAAAAAAAAAGCCTGAAAATTGTGAAAAAAAAATAAAAATGCATTTTTTTTTGTTTGTTATAAAATTTAGCAAATTAGTCATTTTTCTTCATAAATTTTGACCAAAGGTTATACTGCTACAAATCTTTGGTAAAAAATAACCCAAATCAGTGTATTTGTGAAGGTTATAGATCAGTGGTTATTAACCTTGTTGGAGGTACTGAAACCCACCAGTTTCATATGCGCATTCACCGAACCCTTCTTAATTTGAAAAATAAAATATGATTTTTTCAAATTCAAAACATAGGTATACTGTATATTATTTTAGGTAGATATTTTTACATAGGTGCACAAAATGAACAAAACCATTAAGAACAAAGAACAAAACCATTAAAACATGATTTTCACACAAAAACAAAAACATAATAATGAATATTTACTGCAAATTAGTGTGACTTCTGCTGTTGTCTTTCGGAGACCAGTTCAGAAATGCGCGGCTTTATCTTGGCAAGTGCCACTCTTATGTCGTTTTCGCAACAAAGTCTGTTCCTTTTCTTTGTTTTTATGTCCAGCATCCCCCCTTACAGCAGGCCAGGGTGAGGTGAGGTCCCGTCCCCTATATAAATCACCCCCTTTACAGTAGGCCAGGGTGAGGGGGATCTATAAGGGGGACCTCGGACCTCACCTCACCCTGGTCTGCTGTAAGGGGGGAGATCTATATGGGGGACAGGACCTCACCTCACCTGGTCCCCCATATAGATCCCCCCTTACAGCAGGCCAGGGTGAGATCCCCTATATAGATGCCAGGTCCCCCATATAGATCCCCCCTTACAGCAGGCCAGGGTGAGGTGAGGTCCCGCCCCCCATATAGATCTCCCCCCTTACAGCAGGACAGGGTGAGGTGAGGTCCGGACCCTGGCCTGCTGTAGGGGAGGATCTATATAAGGGACCCCAGAGTGACCTAACCTCGCCCTGGCCTGCTGTAAGGGGGGATCTATATGGGGGACCCCAGAGTGACCTAACCTCACCCTGGCCTTCTGTAGGGGGGGGGGGGATCTAAATGGGGGACCTCACCCTGGCCTACTGTAAGGAGGGATCTACACTATATGGGGGATCATGTCCCCCATATAGATCCCCCCTTACAGCAGGCCAGGGTGAGGTGAGGTCCCGTCCCCCATTTAGATCTCCCCCTTACAGCAGGCCAGGTTCCCCATAAAATAGATCCCCTTTACATAGTCTTCTCAGTGTTCTCACACAGTCAGTCAGACAGTCACTAGACTAGTACAGCCAGTACTACTCCAGTCCTACCTTTTTTTCACCTGTGTCCCGACTCCCGATCACAGGCTAGGTTTTCCTCCTGCAGGCTGCAGCACCACTGTCACCACTGGCTCTCTGGCCTCTCACCTGCCGGCTTCTTCTGCTGCTGCGGCTACCTGGCCTGGTGGTTCTCTCCCGCGCTGCGCTGGGCGGCCGCTGCACGGGTTAGTCCCTCCCCCAGACAGTCCCTCTCCGCACTGCACACCTGGCCTATCTCCACCCCCCCCACCACCACTACGCAGTGGGCGACGCCGGCTCTGGCTGGATCAGATTCGGCCGGGAGCTGAGCTGCACAGCCAGCGGTGAGAGTGAGCCAGGGGCAGAGAGAGCTGCAAGTGCGAGCAGACTCAGCGGGCGGCGGCGACCAGCCTATCATGACAGAGTGAGTGACATGACACTGCGAGGCGAATGCGCCCCCACAGATGTTGCGCCCAGTGCGGCCGGCCCCCCCTGCACCCCCCACGCTATGCCACTGGATGTTATGTATTTCCATGATGACGGCGCGGAGCGGGAGCGGAAGGACATGCCCGAAACTGGAGAAATAGTCCCTGACAGCGAAGTGGTACTAGCGGAGGGTGTGCCGAACCCTTGAGATTGACCCACCGAACCCCTGGGGTTCGATCGAACCCAGGTTAAGAACCACTGTTATAGAGTCTACAAGCTATGGTGCCAATCATTGGAAATTGATCAAATCTGATGTACTGACGGCCAATCTCATTTCCAGAGACACTAACAAGCCAGGACAGTACAAATACCCCCCAAAATGACCCCTTTTTGGAAAGTAGGCAGTCCAAGGTATTTAGTAAGAGGCATGGTGAGTTTTTTTAAATGTTTTTTTCCTTACAATTCTTTACAACATGAAGATTTTTTTTTTATTATTTTTTTTTTTTACAAAATTGTCATATTAAACAGGTTATTTCTCTGACATGGCATATGCATACTTGCAATTACACACCATTATACATTCTGCTACAACTCCCGAGTATGGTGATACCACGTGTGAGACTTTTACACAGCCTGGCCACATAGAGAGGTCCAACATGCAGGGAGCACCGTCAGGGACATAAATTACACATCTGATTTCTTGACAATTACACTTTTGAAGGCCCTGAAGCACCAGGACAATGGAAACGCCAAAAAAAAAAAAAAAAAAAAAAAAAAAAAAACTACCCCATTTAAGAAAGCAAACACCCCAATGTATATTCAATGAGGTTTTTGAACATGTCATTTTTTTCCACAAGTTTTTGGAAAGAAAAAAAAAAACGGAATTTTTGTAAAATCTTACCTGTAAAATTCCTTTCTCTGAGTCCTCCGACAGTCGCCGCCTCTTCATATTCGTCACATATGGGGGTATTAGACTTTGCTCCGAAGGAGTAGCTAGGCAACAGAATATGTTAATAAAGCTTTTAACATATCCAACATATCCCACCCTCAAGGGGTGGTCCCCTCAGTCAATACCCTCCTACTTCCTGCAACCATATCTCAGTTTTAGTGGAATAGCAGTAGAGTATACAACCAAACCCCAAAAGAGGGGCGGGGGCGGCGACTGTCGGAGGACTCAGAGAAAGGAATTTTACAGGTAAGATTTTACAAAAATTCCGTTTTCTCTTACGTCCTCCGACAGTCGCCGCCTCTTCATATTCGTCACATATGGGGACGTCCCAAAGCAGTGCAAACATGAGGGGTGGGAAACACATCCGCGCCAAGAGGCAACGCAGTTTCCACATCAAGAAAGGAACCTTACCAAAGGAAGGAAACCAGCTGGGCAACAGCAAAAAACAAGTGCTCAACAGGAGCAACAACCCAGGAAAAGGCAAAAACCAGGGGATACAAAACTTATCCCAACAGCCAGGAGTCCCCAACAAGGGACCCTAGGGAACAGCCGCACTAAGAACCTTGCGGCCAAAGGAAGCATCCGCCGATGCCCGAACATCTACTTTGTAGAATTTTGTGAAAGTGTGCACGGTCGACCAAGTCGCCGCCTTACACACCTGGGCTACAGAAGCCCCATGACGACAGGCCCAAGACGTACTCAGAGATCTAGTAGAGTGCGCCTTCACAGGCACAGGGGGAACCTTCCCCTGCAAGGCATAGGCCTGTTCAATGGTCTGTCTGATCCATTTAGCGATGGTAGAGGCCGAAGCCGCCATGCCCTTCCGAGGACCCTCTGGAAGAACAAACAAGGAGTCCGTTTTACGAAAAGACTCAGTCGATCGAAGGTAAACCCTGATCGCCCGAACAACATCCAAAGAGTGCAATCTCACCTCCTGTGGATGTTTAGGCTTCGTGCACAACGAAGGCAAGACAATGTCCTCATTAAGATGGAATTCCGAAACACGTTTCGGAAGAAAAGAAGGATTAGGTCGCAAGACCACCTTATCCAAATGAATAACCAAGTACGGAGACTTGCAGGACAAAGCCGCCAGTTCCGACACTCTGCGAGCCGAAGTGATCGCCACCAAAAAGGCGACCTTTTTGGATAACATAGACAACGAGATCTCCCTGATCTGTTCAAAAGGAGCACGTTGTAACACAGATAGCACGAGATTCAAGTCCCAAGGGGGCAGAGGATCCCTCCTAGGAGGAACCAGATGCCGCACACCCTGAATAAAGGTGCCAACCAAAAGGTTGGATGCCACGGGACGTTGAAACAGAACGGCCAGAGCAGACACCTGACCCTTTATCGTAGCCAGCGCCAAGCGCTGATCAACACCCGCTTGAAGGAAAGACAGCACACGGGACACCGAGTACGTGCGGGGTGAAAACCCCCTGGACTCACACCAGGCAAAATAGGCCTTCCAAGTACGGTAGTAAACCTTCCCAGAGGAAGACTTCCTCGCGTTGATTAAAGTATGAACGACCTCCGGAGAGAGACCCCTCTCCTTCAGGACCTCGGTTTCAACAGCCAGGCCGTCAAAGCCAGCGACTGTAAAGCAGGATGGTATATCGGTCCTTGAGACAGTAGATCGTCTCGAAGAGGCAGACGCCACGGGGCGTCGACCGCCAGATTCACGAGGTCTGCGTACCAGGACCGGCGAGGCCAGTCCGGTGCCACAAGAATCACCGTGTTGCGTTCCGATTGAAACCTGCGAAGGAACCTGGACAGCAACTGGATCGGTGGAAACGCATACATCAGTCTGTACTGATGCCACGGGGCCACTAACGCGTCCGACGCGTCTGCCCGAGGGTCGCGCGTCCGTGCCACGAACCTCCGCACCTTGTTGTTGAGACGTGACGCGAACAGGTCCACATCTGGAAGACCCCACTTCGCGCACAACATCTGGAAGACAGCCGGGTGGAGAGACCATTCCCCCTGATCCAGGGTCTGGCGACTCAGATAGTCCGCCTGCCAGTTCTCCACTCCCGGAATGTGAACCGCCGTTATCGCCGGGACATGAGTCTCGGCCCAAGACAGAATGTCGGCCACTTCCCGAACCGCTCGGGCACTCCTGGTGCCCCCTTGGTGGTTGATGTAGGCCACCGCCGTGGCATTGTCCGTCTGCACCCGAACCGGGCAGCCCTGCAGCCGGTCCGACCAGCGACGAAGACAGAGACTTATCGCACGCAATTCCAGAATGTTGATCGGAAGGGAGGACTCCCCCTCCGACCAAGTTCCCTGGGCGGACAGAACGCCCAGAACACCACCCCAGCCCGACAGGCTGGCATCCGTGGTGATTACCGTCCACGAGATAGGACGAAACGACTTGCCCCCGGACACCATCGGGGACTGGAGCCACCACAGAAGGTCTTTTCTGGTGCGATGACTCAACGAGATCTGAAGATCCAGAGATTGAGGTCGCCCGTCCCACTTGGACAGGATCTCCGCTTGAAGACCCCGCGTGTGAAACTGGGCGAAGGGAATCGCCTCGAAGGCCGAGACCATCAATCCCAGACATCTCATGCACGTCCGTAGAGACGATTGCGGAACATCCCGGAGGGACCTGACTTCCTCCTGAAGAGTTCTGAGTTTGTCGTCCGGCAGGAAGACCTTCGCCTGCACCGAGTCCAAAATCATTCCCAGGTAGGGAAGACGAACAGACGGACTCAGTGCCGACTTTGGAAAATTTATCGTCCAACCAAACTCCTGCAGAGTTTGCATCGTGACAGACAGGTCCTGCTCCAGACCCTGGCTGGTCGCAGACCGAACCAGAATGTCGTCCAGATACCCCAGGACAGAAATGCCCTGGGCCCTCAATAATGCCAGAACCGGTGCAAGCACCTTGGTGAAGACCCGCGGAGCCGAGGCGAGGCCAAAAGGCAACGCCACAAACTGGTAGTGATCCTCCGCAATGGCAAATCGAAGATACCTCTGGTGACCCTCGAAGATGGGGATGTGAAGATACGCATCCTTCAAATCGATGGAGGCCATGAATTCCCCCGGAACCAGGGCAGCCACCACCGACCGCAGGGATTCCATGCGGAACTTGCGAACCCGCACAGAGCAGTTCAGAGCCTTCAAGTCCAGAATCGGACGAACCTTGCCCTCCTTCCTGGGCACGGTGAACAGGTTTGAATAAAACCCCCGAAATCTGTCCCGATGAGGCACCGGAACCACCACTCCCTTAACGCCCTCAGGTCCTGCACCGCCAGGTGTAGGTCCCGCAGGCGCTCCGGAGACAGTTGAAGATTTGAAGGAAAAAATCTGCTCTCCGGCCGAGAGAGAAACTCGATCTTGTAACCAGACCGAACGATTTCCTGAACCCATCTGTCCCGCACACGGGCCAACCAGGGCTGAAGAAAACCGAGCAAGCGTCCCCCCACCCCAAAACTGGGTGAGGGCGCCCCTTCAGGCCGAACTGTTATGGGCTGCAGGTCCGGATTGGCCGGACTTCTGCTTACCAGACCAGGGCTTCTTCTGAGAGCCTTGACCTTTGAACGGCTTGCCCTTGTAGTGCGGCCGAAAGGCACGAAAGGACCCCTGAGGGGGCCGAAAATTAGCATGCTTCTTCCCAGAAGCCCCCTTAGCCTTGGGGAAATGGGGCAAGAGAGTGCTCTTACCCCCGGTGATTCCCTTAATCAACACATCCAGGGACTCCCCAAAAAGGCGAGACCCATCATAAGGCAGATTGGCTAAGGTCTTACGCGAAGATTGGTCCACCGACCAACATTTTAACCAAACCAGGCGGCGAGACAACACCGCCACACTGTGCACCCGTGCAGCCAACGGAATCAGGTCCAGGTCCGCATCACACAGATACATGACACCCTGGTGGATCTGATCCACCATATCTAGGGTCGCCGGCGAGGCCGAGTCGGCCACCAAGACGCGCCTAAGCATCTGCGTCCAACTTGCGATCGCCTGGGCCGCCATGAGAGAAGCAAACAGAGCTTTAAGCATAGAACCCGTAACAGAATACGTATGACGGGCCAGAGACTCCAGTCTCCTATCTGTGGCATCACGGAAAATGGGTGAACCCTCTGCAGGAATCGCAGTGGCCTTGTTCAAAACCGCAATCGCATGATCCACTGGTGGAGGCACGCACCACCTTTCATCAGTGGCAGGTGAAAAAGGATAACGCAGCTTGAATCTACTTGATACCGCAAAAGGTTTGCGCAGATCGCGCCATTGATCCTTAACAGCGCGCTGAAAATCAGCATTGCAGGGGAAAACATGTGGCGTCCTGCGTTTCCTCTGCGTCCCATAAGCCGCCAAGGCAGCGGGGGGACACACTTCGTCCTGCAAACGTAGCGTTTGCTTAATAGAAGCAATCAACTCATCCATGATTGCAAGCTCTTCAGGCGAGCCAGGGGGAGAATTATCAACCCCCTCAACTTCAGCCTCCACCTCAGACCCCACTAGATCAAGAGAGGAGCGGGACCCCGATAGGGAAGCCCCAGCTAGAACAGCCCCATCACCTTCACCCTCAGAATCAGAGGAGAGCACAACTCTGGGCCTTTTGGTAGATTGAGCAGCCACCAGCATTTGCACCTGAGCAGCAAGGCCAGCCACAATAGTGGCTAAATCCCCCCCTGGGGGGGAAGCAGCGGTCCCCTGGCTTTCCACCAATACTGTAGGAAATTTGCCCTCCTGAGAATCCATTGCCCCTGTAATGCCAGACAACCAAGGGTTAACTGCCCCTTTCAGCAAGCGCGGCAAGCGCAGCCCACCGCGTCACACTAAGCACAATGAGACCCCCACAGGGATATGTAAACTGAACACAGGCAATGGATAGCAAGAAACAGAAGGATAAAACCTGAGGAGACCCTCGCCGCTGCTGCTGCCTCGATCGGTGTTCCTGGGAAGAGGAAGTGATGCTGCTAGGGCGCTCTATGTAAACCTATGGAGGCTACAAGAAAATGGCCGCCATGCATGTAAAACATGCGGCCGGAGCGAGGGCAGGCAAAATGGCGTCTTTTGGCGCCGAAACCGTCGCTCCACAGTGTAGTAATGCACACATGTCTGTATGTAAAAAAACAGAACCGATCGCCGCAGCGATCGCTGTAAGTGCCCAAACATGCCATAAAACATGCCCCACAGCACACCGCTTTCCACACTGATCATGCTGACACTCATAGTGCCACACAACTCCCCCCCCCCCCCTTGCAGCCCACAGCATGCAGCCGAGAGATAGGGAGACAAACAGTGTGCATAGAGACAGGTTACACAGTCCCAGACTGACACCCCTCCAGACAGACAGGTCCCCACATAAAAATACACTTACCTCACCACGGTGTGGGGGACCCGCACAGGCGAACAAGCCGCTACACATGAGGCAGGGAGAGTCGCATACAAGACGCTCCGAACGTGGGTTAAGAAACCGCACAGCGTCCAGTGAGGTAGCCACCTCACCAAGCATCCCTGCACCGAACAGGGATGGGTCATTCACTATGCCAGGAGCGTTACCTGGCTGAACGCTCGATGGCAGACTGGGAAGCCACTGACCCACGACCTGCGACCAGGGGGATCAGCCCGAGACCCAGTCCGCATGATCCTCTTCGTCCGAAGAACTAACTAACGCTGATAAAACAACAGCTAAGTAAAGGTAGAGAGAAAAACTCAAAACAAAATATTAAAAAGAAGAAAGAGACTGGGACATAAAGTCCCAGCACAGAGAGAGCCAGCCACTCCTGACAAGCTAGACATTAAAACTGAGATATGGTTGCAGGAAGTAGGAGGGTATTGACTGAGGGGACCACCCCTTGAGGGTGGGATATGTTGGATATGTTAAAAGCTTTATTAACATATTCTGTTGCCTAGCTACTCCTTCGGAGCAAAGTCTAATACCCCCATATGTGACGAATATGAAGAGGCGGCGACTGTCGGAGGACGTAAGAGAAATATGTGTTTTCATTTTCTTTTGTACACATTTTTAAGCTGATGAGAATCCATTGATAAGCACTCACTGATGGGCACTGATAAGCATTGTAGTGGCACAGATGGCACACCAAATCAAGCCCACTCACGTTGCTATTAAGCATCTCCCTTCTCTTCCCACGCGCTGTATCAGTGCGAGGAGAGAGCTGAACCGGGCATAACGCTGGTTTGTTGACAAAGGGATCACTCCCATCATTGGACGGAGCAATCACGTGGTAAAGGGTCACTGATTGGCCCTTTACCCCAATCTGTAATGCAGACACTTCTAGATGCACACCGCAGGGGCGCAGGAGACGCCCTCCCAGAAATAGCCGGACGCGCTGTAGCTATAATTTAGCTATAGAGCGGTCAGCAAGTGGCTAAAGTGGTACTAAAAGGCAGAAGGTTTTTTTTTTTTTTTAATCTTAATGCATTGATAAAAAAAAAAAAAAAAAACTGTGCAACAGCCCCCCAATACTTACCTGACCCCCATCTAAATTCAGCAATGTTGCACCAGACTCAGCTGTCCAAGATTCTCCCACGTGATTGGCGCCATTGGCTCCCACATGATTGGCTCAATTGTCAGTGAGCCAATGAGGAGAGGGGGCGGGGCCAAGCCGTGGCTCTGTGTCTTATTGGAAACACATAGCAGTGGCTCGGGGGCCCCCATAGCAAAAAGGAGAGAGGGGCCAGGAGAGCCAGTGGTGGACCTGAGGAGGTCTGGGCTGCTCTGTGCAAAACCAGTTGCACAAGTATAACATGTTTGGTATTTAAAAAAAGTTTTTAGTATTACTTTAAGCAGCATCCAGATCCCCCACCATCAACTTGGACTGCAATGCCAGCTCAGTGATGACAATCGTGTAAATCTTGGTGCCTGTGCAGCACCTGGCTGTGTCTACAAACGTTTGTAACAAGTCACAAGATTAAAAGCCTGCAACAGGGCTGATCCGTGTCAGGAGTTACAGGTTGAATTGCATGTACATTGCAGTGCATGTGGTTATGCACATACAGTATCTCACAAGAGTACACCCCTCACTTTTTTGTAAATATTTTAATATCTTTTCATGTGACAACACTGAAGAAATGACACTTTGCTACAATGTATAGTAGTGAGTGTACAGCTTGTATAACAGTGTAAATTTGCTGTCCCCTCAAAATAACTCAACACACAGCCATTAATGTCTAAACCGCTGGCAACAAAAGTGAGTACTGGCTGTGTGTTGAGTTATTTTGAGGGGACAGCACATTTACACAGTTATACAAGCTGTACACTCACTACTTTACATTGTAGCAAAGTGTCATTTCTTCAGTGTTGTCACATGAAAAGATATAATAAAATATTTACAAAAAAGTGAGGAGTGTACTGACTTTTGTGAGATACTGTATGTAGGTGTGAAATAGGCTCATACAGTTTCCATTCCCTTACACACTAAATTGCAGTGCGTAGTTATTTTCCTCCCGAATGGGGATTTCTACTGAACTGGACTTTCATGCCGCAAAAAAGTAGAGTGTGAATCGGTCATATTAATACACAAGAATGGTGGGTCCCCCCATACCTCTATTATGTATGTACATTGTAGTTTCCCAGAAACACCATCCAAAAGGACATAAACCAAGCACAAAAAAAGAATAGGACTTTACATGTGCTCCCATGCAATTATGACACCACTCATGCATGCAAATTCAAAAACATATTAAAGTGGAAATTCAGTAAAAAGCTAACCAAGGCTAAGAGCCGGTTCACATTAGCGCGACTTGTCAGGCGACTTGTCAGCCTGACAAGTCGCGTTTCCTTGCGGTCCATTGACCGCTACAGGACCCGTTCTAATAGCAGCGACACAAGTTGCTCCGACTTAGAAAAAGGGTCCTGTACTACTTCTGGGCGACCTCGGAGCGACTTGCATAGACTTCCATTATGTTAAGTCCCTGCAAGTCGCTCCGAAGTCATGGTGCACGGGACTGACAAGTCGCCTCCCAAAGTAGTAAGGAGTCGTGTCGCCCCAGTGTGAACCGACTCTAAACCTCCTCCCACCCCCTTCTAAGTCTATTCTATCTATCCTGTAAAGAAAAGATCTGTATACTTACCTATTCTGAGGCTGCTCCGCTCGCTCATATGTGTCCTCTATGGACAGAACACTCTCACTGCACTTAGTGGTCTCCCTCCTGCCTAAATAACGAAAGATAAATGTTCAGCACCATGGAATCTCCGTAATGTATAGCTGACTATACACTACGAGAAAGTCATCCAGCTCCTGGTAAACCAGACAAAATGTGACAGGTGACACAAGTTAAAAAAATATATATATATATATATATATATATATATATATATCCTTTAGTTCTACTTTAGGATACACACCTGAAGAGTCCATGTGGCCCAGATGACTACGGAACGAAAAGGGGATTCAACCAAGAGCTGACTAAGGGCCCATTCACCATTCAGCTGTGTATAAATGTGCATTATGTTCAGGCAGCCACCGGTATATATGTATTGTGGTGCTCTGTGGTGTGTTGTTCTTCTGTACAGTACAATGTGTCGGGGGGTCCATTTACAATGGATAGTACTGCAATCGTGTTTTGGCAGCATGTGAATGGGCAAAAGATCCAGAATGAAAACAATTAAATGCACACATGATAAAACACCAGTAATGAGAAATAAAAAATTAAACAAAAGAATAAAGTGTTTAGCCTACTACAGAGGTCTACTGAGCTCCCAACATGGAGAGGAGATTGGGTTGCTATTTTCGGTCAGGCGATATTTGATCTCGGTGAAGTCCCAGCTTAGCTCTGTTTGAACTTCTTATCAGAATGAATTCTCTCAGTGTTTCTAGTTCTTTCCTCAGGTATGCAGGATTAACCCTTCACCCCCCACTTTATCCCTTCAACTCACAGCCTGCACAGATCCACGCATTAACCCGCACAGATCTTGGGGCTCGTTCACATATCTGAGCTGATCAAAGCAGCGCTGCACTGATGTGTGCTTTGGGAAAAGCTTAGACCTGCTGCATTTTTTATTTTAATTTGCAGTGCACTAAAATGCATGACATTGAGCATCAATTTGTTGCAACTCTAATAACGTAGAGGTTTTAGGCCCTGTTCACAACGGAGTGTTTTTCAGCTCGTAAAACGTTCATCTTTGAAGTCTCAAAACGACAACAATCAAAATCCCATTCATTTCAATGGCCCCTGTTCACATATGAGCCCTTTGTCACCTGAAGCAAAATGCCTGAAGCTCAAAAAAGTACATGAGCTTCTTTTTTGGCAAATTACAGGCGTTTTTGTTAGAGGTCAATGCCTGCCTCCAAACTGCAAAAAACAACTGAAAATCATACGCTCAGGTGTGAATGGAGCCTCAAAAAAAGTGGAAAAAGTAGCACTGTACCACAATGCAGTCTGTGCTCAGGCTGAAATGCAGGTGAATTGGGGTGCCATTAAGGCCCCATGCACACAGGGCATCAGGAAAAAAGAGCTGCAAAGCTATTTCTGACGCCGGGAAAAAAAAAAAAAAAAAAAAAAAAAAAAAAAAAAAAAAATCGGCGTCAAAAAATGCGCCTTTAGCAGCATTTCTCATTGGCGTCAATGCGCATTCAGGCGCGTCATGGCTTAGCAGCGTTTGTAAATAAACACAACCCTCTTCAATTTGTGACTAATCACATTTTTCACATTTTAAAAAATGCCTGATGCTGCTAAAAGCCGATATACAGCGTTAAGCCGCGTTTAGCACCGTCGGGCGTTTTTACAGCTTAAAAGCGCAGTTCCGGGCACAAAAATCGACTTTTTGTGCCCATTCGCTTGGTCTCCTTCACCTGAAAAGGAATTGGATAGTTAGGTATATATTTGTTTTTTTACTCACCTTGTAATTGTAGATAGAAAATACTCACCTATTCTTCACTTCCTCCCTCAGTGCCGCGGCTCCGCCGTCACTTCCTGGCTTGCAATGATTCCTGGGAGCTGAACGTCATCGCTCCCAGGAATCAATGCGCCTGCACCGGCCCCGCTCGTCACTGCACCAGAAGTGACGAGAGGGGGCCGGTGCAGGCGCATTCTGGGAGAAGAAGACACGGAAGAAGACGCAGAAGAGGATTGCGCTGGCTTCAGCTGCCCACAAGAGAGATGGCAACGCTGGAGAAGAAATTTTATAAGTGAGTATTTATTCTTGCAGGTAAGTGCGAACCGGGACAGATCAGAGGCTATCCATTGTGGAATGTACTAGCCCTGACTGTCCCGGGGTATGTTTATTGAAAAAAAGTTTTCGTGCCCGGAACTCCGCTTTAACGCTGCTGCTCCTGAACGCACTGGCCCAGGGTTTTTTTTGCAGCTTAAAAACGCCTTTGCTACTTGGAGCTCCTAAATGCCTGTGTGTGCATGAGGCCACAGAATACCTTGGAGGGGCGTTTTTAAGCTGCATAAAAAAAGTCTGATGCTCCTAACAGCAGCTACAAAAACGCCCTGTGCGCATGGGGCCTAGAAATTACCCCAACACGTGCCCATTACTAAAATGCAAAAGTGTGAACCGAAGTCTATCAATCTCCTCAGAATGAAGCCAGGCTCTCTGTGGCCAATTGATTTTATCTCAGCAGGTACCGTGACCAACCCTGTAACCTTGGGGGCTTATTCCCATCATACTTTTTTTTTTACTTGGCCCAAGCCCATCTGAGCAGACTTAAGACCTCTGAGATCATCTACTGTGACCCAAATACTGCCCAACTGTTTTCCATATTGGGCCCTTTCACATAGGCAGGAAGGGGGTGGTAAAAACAGGTGACTGAGCTGCAGTTTTAAGGTCTACCATAAACCTGGAGGGGCTGTTCACACGCTTTGACCGTGAAGTTTTGCGCTGCAACAAACATATTGTGGAATGTCAAGCTGACAGGCGGCACTGCCTGTCAACCTAACAAATTGAAGTCAATGAGACTGCACTGCAACTGTGAGGCCCACGCTTGTGGCCCATTACTCCCATTGAAAATTGCCATGTGTCCATGCAGCCAGGGATGGACACCTCAATGCACTGTTTGGGGACCAATGTACAACAGTCAAAATAAAAAAAGACAAAAAAAAAAAAAATGTCCCGGTATTCACAGTAAAAATTTTGGATGAATTTATTCTGTATGTGCAGAGATGCAGTACTTGTGTATGAACAGCGCACACACCCTACTCTCTTTCCTCAGCTGTACGGCAACCGTTGTATCAGAGAGATGTGAATGGAGCCAAGTTACACTGTACTCTGAACCAAGGGGACCAAGAAAGTCCCTTTACTTACTTGTACCTGATGCCAACTGCAGCAACAAACCCACATGAGAGGCGCGGTGCAGCTAGAAGTCGTTGCGAGGCACGGTGCAGCTCTAGTCGCGGCGAGGCACGGTGCTGCTCTGCTTTGGTTGTCCTCCCTCTGAGACACGAATGTTTCCAGCAGACTGCAGACACGGAACTAGGGCAAAAGTCAGCATGCTGTGCCAAGTAATGTGCTACAGCACTGGAGCATTCAAAGCAGCCAAATCCAACTATTTCAAGCATGTGTGAGCAACCTGCTTAAGGTGTGGGTTTAGTAACCGGTGTTAAGCCTGATCACAGTGAATAAGTGTGGTAATTCCCTAAGACGTGTTTAGCAAACCGTTTTAACTAAGGTAGGAACTAGTGCTGCAACGATGCGTCGACGTAATCAATTACGACGACTACAGAAATACGTCGGCGTGCGTGAAAGGTGTTGACGCGTCACGAGTGATGTCACACGCCCCCTGCTCGCATTGCCGGCCAGGCAGCTGCATTGATTGAGGCCGCTGCAGGCTGCACTGCTGCGCTCCAGTCCAGAGTGTCCGTCTCTTCTACGTCAGCCGCTGTGAGCAGCATGACATCCCGGGGCGGCTGCGCCTGCGCGGCGGTGCATCAACTGAGCTGACTCTCTGTGGCTGCAGACTGCTGCCAACGCCGATGATCCCTCCCACTGTCCCACGCAGATGAGACGTCACGCGCCACTCCAGCAGCAGCATGTGATCGCAGGTGAGCCTGAGGGGTCTGCACTGGGAGGGAGGGGGCTTACTGAGTGGTCTGTACTAGGTGGGAGGGCTTACTGAGTGGTCTGTACTAGATGGGAGGGCTTACTGAGGGGTCTGTACTAGATGGGAGGGATTACTGAGTGGTCTGTACTAGGTGGGAGGGCTTACTGAGGGGTCTGTACTAGATGGGAGGGCTTACTGAGGGGTCTGTACTAGATGGGAGGGATTACTGAGGGGTCTGTACTGGGAGGGAGGGCTTACTGAGGGGTCTGTACTGGGTGGGAGGGCTTACTGAGGGGTCTGTACTGGGAGGGGGGCTTACTGAGGGGTCTGTACTGGGAGGGAGGGCTTACTGAGGGGTCTGTACTGGGAGGGAGGGCTTACTAAGGGGTCTGTACTGGGAGGGAGGGCTTACTAAGGGGTCTGTACTGGGTGGGAGGGCTTACTGAGGGGTCTGTACTTGGAGGGGGCCTACTAAGGGGTCTGTACTGGGAGGGAGGGCTTACTGAGGGGTCTGTACTGGGAGGGAGGGCTTACTGAGGGGTCTGTACTGGGAGGGAGGGCTTACTGAGGGGTCTGTACTGGGAGGGAGGGCTTACTGAGGGGTCTGTACTGGGAGGGAGGGCTTACTGCGGGGTCTGTACTGGGAGGGAGGGCTTACTGCGGGGTCTGTACTGGGAGGGAGGGCTTACTGCGGGGTCTGTACTGGGAGGGAGGGCTTACTGAGGGGTCTGTACTGGGAGGGAGGGCTTACTAAGGGGTCTGTACTGGGTGGGAGGGCTTACTGAGGGGTCTGTACTTGGAGGGGGCTTACTGAGGGGTCTGTACTGGGAGGGAGGGCTTACTGAGGGGTCTGTACTGGGAGGGAGGGCTTACTGAGGGGTCTGTACTGGGAGGGAGGGCTTACTGAGGGGTCTGTACTGGGAGGGAGGGCTTACTGAGGGGTCTGTACTGGGATGGAGGGCTTACTGAGGGGTCTGTACTGGGAGGGAGGGCTTACTGAGGGGTCTGTACTGCGAGGGAGGGCTTACTGAGGGGTCTGTACTTGGAGGGGGCTTACTGAGGGGTCTGTACTGGGAGGGGGGCTTACTGAGGGGTCTGTACTGGGAGGGGGGCTACTGAAGGGTCTGTACTGGGAGGGGGGGGCTTACTGAGGGGTCTGTACTGGGAGGGGGGCTTACTGAGGGGTCTGTACTGGGAGGGGGCCTTACTGAGGGGTCTGTACTGGGAGGGGGCCTTACTGAGGGGTCTGTACTGGGAGGGGGCCTTACTGAGGGGTCTGTACTGGGAGGGGGCCTACTGAGGGGTCTGTACTGGGAGGGGGCCTACTGAGGGGTCTGTACTTTTTGTTATTCAAAGGATTAATTAGCTAATCAAAAAAAGAACACTCAATTAAGCAAAAAAAAATAAAATAAAAATAATCGTTAGATTAGTCGACAGACAAAATAATCGTTAGTTGCAGCCCTAGTAGGAACCAAATATCACATCCCTTCACCTCACGGGTGTTGTCTCTGTGATAAGTTCAGTGTTAGTATAGGAATATACCTGTTTAGTAACCCGCGCTAGCTCAGAAGAGTCCTAAAACCAGTGTAAACTTGAGGGTAAATCCCCTGGATTTAACACCAAGTCAGAGCAGGTGTTAAATCCTTTTTTTCAGTGTAGAAGAGGAATTTCACTGCTCATTGTGGTCAGTAAGTTCTTCAGGAGAACACTATTGTAGTGTGCAGGGTATGTGTTCATCTACAACCCGGTGTCTGCAGCTCTCACATTTCATCATATATAATGGCAGAGCAGAGGGGACATCTATGCTGAGAAAATAGAGCAGATCTCAATGACAGAGGTGCTTATTTCCTACTGCATGAGACCAATATCTTATGCCAGTTATACATGGAGGGAAATTTGGCTGGTTCTGCAGGGACCGACTGAAGTTCCATCAATGTATGGGCAGGCTGGTTGTACAGAAGTTGAATGGTAGATGGACTTCTGTACAACCAGCCTGTCGGGTTTTTCCCCGATCAATTAGAGCTGCCAGGTATAGCCTGCAGTACTGATCAGTATTCTGATGGAGGGGGGAAGTATCCCTGCCGTCAGAACACAATAGTTCAGTGGAAATGATTCCCCCATCCACATAAATAGAGTGTGTGAATGGGTGAATCATTTTCTCGTTTAACTCGTGGTTGAACTAAAAAACGCAAAAAAAAAAAAAAAGAAAAAAAAAAAAAAAAGGAAGGAATAAATGTATGCCTCAGCTTGCCTGATTCTTGGGAGCGGACACGTAGGATTGATCTGTACTTTTTCTAAGGGCCGGTTCCCGCCATGTCAGCACGTGAATCACACAGAAATTCACTGCAAGTTCCTGTGCAATCAGAACGGATGCAAAATGCACTCCATTTGCGGTCTGCAGTGGGTGTCAATGGAGGAGGTATACGCCACCTCAAATGCAGGTTGAAAATGCAGTGCGTTTGCTCGCACCAGATTGCATTGTACTTTTGTTCCATGCGATCTGATTACAGTGCAGTTTAAAACGTAGCGCATGCACTACTTTTGGTGCAGCATAGTGCGGTTTTAGCCCAGGGTGTGTATGTGCTTTTACATGTGTTTATTTTGTATTCAACACCTCTGAGAAATAATCAGTGATCCTTTACGGTGGATCATAGGTTATCCCCACACAGGATGGCTGCTGTGCAGCTGGTTAAACCTTCCCCACATTCCTTTCACTAATACGGTGCTAGATAACACCGCTT
Source organism: Pelophylax lessonae (assembly GCF_965119305.1). NCBI lineage: Eukaryota > Metazoa > Chordata > Amphibia > Anura > Ranidae > Pelophylax > Pelophylax lessonae. Next base: position 58,355,180 of record NC_138779.1, on the reverse strand, counting down.
ATCACCGGACTGGAGTCAATACAACAAGATTTACTAAACAGCCCCGAGCAGTGGCGGTGTTGGAGATTGTAAAGAGAACGGCGATAATCACGGAAGTTTTGTAAAATTCCTTTCTCTGAGTCCTCCGACAGTCGCCGCCCATTCACACAGTCTTCACTTATGGGGTATTGCTTCCTCTCCGCAGGAGTTTCTAGGCATAAGAGTTGTAAAAGAACAATTAATCTACATAATCACACCCGTGGGGGCTGTCCTAGTCCAATAGCCCCCTGCAATAGTCATCCAAACTCAGTTTGGTCGCAAGCAGTATAGTGTATAAGAACCCCAATAGAAGGGCGGGGGCGGCGACTGTCGGAGGACTCAGAGAAAGGAATTTTACGGTAAGATTTTACAAAAATTCAGTTTTCTCTTACGTCCTCCGACAGTCGCCGCCCATTCACACAGTCTTCACCAATGGGGATGTCCCAAAGCAGTGTAGACATGAGGGGTGGGCAACGCAACGCAGAACCCACATCAGAAAAAGGAACCTTACATGACAGAAAGGCAACCTTCTGGGTAGCAAAAAAGGGCTTAACAAGAGCAACAACCCAGGAAAACAAATAACCAAGGGGAAAACAACCCCAACAGCCAGGGACCCACACAAACCAGAGTTCCCTATGGCACCGCCGCACAGAGAACTTTGCGGCCAAAGGAGGCATCAGCTGACGCCAGAACATCAATTTTTAGAAAATAAATCATAAGAGAAAAGGAGGAAGGCTGAGACTGTAGCCTCAGCACAGGGAAGCCTATCCACTCCTAAGCTGGGCAGAAGACAAACTGAGTTGGGATGGCTATTGCAGGGGGGTATTGGACTAGAAGGACAGCCCCCATGGGTGTGACTATGTAGATGAATTGTTCTTTTACAAGTCTTATGCCTAGAAACTCCTACGGAGAGGAAGCAATACCCCATAAGTGAAGAATGTGTGAATGGGTGGCGACTGTCGGAGGACGTAAGAGAAACAAGAATTAACACCGGTTACTAAACATACACCTAAATCTGTAGCTGAAGGGGTCATCCTGCAGGCCAAAATGACAATCACTCGGGCGAAAATCACACATAAGAAGCTCTAGTATCACAAATATAGCCAATAGGAATAATTCTCTGCTGACCATCCTGGTCCTACCATAGAGGGTAGCGGAGATGTTCAGGTCCTGCTATGTAGACGTTCACATCTCTCACCTAAGCTGGAGAAACCTCTTTATGGTGTACCTCCTCCTTCCCCCCCTCCTAGTCTTCCCAATCCCATCATGGCATCTGTAGCACCCAGACCACTTACCCTGCGGGCCGCACTTCATCCCCATCCATTGGGATACACAATGGCCGAGGTACATCCTTTACCCATTACACAGCTGGGTTTAAAGGTGAACCACGCCCACAATGCGAAGGTGAACCACTTGTTTAGTCTTAGGAATGACAAGAGTATTTGCTTTCCTGATCCGCCATTTCCCCAGCAGATGGTGCCCCTCTACAATCTGGCAGTGGACTATCCTGCATCTTCATGTCCAATGCAGTGCTATGGTCCCAACATCAGTCTCGATGATGTCAGAGGACCTTAGACTGGCAGAGTTTAGGGGAGAAAAGGCTGCAGGGACTGGTCCAGCAATGTGGAGGTGTCTCCAGAAATGGAGGATTTTAAAACGTCTTTTCATGGTCTCCTTAGACCAGGGGTGTCCAAACTACGGCCCTCCAGCTGTTCAGGAACTACAATTCCCATGAGGCATTGTAAATCTCTGACATAACTAGGCATGATGGGAATTGTAGTTCCTGAACAGCTGGAGGGCCAAAGTTTGGACATAGCTGCCTTAGACAGAAGCAAGTAGCCAACCCCTGCAGTGTTGTTGCAGTCCCACTACAAGGGAGGACTTTTTGGTTGTCCAGGTAACTCTAGCAGACGGCATTATTGTGTACCTTGGGTGCCCCAGGGTCCTATAGCAGCCACTCACATGACCAAATGCCTATGAAATTGTTCATGTGACTTTATAAAAGGGCCACAATACAGAAGATGGAGAAATGGGACTCATTTATGTCAAGAAATTCAGCTGCACTTTGCAGAATTCATGAACGGGTCATATCAGTCAGGGGTTGTCCTCAGGGGCGCGCAATCTCATACCATCCCCCCCGCACTGCTGGTCGGAACAGAGACAAACTTCCTGGGTAAAATGTGATAGATTACTGTGCAGGAAGAGTGAGATTTGTCTGCACCGTATCCACTGAGCTGCGCTCATCTACACAGAATTCACGCACACATAGCAGACCATTGTCCTCTATGGGCTCTGTTCACACCAGACGGGGCACTGCTCACAAATGCAGCCTATCATTTTATGCAACCCAGAAAAATATATGTCAAAGCAGAAAACCTATAAAATATTACTGTATTATTACAAGATTTAGGATTTTGACCCCTGATGTGGCCTGTACAGAAAACTTCACGTGTAAAAACGCAGGTAAGTGTGCAGGAAAACATGGAGAAATATGTATCGTCTATCCGGATCAATGTTCTTGTGTTCCCCCCAGGGTCACTGTGTTCCCCCCTTATGTGTCCCCCCCGGTGTCACTGTGTTCCCCCTTTATGTGTCCCCCCCAGTGTCACTGTGTTCCCCCCTAATGTGTCCCCTCCCATGTCACTGTGTTCCCCCCTAATGTGTCCCCTCCAGTGTCACTGTGTTCCCCCCTAATGTGTCCCCTCCATTGTCAATGTGTTCCCCCCTAATGTGTCCCCTCCCGTGTCACTGTGTTCCCCCCTAAAGTGTCCCCTCCAGTGTCACTGTGTTCCCCCCTAAAGTGTCCCCTCCAGTGTCACTGTATTCCCCCCTAATGTGTCCCCTCCCATGTCACTGTGTTCCCCCCTAAAGTGTCACTGTGTTCCCCCCTAATGTGTCCCCTCCAGTGTCACTGTGTTCCCCCCTGTGTCCCCTCCAGTGTCACTGTGTTCCCCCCTAATGTGTCCCCTCAAGTGTCACTGTGTTCCCCCCTAATGTGTCCCCTCCCATGTCACTGTGTTCCCCCCAGTGTCACTATATTCCCCCCCCCTGTGTCCCCTCCAGTGTCACTGTGTCCCCCCCTAACGTGTCCCCTCCAGTGTCACTGTGTCCCCCCTAACGTGTCCCCTCCAGTGTCACTGTGTACCCCCTAACATGTTCCCTGCAGTGTCACTGTGTACCCCCTAACATGTTCCCTGCAGTGTCACTGTGTCCCCCCTAATGTGTCCCCTCCAGTGTCACTGTGTCCCCTCCAGTGTCACCTCTAACGTGTCCCCTCCAGTGTCACTGTGTCTCCCTCCAGTGTCACCCCTAACGTGTCCCCTCCAGTGTCACTGTGTCCCCCCTAATGTGTTCCTTCCAGTGTCACTGTGTACCCCCTAACGTGTCTCCTCCAGTGTCACTATGTCCCCCCCTTAATGTGTCATCTCCAGTGTCACTGTGTCCCCCCCCCTAATGTGTTCCCTCCAGTGTCACTGTGTCCCCCCTAATGTGTCCCCTCCAGTGTCACTTTGTACCCCCTAATGTGTCCCCTCCAGTGTCACTGTGTCCCCTCCAGTGTCATCCCTAACGTGTCCCCTCCAGTGTCACTGTGTCCCCCCCTAATGTGTTTCCTCCAGTGTCACTGTGTCCCCCCTAACGTGTCCCCTCCAGTGTCACCCCTAACGTGTCCCCTCCAGTGTCACTGTGTCCCCCCTAATGTGTCCCCTCCAGTGTCACTGTGTCCCCCCTAACGTGTCCCCTCCAGTGTCACTGTGTCCCCCCTAACATGTCCCCTCCAGTGTCACCCCTAACGTGTCCCCTCCAGTGTCACTGTGTCCCCCCCTAATGTGTTCCCCCTAATGTGTCCCCTCCAGTGTCACTGTGTCCCCCCTGTGTCCCCTCCAGTGTCACCCCTAACGTGTCCCCTCCAGTGTCACTGTGTCCCCCCTAATGTGTCCCCTCCAGTGTCACCCCTAACGTGTTCCCTCCAGTGTCACTGTGTCCCCCCGTTCACATATTGCAGATGGAGTCCTTCTAGAGGACAGATCCCCTCCCCCTATGTGCTCCTGTTATGTAACCCCACACATACCTTCATTCATTCATTCATTCATTCTTTCCCTCGCACAGGAGGGAGTCCCAGGGAGGACTACAACTCCCAGCATTACACCCCCCCCCCCCCCAGACATGAACAGCCGCTATGCTGGGACTTGTGGTTCTATGCTATTTGCTCCCCCATCATCACACAGTCCATTCAAAACACAGAGGAGCCGGGACCGGACACGGATAGGGACCCCCCTGTACTCCGCGCCCCTTCCAAGGCCCCCCAAGATCCGCTATGCCCCCCGCTCAGAGCATTGCCCCTCATTAACCCATCCAATACAGAGCCCACCTTACCTCCTCCAATCTCCTCACACCACTGCCAGCCCAGGCTCGCTCCCGCAGCCACCACATGCGCGCACTAGCCCCGGACCGCCCAGCAAACACACGTGACCATTCCAGGTCCTTACAGTCCGCCTCCTATCCGTACAAAGGGGGAGTCCTGTGACGCGCGGTGGGCGTGGATTAGCGGATAGTGCGCAGGGATTGGGGTGCTAGCGGGGTAGAAGGCTGCGGCAGTCACGTGACGCGGTGACAGGCGGCTGGGGGGGGGGGGTGGAGCATGGTGGTCTGCAGTTGAGCGGGGGGTCACCCAGCCCCCATCATATCCTGTATCAGAGATGAACCACTTCTCCAGTGTTTGAGCCCATAGTATGCAGATTTTAGCTGAACCCCCCCAAAGATTACTACTAATCTTACCTACTTCAAAGTAGTCCCTGCACTACTTTGGCACGATTTTGATGCGTTTTGAGGCCCAAATACATTCAAGCCCAGTCAAACTCGCTTTAAAATCGCAGCAACAAAGTCACGGTACAATCGTGCAACTTTAAAGTCACACAAGTGTGAAAGAGGCCTTAGAATGATTCTTTTTCGGACTAAGGTATAAAAGTGAAATAAGATGATCATTTTTACTTAGGCTGCCTAACTGAATAGAAAATAAAGGAAAAAAAAATAGAATAAAACAGAAGAGAATAAAAAAAATAAAAGAATAGAATAAAACAATAGAAAATAAAAGAATGGAATAGAACATAAAGGAAAATAAACAATAGACTAGCACATAAAGGAATATAATATAATAAAACATAATACAATCAAATAGAATAGAAAATAAAGGAGTAGAAAAGAATAGAATAAAACAGAAAAAATATAATGAAATGAAATAGAATAGAAAATAAAGCAATAGAATGTAAAATAACAGAATAGAACATAAAGGAACAGAAAAAAAGAATAGAATAAAACACAATAATGCAATATAATATAAAATAAAGGAGTGGGAAAAAAAATAAATAGGTTAGAAAATAAAAGAATAAAACAGAATAGAAAATAAAAGAATAGAACAGAACAGAAAGGAATAGGAAAGAATATAATACAATAAAACAGAAAACAATAGAATAGAAGATAAAAGAGAAATAAAAAATTGAACAGAATAGAATGTAATAGAACATAAAGGAATAGAAAGGAGTAGAATAAAACAGAATACAATTGAATAGAAAATAAATGAATAGAATAAAACAGAATAGAATAAAAAATAAAATAATAGAATAAAACAATAGAAAATAAAAGAATGGAATAGAGCATAAAGGAAAATAAACAATAGAATAGAGCATAAAGGAATAGAATAAAACGTAATACAATCAAACAGAATACAACATAATACAATATAATAGAAAATAAAGTAGAGTAGAGTAGAAAAGAATGTAATAAAACAGAAAAAAAAATAAAAGAATGAATTAAATAGAATAGAAAATAAAAAAATAGAACATAAAGAAACAGAAAAGAATAGAATACAACACAACAATGCAGTATAATAGAAAATAAAGGAGTGGAAAACAAATTAAATAAGTTAGAAAATAAAAGAATAAAACAGAATAGAAAATAAAATAATAGAATAGAACAGAAATGAATAGGAAAGAATAGAATATAATAAAACAGACAACAATAGAATAGAAGATAAAGGAGAAGAAAAAAATAGAACAGAATAGAATATAAAAGAATGGAATATAACATAAAGGAATAGAAAAGAGTAGAATAAAACAGAATAGAAATGAATAGAAAATAAATGAATAAAATAAAACAGAATAGAATAAAAAATAAAATAATAGAATAAAACAATAGAAAATAAAATAATGGAATAGAGCATAAAGGAAAATAAACAATAGAATAGAGCATAAAGGAATAGAATAGAATAAAACGTAATACAATCAAACAGAATACAACATAATACAATATAATAGAAAGTAAAGTAGAGTAGAAAAGAATGTAATAAAACAGAAAAAAAAATAAAAGAATGAATTAAATAGAATAGAAAATAAAGCAATAGAATATAAAATAAAAAAATAGAACATAAAGAAACAGAAAAGAATAGAATGCAACACAACAATGCAGTATAATAGAAAATAAAGGAGTGGAAAACAAATTAAATAAGTTAGAAAATAAAAGAATAAAACAGAATAGAAAATAGAAGCATAGAACAGAAAGAAATAGGAAAGAATAGAATATAATAAAACAGACAACAATAGAATAGAAGATAAAGGAGAAGAAAAAAATAGAACAGAATAGAATATAAAAGAATGGAATATAACATAAAGGAATAGAAAAGAGTAGAATAAAACAGAATACAAATGAATAGAAAATAAATGAATAAAATAAAACAGAATACAATAGAATAGAAAATAAATTAATAGAATATAACAAAACAGAATACAATAGAATCTAAAATAAAGGCGTAGAAAAGAATAGATTAAAACAGAATAGCAAATAAAAGAATAGAATAGAAAATAAAGGAATAGAATAAAGCAGAATACAATAGAATACAAATAAAAGAATAGAATACAATAGAAAAGAACATAAAGGAATAAAAGAAACACTAGAATAGAATAAAACAGAAAACAATAGAATAGAAAATAAAGGAGAAGAAAATAATAGTAAAAAAACTGAATAGAAAATGAAAAAATAGAATAAAACAGAAAAGAATAAAAAATATTATTTTTCTATGCTTTTATTTTCTATTCCAGTCTGTTTTAGTGTCCATTCACACTAGTCACGCACTGTCGCGGTCCATTGACTGGTACAGGAGCCGTTCTAATAGGAGCGACACAAGTCGCTCCAACTTAGAAGAAGGGTCCTGTACTACTTCGGGGCGACCTCGGAGCGACTTGCATAGACATTCATTTTATGAAGTCCGTGCAAGTCGTGCCGAAGTCGCAGTGCACGCGACTTCACAGGTCGCCCCCTAAGTCGGAGCGCCGTAGTGTGAACCGAGCCTTATTCTATTATTTTCTACTCTACTTATTGCAATATTTTTATATTTTAAATTCAAATTCATATCATTTGTTTTCTTAAAATGTATTTTGAATCCATTGAAATTTGTTACTATTGTGATTTGGAAATTCTGACACATCTGAATCTCCGAATAACGAACATTTCACCTGAATTTTGATTCGTAACAAAACAAATTGTACGTCTATTGCACACAAATACAATATAATAATTACCAGATTTTGTTTGGTGAAATATAAAAGATGAGGTTGTGCCGAGCAAATGAATACCAAACACATGAAGACTTAAAACTGTGAACAGCCCAAAGTCAGCTCAGCCCTTTAGCAGGAAATTCTAGAGCACTTCATGCTTCCCTCTGCTGACCAGCTTTATGGAGATGCTGATTTAATTTTCCAGCAGGACTTGGCACCGCCCACATTGCCAAAACCACCAATACCTGGTTTAATGATCATGGGATCACTGTGCTTGATTGGCCAGAAAACTCGTCTGACCTAAACCCCATAGAGAATATGTGGGGTATTATCAAGAGAAAGATAAGAGACACCAAAGCCAACAAAGCTAACGAGCTGAAGGCCACTATGAAAGCAACCTGGGCTGCCATAACACCTCAGCAGTGCCACAGGCTGATCACCTCCATGCCACGCCACATTGATGCAGCAATTCATGCAAAAGGAGCCCCGACCAAGTATTGAGTGCATACTATACTGTACATGGACATACTTTTCACTAAGCCAACATTTCTGTATTAAAAATCCTTTTTTTTATTGGTCTTATGTAATATTCTATTTTTCTGAGATACTGAATTTTGGGTTTTCACTAGCTGTAAGCCATAATCATCAAAATGAAAAGAAAGAAATGCTTAAAATATATCACACTGTGTGTAACGCATCTATAGAAAATATAAGAGTTTCACTTATTGAATTGAATTACTGAAATAAAATAACTTTTTGATGATCGAATTTTATGAGATGCACCTGTAAGTGTCCGACTAAATCCCATCTTCCACCAACAGTGTTCAGTGATAGTTCCTTCTTCTTGTGTTGCATGTGCTCCCAACACCAAGTGAAAAACCTGCCCAGGCCCGTCATCAAATATCACTCTGCTCCTGGGGGGAACTGCTTTCTTTCCTCTTGAGTCTCGGTTATCTCTCATCCTTCTGTTCACATTAACATCTGGACCATAGGAAACAGGGGCAGATACATAGTGCTTTCCCATTTAACTATTTATTAAAACCCCCAATGAAATAGACTTACAGGATAAAACAGTAAAAAGCTCTTCCATCAGCTGGCTCGCCACTCTCCTCGTACACAGCATTGGCAGTGTGAAGTCACAGGTTCGGCTCCTCTCTCCTAGACGCGTAGCGCCCTCTACAAGGCTTCCTCGGCAGGTACTTATCTGAGATGTATAGTTTTTTAGGTTCACATTTTTCTAGGTTCACATATGTTGAGATATTTTTGATTTCGCTGATTGTCACTGTAACGGAACTTCAACCCACACTGTACTTGTGGTCTTCCGTCAGTATACGGCTTCCTTGCAGTCATGAACATAGATATCAAATCCTAGCCAAATCCAAATCCCCATATAAAGCAAGCCAACAACTTTGCTTGTACTGGAATCTCTCTTTATTGAACAGTCACACCGAATTTATATATAGCATGGACCCCCTCCTGGTCAGATTACCACACACAGGTCAGGGGTTGCCTGATTACATTATCATATGCAGATGAAATTGTATACAGAAATATAATTAACATATCTAAAGAACAACCAACACAAACAGTATATTTCCACTCAGCAACTAACAGAGGACAATGATTCAATCAACCTCAGCCAATTAACTAGCAGACTTTCCGTCCTCGAGCTCCTGAAATACAATACAAATTATCTCAATACACAAACAATAGGGAAAGCCTGTCTCTGACATTGAAGGACATGGAACAGAAGCCAATCAGAAACCAATCAGCTCTTTCAATAAACATGTTCAGAATCAAACAGAAATAGTCCTCACATATTTCTCGAGATACATAGCTGACAAATATTACTGTCCCACTTGAAGCAATCCAAACCATTAAGTATCTGTCTTTCACTCCCAGTGACGGCGAGTACCGCCACAGTCACTATATACTTGATATCCAAAAAAAATGGAAAATATATATATATTATATAATAAAAAAAACCCAGCGGTGATCAAATACCACCAAAAGAAAGCTCTATTTGTTAAAAAAAAATGATAGAAATTTAATTTGTGTAGTGTTGCAAGTGGTTAAGAGGTAAAAGAAAAATAAAAAAAACAACAAACATGTTATACTTACTTGCTCTGTGCAATGGTTTTGCACAGAGCATCCCTGATCTCCGCTTGCTGATCTCCGCTTGCTATGGGGCACTCAAACAGGGTCTCTCCCGAGTTTCACTCTATGTCCATTGACACACAGAGTGGGGCTCGACATAGCTACGCTCCCCATTTATTAGCTGTGATTGACAGAAACAGGAGCCAATGGTGAGAGAGAGAGAGCGCAGCTATGCAGTTCTTGTACACAGTGCTGGATTGACATCCATCTCAGGTAAGTATAAGGGGGGCTGCGGGGGGGGGGGGGGGAAGCTGCCCACAGAAGATTTTTGACCTAATGCAGACAATGCCTTTACAACCACTTTAAGGACCTTGTAATCTATTTTTCAGGAAATAGTTTCTTACTATGTTTTTCTGCCTCCTCAAGAAAGTCGCCTGTGAGCTGCTAAACCTCTTTTTTTCCCCCCCTCACTACGTTCCTACATACACTGTGACCACCGAGAAAAAATGTAGTCACCCTTTAATAGGAAGTCAGATCAGAGGGTGCCTACATTCCTACATACAGTGGGACCATGGAGAATGAATGTAGTCACCCCTCTAACAGGAAGTCAGGTAACAGCAGGAAAAAAAAAAGTAACTTAAAGACGTGGATGAGGCTTTGAGCAATTGAAGGTCCTTTTTTGAGCTAAGAATACACACTTAAATATAACTTAGATCCGAGTTTAGTCTTACTTTAAAGTCACATCAGTCATGAGAGCTGACTTCTGATTGGCCGGATCTCTGATCAGAACTATCTCCTGAATGGTCACGGCGCAGACACTCCGGGTGAAGCCTGGATGTATCAGTGGCTGGAGAAAGGACCTGGTGCTGGATCCTGGAGGTGGTAAGTGTGACACAGGTGTTCTGAAAAAGTCTGATCTTGACGTTGGATTCCCGACTCTACCCATCAGGGTCTCCCCTCTGATCACTCACCCCCTGAATGTTTAGAAAGAAATTGTTCAAGCCCCACTTCCATTTCAGACTACAGAAAACATTACAGTCAGTTAGATGTGAATCTGAGCGAGATTCCTCCACGTGTTTAGCAGATCTTCTTTTATATTTCATTCCCACATATTTAAAAAGACCTTGCCATTTTGCCATGAATGGGCAGAGTCTCTTGTTACTCTACCCCCTAAACCACTGCTGCATTCCCTTGCCCCATTCTATGGCAAGCTAGGAATCAAAGCTAACAAAGGGCTGATGGTGTCACCCCCTCACTGCATCATGGGAGGGAGTCACTTGCTCCCCATACTTAAAAAAGTACTGGGTATTTTTCAAGACCACTGACGGAGGAAGGAGGTCAGGAAAGCATGGTGAGTGTAAGTGGGTTGAGGGCTGCACTCCCTATTCAGTGATACAGATTTGTATCCTTTCCCTGTGTGTGGCCAATATCTGCTTTGTTCACACATTCCCCACGCGGCTTACAGTCTTCCCGCTCCCTACTGTATAAACATAGCCTGCTCTTTATACTGTTTGTTCCCGAGCACTCTGCCCTATATTTCTCAATGTATTATAAAGACCGTATGCTGACAGTTTGCACAGGTTAGTGGAGTTAAAGGTACAGTTCAGTCCAACATGGATTGTGCATTTACAGCTGGAGGCCCTTTCATTGAATTGCAAAGAAAAACCCCCCTGGTAGGGAACGGGACTTTTAAGGCCAAAAATAACACCACAAATATAACATAAAATCAATGTAATAGTAGAGATAAATACATATATCACAATATAAAGTTGTAAAAACTTGTCATGGTGGGACAAGGAAAATGGTGGAGCATAGCTTTCCAATGGGCACCGAACACCTACGCGTTGCGGGAATACCCTTCATCAGGGGTGTAAGCAATGGAATTCAATATGCATACAGTATATACATTTGTTTCCTGAAAAGATGACCAAGTCAAGATGGAAAAAGGATCCAAAAGAGATGGATGAGAAGAGGAGTAAGTGGGAAGGAACGTCAAAAGTAGAGATGAGGAGATGGCCGGAAAAATGTCTCCAACACAGGTCCCCTGTATAGGGAAGTTGTTTGTGCTGGATTCTCAAGAGAACTCCATGTGAACTTGTAAGTAGTTCATTTGTAAAATGTCCTTATTAAAGCCCAAATATAGGTGGTGCTATTGGATCTTAGCACTAGTCAATTATTCAGGAAAAACATACAATCCAATCCTGAAAGCCCCAGGTGATGAGTAATGAGCTTTCACAATGAGGATAATAGAAAACTGCCTTCTGAGTCAGTGAGTGACTGGTCTCACAGACCCAGACGACAGTTTTCTATTATCCTCATCGTGAAAGCTCATTTAATTTATATTTGTGGTGTTATTTTCGGCCTTAAAAGTCCCGTTCCCTACCAGGGGGGTTTTTCTTTGCAATGTATTTGGGATGTTGGCCATATAACACCTCGCTCTACCTAGATGAGTGCCCCTTATTTCATTGAATTGGATGGAGGTGATGCCACTTATACACGTATCTCCCAACTTTCTGAGATTAGAAAGAAAAACACCCTTTTACCATAATTACCACACCCCCCGCCTGCTCTCCATTAGATCCAAAAGAATCAATATGCAAAAAATGATTGGGTAAACCCACAAGTCTTTTTTTGTCACTCCTACTTTTACTTTACACTAGCTTTTCCAAAAAATAAGTGCAATAATTTAGAGACTTCAGTAACCTTTTACTGCCACCGACATATGTCATATGTTGGTGGCAGAGGGGTTTTTACACACACTTCCAGATGCTAAAGCAGCCAGGGGTGTGTGTAAATCGTATAGGCCAAGTGTTGGCTTTCCGGTAGAAAGGGATCTGGCAGCTGTTCTGCTTCCACAGACCTGGTATATATGCCCCCCCCCCCCACCATGTTTCCCAAGCTTTGCTATTCTACCTGTGACCTGGCAGATGGCGTGGGTGTTACCAGGTAGAGGGGAGGGAGAGGCCAACATATGTCTGGTACATGCTGTCGATCTGCACTTCATTAGTTTTGGTGAAATGCAGGGGAGACATCAGGGGCTAATAGAAGCCTAATGTTTTCTTACAGTGAAGGTGTCCCATTAACAAACAGGGGGACATTGGTCCTTTATGTACAATGCCTTGAAAAAGTATTCATAACCCTTAAAAATTTCCACATTCTGTCATGTTACAACCAAAAACATAAGTTATTATTATATAGTATTTATATAGCGCCGACAGTTTACGCAGCGCTTTACAACTTGAAGGTAGACAGTACAAATACAATACACTTTAATACAGTAGGAATCAGAGGGCCCTGCTCGTTAGAGCTTACAATCTAAGAGGGACAGTCAAGAGATACAAGAGGTAATAACTGTGGGGGATGGGCTGATGGAGAAAATATGAGTACAGTTGTTAGGTGGTTGCCAGATAGGTTTCTCTGAAGAGATGTGTTTTCGGGGATCGTCTGAAAGTAGACAAAGTTGGAGATAGTCGGACAGATGGGGGTAGAGCATTCCAGAGGATGGGAGAAGCTCGGGAGAAGTCCTGGAGGCGAGTATGGGAAGTGGTTACAAGGGAGCTAGAGAGCAGGAGGTCCTGGGAGGAACGAAGAGAACGAGTTGGTTGGTATTTTGAGACCAGATTAGTGATGTAGCTGGGCGCCAAGTTATGGATGACTTTGTAGGTTATGGTTAGTAACTTGAATTTAATTTGTTGGTTGAGTGGCAGCCAATGGAGGGATTGGCAAAGAGGGGTAGCAGACACAGAGCGGTTTGCAAGGTGGATGAGCCTGGCAGCAGCGTTCATGATGGACTGAAGGGGGGATAGTCTTTTTAAAGGTAAGCCAATGAGAATGGAGTTGCAGTAATCGAGACGAGAGATGACCAGGGAGTGGATTAGAAGCTTTGTGGCATCATTGGTTAGGAAGGGACGTATCTTGGAGCTGTTGCAGAGGTTGAAGCAGCAAGCTTTGGACAGTGATTCAGCGGCTGAAAGGATAGTTCAGAGTCTAGGATTATACCTAGGACCTTGGCATGGGTGGACGGGTTGATAGTTGTGCCGTTGATGTTGACAGAGAAATCAGGGGAAGAGGACCGTGGGGGAGGAAATACCATGAGTTCGGTTTTGGCTACGTTGAGTTTGAGGAAGTGATATGACATCCAGGCTGATATGCCTGTTAGTAAGCTGGTGATGTGTGAGGAGACTGAGGCTCGGTTCACATATATGCGATGCGGGAAGGCTGCGAATTCGCAGCCTGTTCCCGCATCGCACACGCACCCCCGGCAGTTCACACTGCCATATGCGATACGCTGGGGGTGTCAATGTAATCTTAACGACACCCCCAGTTTGATCGCATATCGCAGTGCGATCGTGCAGCTCACACAGGATCGCACAAGTGTGAACCGCTGTGCGATCTGATCCTGATGCGGCTAGAAAAAAGGGTCCTGTGCGTGTTTGGTGCGGCTGCGGTGCGAATTTAGCCATACAAACTGTATGGCTAAACTCGCACCGCACAGCCGATCGCATGTAATGTCGGAGCAGTGCGCTCCGATATTACATGCGAACCCCGCACACGCACAAGTGTGAACCGGGGCTGAAGGAGTGAGCTGAGGGGTGGAGAGATAGATAAATGTATTTTATTGGGATTTTATGTGATAGACCAACACAATGTGGCACATAATTGTGAAGTGGAAGGAAAATGATAAATGGTTTTACAAATAAATATCTGAAAAGTGTGGCATGCATTTGCATTCAGCTCCTGAGTCAATACTTTGTAGCACCACCTCACTGCAATTACAGCTGCAGGTCCTGAACAACTGTAGAGGCCCACCGCTAAATCACCGCTCTGTAAGCTCCAAAAACATGGCTGCCGCTCTATTCAATAAGAAACTTCAAGAAAATGGCCACCGGACTACACAGACATGGCTGCCGACAGATACAGCAGCCATCCACGACAAAATGGCAAGTCCATGCGGCGCCCACGCAGCTCCCAGGACCCCCAGAAAAGAATAAGCAAGAAGTGGGGGCCCTGGCAGGAGCCCCCATCAGGACCCTCAAACTCATAAAAACGCGTCTGTAGCAGCCGGCAGTGCGCCCCCCACCCCTGGCGCTCATCACCTGCTCTCATTCCCAAAACAGCCAGGTCTGCATGGACACCTCTAGGAGGGAAAGAGGGGGAAGCTAGGTGTGGACAAATAGGGGGTGGTCCACATGGGGACCCCGATAAAAGAGGGGGGCGCTCTGTGTGAAGGACGGGAACCATAGGGTCCGACCATCCCAGGGAGGGGCCCATGAACACCCCATCGAGCCACCAATGAAAGGGGGGATGCTACTTATGGCACCATAGAAACTGGGTGGGCACCACTCCAGGCAGACCACCACAAGATCTTGGAATGGGGGTGCTGCGGGCAAGAGGTACGTTGCGACTCAGGCCGTGACCAGGTCTAATCGTCCTCGTGAGACGTTTAACTCACTGGCCAGCCCCCATCCTAGCGCGGAGCTGAGATCGGGTCACGCTCGCTGGCCAGACTGGAGAGACCAAAAGGATCTAGAATATCCAGTGCATTTCCCAGTCCAACAGTTGATTGTAGTTCTCACAGAAACAGAAAATAATAAAAGAGGAAAAAAAAAATCAGTTTAAAAAGGAAAAAATGCTAGGACCAGAGATCCCAGCAAGGAACTAGGTTCTTACTTCTGACTAGGCAGAAAAAACTGAGTGCCTATAGCAGGAAGTGGGAGCATACCCCCTGAGACTGCCCCTTAGGCGTGGTAAAGTTTTTTCCTGCCTAGTGTCCTACTCCTGTAGGGGACACATAACCCAATGATCAAGAAGATCTGGAGTTGTGTCCGTCAATGAACGAAAGAGAAAAAGTATTGAACATGCTAACTGAAATTTATTTGATACTTCATACAAAATCATTTGTTGGTAATAACAGCTTCAAGGAGCCTCCTGTATGGAGGAATTAGTCGCATACATTGCTCACATGTAGTTTTGGCCCATTCTTCCACACAAACAGTCCTAAAATCTTGAAGGTTCCGTGGGCCACTTCTATGAACTCTGATCTTTAGTTCTATTTCTTTATTCTTTATTTCAATTTATATTGGATTCAAGTCAGATTATTCTAGCAGCTTTATTTTCTTTTTCTGAAACCAGTTGAGAGTTTCCTTGGCTTTGTGTTTTGGATCATTGTCTTGCTGAAATATCTATTAGATCTGTAATCCATTTTTGCAAGCTTACAGGTAGATTTCTACCACAAACTACAATGAGGACAGCTCAACTCATGCAAGAAAAAGAATGCAAGAAAAAGTGATAGTATACATTTATATATGAGTGGAAGTCCCAGACTCTTTTCCAAAATTGTGCCGCACCAAACTGCATGGTGCTGCAGCACTATGTGGTTTAGCACGCACATAAACGCAGCATAACTGCAGATGCTTGGGGAGGCCACTAACAATTAATGGCACAGCCACGTGTGTGCTAAACAATTTTGTGCATGTTCCCAAAACGCAAAGGTTAGTCTGACTAACTGAGGCTCCAGAAGAGGATTGCAAAAAAACATCAGGGATACTAGCGAGTGTGGGAATGGAAGATTTCCTGGTTGCTGCGCTCAAATTACACTTTCTTGGAAGTAACATTCCTAGCACACTGCAGAGAGGCCTCGCTGCACAGCCAGGAAAGCTTCCAGATAGTAGTTCTAGGATACCAGAAAACTGCAAAAACTAATTAGCACAATCCAAAATGAATGTATGAGTGAGAAATGATCTATACAATATATTCCGGTGAGCAATTAGTGATAATGACACTACAGTTGACGACCAGCAAATAAGTGATTCCACAACACTTAGGTGTCCTTTTATGAACGGGTGAATTTTTTTCTCCATTGGCTTCTCTACAGTTCTCCGGGGAAAAAGATCACATCTGGCACCCATTTTATGAATCGGAGAACTTCAGTTCGCCCAGGGTGATCAGAGGAGAACGGTTTTCTCGGAGATCTGTGTAGAAGTCAATGGAGCGTCTGTAATCTCGTGAGACAAAGCGAGATTACAGTAGTATGAAAATCCCTCGCGCGCTTTAACAAGCAGAGATAAATTATCACTGCTGAGTACACGAGGTTATAAATAATAGTCCCCTTACATAAATATGTATATATATACACTGAATACACACACACATACATTGTATATATATATACACATTAAATATATATCTACATGTATGTGTGTATATATATATACATGTATATATATACATAAATATGGCAGGGGGACATGATTACTATGTTGGGGGGTCTGAACGAGGAAGAAGGAAGTCGATAATCTTCCTTCTTCCCCCTCAGTTCTCCCCCATTCTGTCTTCACTCCCCGCTTCACAAGCTCCAGGCTGGTGAACCCGCGAGTGTGAATTCTGACCCAGATCGCCAGTGAAGTGCGGGGATCGCAGCTTCATGACCTGGCTGTTTCTGTGTCAGTCAATGACAGATTCCCGTGTGAAGAGATGATCAGCGGAGAACATGTTCTCCCCCGATCATTTCTGTTTCATAAACTGAGAATGATCGGAAATGAGCTGTGATCAGCAGGTTCACTGGTCATCTCCGTTTCATAAAAGGACACCTTAGTGACTAAATATAAATACCAAAAACTAGTGCAGAGCAACTATGTGCAGTATGTATTTGTTTAGTTGTGCTGCACTCATTTTTGGCATTTATATTTATTGGTAGAATACCCTCCACCTAGAAAAGAACTACAAGTTTCAGCCTGTATGCACAGTGATTTGTAAGCAAACAAGCAAGAAATGCATGACATGTTAGTGGTGCCATTCATTGTTGATGGCACCCCAAACTCGGAGAGCGAGGCTTGCTGTTTTATGAGGATAAAAACTAGGATGCGCCGATATCGTTTTTTTACAGGCGAATATGAGTACTGATGCTTTCGGGCAATTACCCACCACTACCAAGTACTGATACCTTTGTAGTGCAATTTGAGCCCAAACAATGGGCTCAAATTGCACTGTAAAGAATTGCATTTGGTTTTCCTGCACCGCTCCTGTGTGAACCCAGGCTGAAGTCACTATGATAAGCCTGGGTTCACACAGGAGCGGTAGAGTAAACCGCATGCGATTCAGGCAGTATCTGCACTGCATTCCTGTTCAAATCACATGTGATTCTTTGCAGTGCGATTTGAGCCCATTACTTTTGTATGGGCTCAAATCGCACTGCAAAGGTATCAGTTTCAGGTATCAGGGCATTTACATGAGTACTCCTGCAAATGCTTAGTGTTGGCACAGATACCGGTATCGGTGCAACCCTAATAAAAACATCCAAAGCTCTAAGCTCAAAAAGATACTTGAGCTTCTTTGCTGCGTGCAGGTCACTGCATTGAAAAGAACTGGGTGCCCTATGCACAAAGTGCACCAACATGCAAAAACGCACCTCTGTGTGACGCATTTAATTGTGCCAAACCATTGATTCAGAAATACTGACAAGCAGTATATGGGCTCTTCCCCACACGGAGTCCGCCAGGTGGACTCTGTTTTTCTCAGCGGGGGATTGATCCGCCGATCCCCCGCTGAGCAGGTGGATAACAGTCGCGGAGACACAGCTGTCAGGTCCCCATTCATCTCTATGGGGAAATCGGATGGGAACGGACCGTCTGTCCATTCTCATCCGATCTGATCCGCCAGACGGATGGAAAATAGGGTTTCCATCCGTCCGTTTTTGACGGATCGGATTGGATGTCAGCTGACATGTCTCCACTGACATCCGATGCCCCATAGAGATGCATGGGGGGTCCGTTCAGATCCGCCACAAAAACTGACAGGCGGATCTGAATGGACTCCATGTGTGAAAGGGGCCTTACAGACAGTCAAGTAGCATTTTCAGAGGTAGGCTAGCAATATGAGTAATTCTGTAATTCATTCTTTACAGATAGCTTTGAATATAGTTAAAGTTACAGTTAAAGGGTAACTCCACATTTATGGGGGGAAAAAATAGCAATATAAATAAATAAATAATAATAATATAGCGTATACAATTGCGACTCAAGTCATATTGTAATTGAATATTTTTAAAAATTACCTTTCTTTTTCAATCTGCAGCATTGTAATTTTCTGTAAAATGCGATGCAATATGGCGTCCTGGAGGTGCTCTGTACACAGAATGCCCCCCCAGAAACATAATTTCCTGCTTGTGTGATTTTCCCAGAAGTCTTCACTAAGATACACAGGGCCGGCCCTACCATGGGTCCCACTGGGTCCACTGAACCCAGGCGGAGCTTTGAGAGGGGCGGCAAATTGACGCCCAAGATTTTTTTCTTTCAGCAGTTTTTTGTGTTATCAGATTGCGGCGCGTTACGGGTTGCATTTCTCCATTTCATACTGCCGCCGGTAGTGCAAACTGATGAGTAAGAGAAGGCTGAGCGTCTCCTTCTGGGAATGTCTCTCGCGTGATCATAGCGTGCGTAATGATATCAGCGCGCTCCATCTCACGCAGGGCAAGCTGGATCTTCTAGGACGGTGCTCACAGCAGATACAGTATTGAAAGGAGGACTGAGGAGAGACAGTGAGTGTTTGGTGGACTGGTCTGGTGGTGAGTTATGAAAGAAAACAGTATATATAATATTTTCTAAATTTTATATTTATATAAAATAATGGATGTGGGGATCTTTTGGTGAGCATGATTTTTTTTTTTGTTTTGGGGGGGGGGGGGGGGGGTTGGAGGGCAGCGTTTCATTCTTGGTCCCAGGCAGCACAATGTCTTGGGCCAGCCCTGAAGATAAAAGTCAGATATCAGGCATCTCCTGCAACAAAAATGTCATGTTTGGTGAGATAGAGTAGGAAATCACATCTAAAAGGTATACAGACCCTGCAATTTTCCTCATTGGAGCCTTGCAGGTGCAGCAGCTTATTGATAATTATGAAACCACTCCCATTAGATTCACTTTCCACAGGTCAGCCAGAGGGGAATGTTTTTTTTCTCAGCAAAAGTGGAGTTACCTTAAGGCCCCTTTCACATTTATGCGACTTAAAAGTCGCGCAATTTTACCACGATTTTGACTGGAATTGAAGCAATGCCTATGGTCCTCAAAAAGCATTAAAATCGGGCCAAAGTACTGCAGGGACTACTTTGAAGTAGTTGCGACTTGAAATCATACAGATATGAACAGCACTCATTGGAAATCATGGAGTACGACTTGTCATGCGACTTTGCAGTCCCAAATCGCAGGACACGTTGCCCAATTGTGAAAGGGGCCTAACTCCACTTTCTTGAAAAGAAAATAGCAATTAAAAGAAAATCATAGCATATGCAATTTCTACACAAGCTATATTGTAATTTCCTGTACAATCTGCAGCGGCTGTAATTTTCTGTAAAATTCTTTGCAATGTGGCAACCTGGAGATGTTTTGTCTGTTGGTCTATTGGTGTACAGAACGCTCCCAAAACAATCATTTCCTACTTCTGTGATTGGCCCACAGATTTTCCCAGAAGTCTGCAAAAAGATACAAGTCACTTTTCAGGCATCCTTGGCAACATAAATGTTATTTTTGGTGGGATACTCCCCAAGGGTTAATTACTTCAAAAGAAATTCAGATACTGCAACTACACTCATTAAAACACTGAGAGTGCACCAGGTATTTATAATAAAACCAGACCCTCCCAACAGCAATCCATTTCTTTAACCACTTGCCGACCGCCGCAAGTACATATACTGCGGCGGTCAGCCGCTCACAGGCAAAGTGACGTATGGGTACGTCGCTAGCATGTGAGGCTCTGGGGAGTGAGCGCGCGCCACCAGAGGCACGCTCACGCTCGCTCACGGACCCCCCCGCGTGTGTGCCCGGTGGACCCGATGTCCGCTGGGCACTTGCGATCGTCCGTTAGAGCGGGAGAAAGGCAGACGGCTAATGTAAACAAGCCGCCTGTCATTCTCCCCTGTGTAAGAACAGTGATCATACGGTTCTACTATGTAGGACCGTTGATCACTATTCCTACACATCAAGCCACAGCCAATCACAGTTAGAATCACACCCCTAGGGACACACATAACCCCTCCCTCTCAAAAAAAGTTAACCCCTTCACTACCAGTGTCATTTTACAGTAACAGTGCATATGTATAGCACTGATTACTGTAGTAATGTTACTGGTAACCCCAAAAGTGTCCGATCTGTCCGCCGCAATGTCGCAGTCCCGCAAAAAAAAAATCGCAGATCGCCGCCATTACGCGTTAAAAAAAAAACAACAAAAATGACAAAAATCTTTCCCTTTGTTAGTAAACGCAATAACTTTTGCGCAAACCAATCAAAATACGCTTTTTGCGATTTTTCTTTACCAAACATAGGTAGCATAGAACAAATTGGCAGAAAATGTTAAAACATTTTGATTTTTACATTTTTTTGGGGGGGAATTTCATATAAAAAAATGTGAAAAATATTGTTATTTTTGCAAAATTGAGGCTCTTTTTTTGTTTATAGCGCATGATCAAAAAATTGCACAGGTGATCAAATACCACCAAAAGAAAGCTCTGTTTGTGGGAAAAAAAGGACGTCAAATTCGTTTAGGTACAGCGTCGCACGACCGCGCAATTGTCCGTTAAAGTCACGCAGTGCCGAATCGCAAAATAGGCCCTGGTCAGGAAGGGGGTAAAATCTTCCGGGGCTTAAGTGGTTAATCATAGGTTCCAAAGACTAAAAACAAATGAATCACATCCAGCCGATAAACATTTGTCCTGCAAAGCGCACGCTGGATCCAGCTGCCTTGCATGCACTTTGCATGAGAAACGGATGCTGGCTAGATTTGTTTTAACTGTTTTTAGCCTTTGGAATCTATAATTAAAGAGTAATTCCAAGTATGGAAGCATTCAGAAGTACTGGAGCATTCAAAATCTGTTGCAACTCTGCATAGTAACCAATCAGCATCCAGGTTTTATTGTCAATGCTTAAATGAACAATCTGAAGCTAGAAACTGATTGGCTACCATGCACAGATGCACCAGATTCTGGGTGCTCCAGTTTTAGTAAAGATATGTCTTTTGGATAGGCCAAAATCCTTTGCTATCAAGATAAAAAGGTCTCGAGGAAGCGGTTAGATATGAAACGCGTCAACCTCTTGGAGTATATAGCTAAGACCTACTAATGTAGTCTGATTGTATGGCTTGGATCATCCAAGGAGAGCACCATTTTTCATGTTTTTTACTTATGTTTTAACTATATTTTGTAATAAACACTACCTTTTTATAACAAATCTGACTGTCTCTTTCTGGTACCAGTAAAGACCGCTAGTTTTTTCTAGTTTTTTTTCAGATTTTAATATAAAACTAATAAAATCTCACCCACATTATTTTATTGCAACACAGCACTATAAAGAACAGCATTTCAAAAGGTTCCCTGTGCTTGTGCCGGGCTTATGCTTACACTTTATGCTCAGAACAATCCTACTCCCTGCATAGACCTCTCCACCTTACTGTCCTCTGCCTCATTGCTTTTTGTCAGAAAACTTTGTGCCCTAATACAGTAGAGCCACTAAAATCAAGTGAATTTCCTGTAAGGCTCCATGTACACGGGACGTTGTAAATGGCCGTTTAGGAGCAGTTGGGCGTTTTTTTCAGAAGCCCCTGAACCCATCTACATTTTATCTTATCTGCCCATGTACACCAGGTCGTTTACAGTCATTTGCAGGCAGTTGCGTTCAGGGACTGTTTTTAGAACGCAATTATTTGCGTTCTAACGTGTGTTTCCCGGCGTTTTAAACGCACAAACGCGTCCGAACGCGTCTGAACGCGATGACCAGCGTTTAGCGTTCGCGTTTTTCCATTTTAAAGGGGAATCATTTTTTTGACCTCTAGGAATGCTTCTAAACGCAAACGCCCGCAAACGCTGCTAAACGCCCGCTAAACGCGGGTACAAACGTCCTAAAAATTCCAGCATTCAAAGGGACTTTTAACAACGTCCCGTGTACATGGAGCCTTATACTTACAGCTATCTAGTGGCTAAATGTGGTATTTTCCATTTTTAATCAATGAAAAACATTCAACCAGCACAGGAAATGGCCTAATTAAAATAAAAGTGATTGTAAAGCCAAAACATTTTATTTTTTAAAAACAACAAACATGTTATATTTACCTACTCTGTGTAATGGATTTGCACAGGCCAGCCCTGTTCCTCCTCTTCTTGGATCCCCTACTGGCACCTCCCCATGACACGTGCCCCCCATTGCAAGCCGCTTCCTCTGGGGACACTATTGTATGCTCGCTCCCAATAAGACACACAGAGAACTGCTTGGCCCCACCCCCTTCACTCCTTATTGGCTGTGATTTACAGCGGCAGGAGCCGATGGCCCCCACTACTGTGTCTGAGCCAGTGAGGAGAAAGACAGCTCCTGCTCTCGTGTACATCAATGGATCGAGATCAGGCTCAGGTAAGTATTAGGGGCTGGAGGGGGGGGGGGAGGGGGTTGAGAGGCTGAATACTGAAGGTTTTTTACCTTCATGCATTAAGTGCCGGTTCACACTAGGGCGACCTGTGAGGCGACCTGGTCGCCTCACAGGTCGCCTCCCATAGGGAAGCTGCGGACCCGTTCTAATAGGAGCGACACAAGTCGCTCCGACCTAGAAAAAGGGTCCGGAGCTTCTTTGGGGCGACCCGGAGGCGACCGCCATAGACTTCAATGTTATGACCTAAAGTAGCGTCGCGGTAGTGTGAACCGGCGCTAAAGGTTCAGCTTTAAAAGAAAAACAAACAAACAAACTAGCTTGTTATACTTACCTGCTCTGTGCAGTGGTTTTGCACAGAGCAGCCCCGATCTTCCTCTTCCAGGGTCCCCCGCCGCAACTTCTGGGTCCTCCCCCTTTATCAGTGCCCCCAAAAGCAAACCGCTTGCTCTGGGGGAACTAGTACTTGCTCATTCCTGAGCCCTGCTCTATGTGTCCATAAGACACTGTGGCTTGGCATCACCCCCAGCTCTCTTCTCACTGGCTATGACTGACAGCAGTGGGAGTCAATGTCTTCCGCTGCTGTCTCAGCCAACGAGAAGAGGGAGTCCTGGGAAAGCCAAGGCGCTCGTACACATTGCTGGATTGGGAGGGGGCTCAGGTGAGTGCTAGGGGGGAGCAGCACATGCAGAAGGTAAAAAACCTTCAGCCTTTACAACCACATTTTTGCCCCATTCACACAGAACATTTACATGCACTTTTACTTGGAGAATTGTATGCTAATATTTTTATTTATTTTTTATTCTTGATTGCTAACCACAACATTGCCAGTGTAGCCAAAGCCAGTGCAGCCAGCAAGTGCTCCTGATCACCACCAGCACAATGTCACCAGAGCCAGTGTAAGCCAGCATCAGTGTCCACCACCTCCGAAAGATGAAAGGGTTTCTACTAAGGGCTTGTTGACTCTTGTGGTTGGGGCAGTAAAACCCTGTGCTTAAGCCACATTTTTACAGCCCCTCAAACACTCTCCCTTTTGCTGCAGAGGCACGACATCCTGTGACCCCAGGTGTCAGTATATCCTTGCGCTGTGACCACTGCTGTATTTAGGTCTAGGCCGACAAGGCCTAGGCCTAGGGCGGCATTTTGTGGGGGGGAGGGGGGGGCGGCAAAAAAGCCACCCCCCCCTGCATGAAACCCCCCCCGATTCTGCCGCTGAAACCTGAAAGAAAAAAAAAATGGCCACGGCCGGCCAATCATGCGAGCTGCGCATGTGCCGCCGCTGCTCGGGAAAACCCGAACATGTTTGGCTATTCCCGGGCAGGCGGCGCGGTGACGTAATGGCGCCATTTTCAAATGGAAGGCGCCTCAAGGTAAGTGAGACTTGGACTCCCCCGCAGCAGATGCCGGTGCTGCTAGCATGGTACAGGAGATTCTCCTGTACCATGCCCGCAGCACCTGCATCGGCTGTACTATGCTTCCCACAGCCCTGCATCTTTTGTATTATGCTGCTCAGTCACAGTGCCCACAGCCCTACTGCATCTCCTGTACCATGCTGCCAGTGCCCACAGCCCTGCATCTCATGTACCATGCTGCCAGTGCCCACAGCCCTGCATCTCATGTACCATGCTGCCAGTGCCCAGTGCCCACAGCCCTGTATCTCATGTACCATGCTGCCAGTGACCACAGCCCTGCATCTCATGTACCATGCTGCCAGTGCCCCCAGCCCTGCATCTCATGTACCATGCTGCCAGTGCCCAGTGCCCACAGCCCTGCATCTCCTGTACCATGCTGCCCAGTGCCCACAGCCCTGTATCTCCTGTACCCTGCTGCCCACAGCCCTGAATCTCCTGTACCATGCCCGCAGCACCGCATCTCCATGTCTGCTGCCTCTGCACTATGCCCGCAACTACTGCATCTCCTGTACCATGTCCGCAGCCCCTGCACCATGCCAGCAACTACTGCATCTCCTGTACCATGTCCGCAGCCCCTGCACCATGCCAGAAACTACTGCATCTCCTGTACCATGTCTGCAGCTCCTGCACCATGCCAGCAACTACTGCATCTCCTGTACCATGTCTGCAGCCCCTGCACCATGCCAGCAACTACTGCATCTCCTGTACCATGTCCGCAGCCCCTGCACCATGCCAGCAAACCCCAGCATCTCCTGTACCATGTCTGCAGCCCCTGCACTATGCCTGCAGCCCTGGAAGATTTTCCCCCTTAATGACCAGGCCATTGCGATTCAGGACTGCATTACTTTAAAGGAAAATTGCGCGGTCGTGCAAAACTGTACCCTACAAAAATGAATGTCCTTTCTTTCCCACAAATAGAGCTTTCTTTTGGTGGTATTTGATCACCTCTGCGATTTTTATTTATTGCGTTATAAACAAAAAAAGATTGACAATTCGGGAAAAAAAAAAAAATATTGTTTTTCACATTCTGCTATATAACATTCCCCCATAAAAATTTAAAAATCAAATTTTGTCAGCCGATTTGTATTCCGCTACATATTTTTGGTAAAAAAAATCCCAATAAGTGTATATTGATTGGTTTGTGCAAAAGAAAGTTATTGCGTCTACAAACTAGGGGAAAGATTTATGTCATTTTTTTTTTTTACTAGTAATAACGTCAATCTGCGATTTTTTAGCGGGACTGCGACATTGCGGTAGACAAATCGGACCCCTAACTGACATTTTTGACACTTTTGGGGGGACCAGTAATCAGTGCTACAAATATGCCCTGTTACTGTAATAATGACACTGGCAGGGAAGGGGTTAACCCGGGGGTGATCAAAGGGTTAAGTGTGAGCCTAGGTGGTGTTTTCTAACTGCATGGGGGAGGGGCTTGTGAAATGACCATAGAGACCTGTGTTCCTATATAGAAGGATCACAGGCGCTCTGTGATAATTTCAGGGAGAACAACGGTCAGCTGTATTTACAACAGCAGGCCGTCGTTCTCTCTCATGGCTGAGCGATCGCGGGTGCCCGGCGGCAATTGCGGCCGCTGGCCCGTGGATTGACATCCCCGCTGCCTAGTGGGGGCCCCCAGGAGCGCTCCCACGAGCCAACGTACCCATACAAAACAACGAAATATACAAGTAGGCACTTTGTACCCACTTTTAATGTACAGAGAGGAAGAGGTGGAGCCTAAAGAGGAAGGGGTGTGGTTTACAGATGATAGGGCGGGTCTGAAACATGAAGGGGTGTGGCCTTGACAGGAAGGGGTGGGTCGTAGGTAAATTAGGGGGTGCACGAGTTTAGTCCGGCCTAGGGCAGCACAAAACCTAAATACACCACTGGCTGTGACCCCAGGTCTAATTATATCACTGTGCTGTGACCTCAGGTGTCAGTATATCACTGTGCTGTGACCTCAGGTGTCAGTATATCACTGTGCTGTGACCCCGGGTGTCAGTATATCATTGTGCTGTGACCCCGGGTGTCAGTATATCACTGTGCTGTGACCTCAGGTGTCAGTATATCACTGTGCTGTGACCTCAGGTGTCAGTATATCACTGTGCTGTGACCCCGGGTGTCAGTATATCACTGTGCTGTGACCCCGGGTGTCAGTATATCACTGTGCTGTGACCCCGGGTGTCCGGATATCACTGTGCTGTGACCCCGGGTGTCAGTATATCACTGTGCTGTGACCCCGGGTGTCTGTATATCACTGCGCTCTGACCCCAGGTGTCAGTATATCACTGCGCTGTGACCCCGGGTGTCCGGATATCACTGTGCTGTGACCCCGGGTGTCAGTATATCACTGTGCTGTGACCCCAGGTGTCTGTATATCACTGCGCTCTGACCCCAGGTGTCAGTATATCACTGTGCTGTGACCCCGGGTGTCTGTATATCACTGCGCTCTGACCCCAGGTGTCAGTATATCACTGTGCTGTGACCCCGGGTGTCAGTATATCACTGCGCTGTGACCCCGGGTGTCAGTATATCACTGCGCTGTGACCCCGGGTGTCAGTATATCACTGTGCTGTGACCCCGGGTGTCAGTATATCACTGTGCTGTGACCCCGGGTGTCAGTATATCACTGTGCTGTGACCTCAGGTGTCAGTATATCACTGTGCTGTGACCCCGGGTGTCAGTATATCACTGCGCTGTGACCCCAGGTGTCAGTATATCACTGTGCTGTGACCCCGGGTGTCAGTATATCACTGCGCTGTGACCCCGGGTGTCAGTATATCACTGTGCTGTGACCCCGGGTGTCAGTATATCACTGTGCTGTGACCCCGGGTGTCAGTATATCACTGTGCTGTGACCCCGGGTGTCTGTATATCACTGCCCTGTGACCCCAGGTGTCAGTATATCACTGTGCTGTGACCCCGGGTGTCAGTATATCACTGCGCTGTGACCCCAGGTGTCAGTATATCACTGTGCTGTGACCCCGGGTGTCAGTATATCACTGTGCTGTGACCCCAGGTGTCAGTATATCACTGTGCTGTGACCCCGGGTGTCAGTATATCACTGCGCTGTGACCCCGGGTGTCAGTATATCACTGTGCTGTGACCCCGGGTGTCAGTATATCACTGTGCTGTGACCCCGGGTGTCAGGATATCACTGTGCTGTGACCCCGGGTGTCAGGATATCACTGTGCTGTGACCCCGGGTGTCAGTATATCACTGTCCTGTGACCCCGGGTGTCAGTATATCACTGTGCTGTGACCTCAGGTGTCAGTATATCACTGTGCTGTGACCCCGGGTGTCAGTATATCACTGCGCTGTGACCCCAGGTGTCAGTATATCACTGTGCTGTGACCCCGGGTGTCAGTATATCACTGTGCTGTGACCCCGGGTGTCAGTATATCACTGCGCTGTGACCCCGGGTGTCAGTATATCACTGTGCTGTGACCCCGGGTGTCAGTATATCACTGTGCTGTGACCCCGGGTGTCAGTATATCACTGTGCTGTGACCCCGGGTGTCTGTATATCACTGCGCTGTGACCCCAGGTGTCAGTATATCACTGCGCTGTGACCCCGGGTGTCAGTATATCACTGCGCTGTGACCCCAGGTGTCAGTATATCACTGTGCTGTGACCCCGGGTGTCAGTATATCACTGCGCTGTGACCCCAGGTGTCAGTATATCACTGTGCTGTGACCCCGGGTGTCAGTATATCACTGTGCTGTGACCCCGGGTGTCAGTATATCACTGTGCTGTGACCCCAGGTGTCAGTATATCACTGTGCTGTGACCCCGGGTGTCAGTATATCACTGCGCTGTGACCCCGGGTGTCAGTATATCACTGTGCTGTGACCCCGGGTGTCAGTATATCACTGTGCTGTGACCCCGGGTGTCAGGATATCACTGTGCTGTGACCCCGGGTGTCAGGATATCACTGTGCTGTGACCCCGGGTGTCAGTATATCACTGTCCTGTGACCCGGGGTGTCAGTATATCACTGTCCTGTGACCCCGGGTGTCAGTATATCACTGCGCTGTGACCCCAGGTGTCAGTATATCACTGTGCTGTGACCCCAGGTGTCAGTATATCACTGTGCTGTGACCCCGGGTGTCAGTATATCACTGTGCTGTGACCCCGGGTGTCAGCGTTCTCCTCGGGCAGAACTACAATTCCCAGCATTATTCCTCTTATCCCAGAAGAGTAGAGTTGGGATTTTTAGCTCTCCCCTATCAGCACACGCTTCATTTCATGTATGGAAAGGAGGTTGTGGAAAGAAATAAAACCTGCACAACCCACAGTGCCGACTCCATCTCACCCCCCTCATCAATACTGACTGACTGAGTACTGACACCGCAGGCTCGCTCCCGTGCGCGCACTAATCTCACGTGATTATCCCGTCCGTACACAGCGACATCTTCAGCTCCTGGCTGGGGCGGTCATGTGACTTGCGGTGGGCGGGCCTTTTCGGATGGTACTCAGGGAAGGGGGCTCGCAGGGAAAAGGCTGCTGGATTCACGTGACAGGCGACTGTCTGAGGGGTGCGGGAAGATGGCGGCCTGCGGGGGAGACGCGTGCTGCTGCTGTTGTTGCTGTGGGGAGAGGGAGAGCCGCACCCCGGAGGAGCTGGTGAGAGAGGTTCACCCATCTCCCATCCCACCCTGTATACAGCCAGCATCTGTCATAACCCTCTATTGTTTACTGTCACACCTGACACCCTGCATACACCCCATTCTATCCCTGCATACACCCCATTCTATCCCACCCTATACCCTGCATACACCCCATTCTATCCCACCATATACCCTGCATACACCCCATTCTATCCCATCATATACCCTGCATACACCCCATTCTATCCCTGCATACACCCCATTCTATCCCACCCTATACCCTGCATACACCCCATTCTATCCCACCATATACCCTGCATACACCCCATTCTATCCCACCATATACCCTGCATACACCCCATTCTATCCCACCATATACCCTGCATACACCCCATTCTATCCCACCATATACCCTGCATACACCCCATTCTATCCCATCATATACCCTGCATACACCCCATTCTATCCCTGCATACACCCCATTCTATCCCACCATATACCCTGCATACACCCCATTCTATCCCTGCATACACCCCATTCTATCCCACCATATACCCTGCATACACCCATGCTATCCCACCATATACCCTGCATACACCCCATTCTATCCCACCATATACCCTGCATACACCCCATTCTATCCCATCATATACCCTGCATACACCCCATTCTATCCCTGCATACACCCTGCATACACCCCATTCTATCCCTGCATACACCCCATTCTATCCCACCATATACCCTGCATACACCCCATTCTATCCCACCATATACCCTGCATACACCCCATTCTATCCCACCCTATACCCTGCATACACCCCATTCTATCCCACCATATACCCTGCATACACCCCATTCTATCCCACCTTATACCCTGCATGCACCCCATTCTATCCCACCATATACCCTGCATACACCCCATTCTATCCCACCATATACCCTGCATACACCCCATTCTATCCCACCATATACCCTGCATACACCCCATTCTATCCCACCCTATACCCTGCATACACCCCATTCTATCCCACCATATACCCTGCATACACCCCATTCTATCCCACCTTATACCCTGCATGCACCCCATTCTATCCCACCATATACCCTGCATACACCCCATTCTATCCCATCATATACCCTGCATACACCCCATTCTATCCCTGCATACACCCCATTCTATCCCACCCTATACCCTGCATACACCCCATTCTATCCCACCCTATACCCTGCATACACCCCATTCTATCCCATCATATACCCTGCATACACCCCATTCTATCCCTGCATACACCCCATGCTATCCCACCATATACCCTGCATACACCCCATGCTATCCCACCATATACCCTGCATACACCCCATTCTATCCCACCATATACCCTGCATACACCCCATTCTATCCCATCATATACCCTGCATACACCCCATTCTATCCCTGCATACACCCCATTCTATCCCACCCTATACCCTGCATACACCCCATTCTATCCCACCATATACCCTGCATACACCCCATTCTATCCCTGCATATACCCTGCATGCACCCCATTCTATCCCACCATATACCCTGCATACACCCCATTATATCCCACCATATACCCTGCATACACCCCATTCTATCCCTGCATATACCCTGCATGCACCCCATTATATCCCACCATATACCCTGCATACACCCCATTCTATCCCTGCATATACCCTGCATACACCCCATTATATCCCACCATATACCCTGCATACACCTCATTCTATCCCCTCCATATAATCTGCATACACCCCGTTCTATTCCACCATATAATCTGCATACACCCCGTTCTATTCCACCATATACCCTGCATACACCCCGTTCTATTCCACCATATACCCTGCATACACCCCGTTCTATTCCACCATATACCCTGCATACACCCCGTTCTATTCCACCATATACCCTGCATACACCCCATTCTATCCCACCATATACCCTGCATACACCCCATTCTATCCCACCATATACCCTGCATACACCCCATTCTATCCCATCATATACCCTGCATACACCTTATTCTATCCCACCTTATACCCTCCATACAACCCTATATATCCCATCATATACCCTGCATACACCCCATTCTATCCCATCATATACCCTGCATACACCCTATTCTATCCCATCATATACCCTGCATACACCCTATTCTATCCCATCATATACCCTGCATGCACCCCATTCTATCCCACCATATACCCTGCATACACCCCATTATATCCCACCATATACCCTGCATACACCCCATTCTATCCCTGCATATACCCTGCATGCACCCCATTATATCCCACCATATACCCTGCATACACCCCATTCTATCCCTGGATACACCCCATTATATCCCACCATATACCCTGCATACACCTCATTCTATCCCACCATATAATCTGCATACACCCCGTTCTATTCCACCATATAATCTGCATACACCCCGTTCTATTCCACCATATACCCTGCATACACCCCGTTCTATTCCACCATATACCCTGCATACACCCCGTTCTATTCCACCATATACCCTGCATACACCCCGTTCTATTCCACCATATACCCTGCATACACCCCATTCTATCCCACCATATACCCTGCATACACCCCATTCTATCCCACCATATACCCTGCATACACCCCATTCTATCCCACCATATACCCTGCATACACCCCATTCTATCCCATCATATACCCTGCATACACCTCATTCTATCCCACCTTATACCCTCCATACAACCCTATATATCCCATCATATACCCTGCATACACCCCATTCTATCCCATCATATACCCTGCATACACCCCATTCTATCCCACCATATACCCTGCATACACCCCATTCTATCCCACCATATACTCTGCATACACCCCGTTCTGTCCTACCATATACTCTGCAAAGTCTGCATACACCCCGTTCTGTCCTACCATATACTCTGCATACACCCCATTCTGTCCTACCATATACTCTGCGTACACCCCATTCTGTCCTACCATATACTCTGCATACACCCCGTTCTGTCCTACCATATATTCTGCATGCTCCCCGTTCTCTCCTACCATATACTCTGCATACACCCCATTCTATCCCACCATATACCCTGCATATACACCTAACCCCTCCACTATACCTGATACCCTACAGATCAATGTATAGGCAATCCCCCCCGCAGAGACCTGACTTCACCCATCATACCCAGCCAGTACCTCTCCTCACCCATCTCACCCTACTGCTCTCTGCATACACCCACCCCACCCTACTGCGCTCTGCTTACACCCACCCCACCCTACTGCGCTCTGCATACACCCACCCTACTCCGCACCCACCTCACCCTACTGCGCTCTGCATACACCCACCCTATTCCGCACCCACCCCACCCTACTGCACTCTGCATACACCCACCCTATTCCGCACCCACCCCACCCTACTGCGCTCTGCTTACACCCACCCCACCCTACTGCGCTCTGCATACACCCACTTTATTCCGCACCCACCCCACCCTACTGCACTCTGCATACACCCACCCTATTCCGCACCCACCCCACCCTACTGCGCTCTGCATACACCCACCCCACCTTACTGCACTCTGCATACACCCACCCCACCCTACTATCTCTGCATACACCCACCCTACTCCGCACCCACCTCACCCTACTGCGCTCTGCATACACCCACCCTATTCCACACCCACCCCACCCTACTGCACTCTGCATACACCCACCCTATTCCACACCCACCCCACCCTACTGCGCTCTGCATACACCCACCCCACCTTACTGCACTCTGCATACACCCACCCCACCCTACTATGCTCTGCATACACCCACCCCACCTTACTGCACTCTGCATACACCCACCCCACCCTACTATGCTCTGCATACACCCACCCCACCCTACTGTGCAACCTACCACCCCCCCCCCCAAATATACATCAATCACACCCTTCACACACCTGTCAATCTCCCATGTCAAATAACCACAATCTGTCATTCAAACCTATTATTTCCTCAGGTTGTCTTGTAAATAACTTATCACATCCTTTCTGTGTTTATACTTCCATCACTTCTTCACACCCCATTATACAGCCTGTTCTCTTCATTCTTCACACCCCATTATACAGCCTGTTTTCTTCATTCTTCACACCCCATTATACAGCCTGTTCTCTTCATTTTCCCTGACCTCCTCTTCCTCCTCCTCATCATTTGTTCCTCCTCCTCATCATTTGTTCCTCCTCCTCATCATTTGTTCCTCCTCCTCATCATTTGTTCCTCCTCCTCATCATTTGTTCCTCCTCCTCATCATTTGTTCCTCCTCGAGCTCCTTCTCATTTGCTCCTCCTCCTTTCCAAGCCCCTCCTCCTTTGCTGCCTCCTTTCCGAGCTCCTCCTCCTTTGCTGCTCCTCCTCCTTTCCGAGCTCCTATCCCACCTTATACCTTGCATACACCCCATTCTATTACACCATATACTCTGTACACCCCATTCTATCCCACCCTAAAACCCTGCATACACCCCATTCTATCCCACCATATACCCTGCATATACACCTAACCCCCCCTCCACTACACCTGATACCCTACAGATCAATGTATAGGCAATCCCCCCCCTGCAGAGACCTGACTCCACCCATCACATCCCATCATACCCAGCCAGCACCTCTCCTCACCCATCTCACCCTACTATGCTCTGCATACTCCCACCCCACCATACTACGCCCTGCATACACCCCATTCTATCCCACCATATGCCCCATTCTATCCCACCATATACCCTGCATATACACCTAACCCCTCCACTACACCTGATACCCTACAGATCAATGTATAGGCAACCCCCCCCCCCCCCCTGCAGAGACCTGACTCCTTCCATCACATCGCATCATACCGGCCAGCACCTCTCATCACCCACCTCACCCTACTATACTCTGCATACTCCCACCCCACCCTACTGCGCTCTGCATACTCCCACCCCACCCTACTGTGCAACCTACCACCCCTCCCCCCAAATATACATCAATCACACCCTTCACACACCTGTCAAGTTCCCATGTCAAATAACCACAATCTGTCATTCAAACCTATTATTTCCTCAGGTTGTCTTGTAAATAACTTATCACATCCTTTCTGTGTTTATACTTCCATCACTTCTTCACACCCCATTATACAGCCTGTTCTCTTCATTCTTCACACCCCATTATACAGCCTGTTCTCTTCATTCTTCACACCCCATTATACAGCCTGTTCTCTTCATTCTTCACACCCCATTATACAGCCTGTTCTCTTCATTTCCCTATCATTTTCCCTCATCTCCATGTCAGTCCTCCATCATTCTTCTTGAGTTCCTTCTTATTTGCTCCTCTTCATTTGTACCTCCTCCTTCTCGACCCCCTCCTCATTTGTTTCTCCTCCTTCTCGACCCCCTCCTCATTTGTTTCTCCTCCTTCTTGACCCCCTCCTCATTTTTCTCCTCGACCTCCTCCTCATTTGCTCCTCCTCCTTTCTGAGCTCCTCCTCATTTGCTTCTCCTCCTTTCCGAGCTCCTCCTCATTTGCTCCTCCTCCTTTCCGAGCTCCTCCTCATTTGTGTCTCCTCCTTTCCGAGCTCCTCCTCCCATAATCATTCCTGTATTCCTCATGTCCTCTTCTTTTTTTTTTTTTTTTTTTTTATCCGGCCCATCACTCTTCCTGTATGCCCCCCTTCTGCGGTAATGATGCTGAGACTGTATCAGATCCATACATTGCCATTCCATCGTGTTGATGTAATCCTGAATCCTTTCTTTGATTTTCACTTCTATTCACCGTCTGCTTTTGTCAATTGAAATCAATTCAAAACTTCAGAGAAGCGGCACTTAGTGTTTGCTAATCCTTTGATCTGTAAACTGCACAGAACTTTATTTGAAGAGAATACTGGGAAAGCTCTACACAAATAGGGGATTAGGGATAGGATTTCCTACTACAGGACTGGAATTACAGATTCACTTTACAGCCGTCTCAATGTCAGTATGTAACAGTACTCCGACTTCCACAACTAGTACATACTGCAGGGAGACTTGGAGGATCTCCAATGTGTTCAGATATACATAGAGCTGTCATTTTTGCTTAAATATCACTGTTCAGTTATTAATCTGATTATAAATCGGTGTATATTCAGTAAGTCTCTATACACATCAATGGGGGTAATCATATCTGCTCATTATATATGAAGGCTCAATATCCTCTTTAGCAGTGCAGCACAGTGATTATAGTTGATGTACTGAAGGTAAGTATACCGTTCAATTGCGCTAGATCTGAGGGGAAGCTCTGAAATGAGGGAGACCTCTGCTGATTTCTATCATCTAATCATGTCCAAGCAATAATGTTTCCCTTTCGTTCATTGATGAACACAGCTCCTGTCATTCTTGAACATTGGGTTATACTGCCCCCTACAGGAGTAGGACACTAGGCAGAAAAAATTCTGGCTACACCCATGGGCAATCCCAGGGGGTATAC
The DNA here is from genome assembly GCF_965119305.1 of Pelophylax lessonae. Taxonomy (NCBI): domain Eukaryota; kingdom Metazoa; phylum Chordata; class Amphibia; order Anura; family Ranidae; genus Pelophylax; species Pelophylax lessonae. Next base: position 58,319,604 of record NC_138779.1, on the reverse strand, counting down.
TCCTCTCTCCTATAGTCAAATTATTTTAGACACTTTTTTCCTCCTGGATTTTTCCTGTGAGATCTACTATCAACTGGTGGACTTGGCGAGGGGCTGCATAATCTAGATCCAGTAATTGCCCCAGTCTGGCCAGCAGACGCATGCGCCTCAGCTCTGCTCTAGGCCGGCCGCGATGTAGCCCCACTGGACGGCGGCTGGCCCTGCGAGTTAATTGTCTCACGAGGTCGCATATGACCTGGCCTGAGGCTCAGCGTTCCTCCTGGTCGACAGCCCCCCATTTCGATGGAGAGGAGGATATGTCTGGAGCGGTGCCCACCTGGTTCATGGTATGGTGAGTAGCTGTCCCCCCCCCCCCCCTCTACTTCTGGAGGATTTTGGGGTGGATGTGGGCTCCTCCTTGGGACGGTCTGACTCCCGGGTTCCCCTCCTTCCCGCAGGCACCCCCCCCCGCCAGGTCTCTCATCATGCCCCCCCTCCACATACACTGGGAATGGTGCTGCCAGCACTGTGGGGGTTGTCCCTTAGCAGTGTTACACTTTTTTGTGGGTTCACCCTGGTGACTTATGGAGTCTTTGGAGCATGTTTCCCCATCTGATCCCCTCTCTGAGGCTTTGGGACCCTGTCGGTCCCAACCATCCATCCATGCACTGACGGCGGTCCTGGAGTCCCTTGTGTTCCGGGTGGAGACGGCTTACGGCCTAGCAAAAAGCGCCCCCTGCCTCATCTGTCTCATCAGATCCTGAATCTGATTTGACCGCCGCGGACGTGGGTCACTCTACTAGTTCTGTCACCACGCGCCTGGAATCCTCTGATAGTGAGGATGATTCCTCCACGTCTGCGACAGCGCATGAAAGGCTGGTAGATGCACTGATTGTATCTGTGCATGAGACCCTAAAGATGGAGGACGCAGCTGAAGCTGCGACGGAGGCTCAGGTACCCTTTGGCATTCACAAGCTATCCAGAACGGCAAAGGTGTTTCCTTTCCCCGCCTATTTTGAGAGAATTGTCACTAAAGAGTGGGGACGACTAAAGCGTCCCCGTGGGGTTCCAAAAGCCCTTTTCTAGGCGTTACCACTATGAGGAGTCCCTCTGTAAGAAGTGCCACTGGTGGTGGACCCTTTGGTTTCCAGATTACATAGTTAGTAAGGTTGAAAAAAGACATCAGTCCATCCAGTTCAACCATGGGGTGTGTGTGTGTTTGTGTGTTTGATGTTAACCGTACATTGTATACCCCTGTATGTTGTGTTCTTTAAGGTGATTGTCTAATATTTTTTTGAAACTATCGATGCTCCCCACTGATACCACTGCTTGTGGAAGAGAATTCCACATCCCCACTGCTCCGACAGTGAAGAACCCCCTACATATTTTAAGGTTAAACCGTTTTTCCTCTAGTTTTAGTGAGTGGCCACGTGTCTTGTTGTATTCCCTTTCTCTGAAAAGTTTGTTCCTTATGCTAGGGTCACCTGTACAATATTTGTACATTGTTATCATATCCCCTCTCAAGCGTCTTTTCTCCAGAGAGAATAAGTTCAATGCTTGTAGTCTTTCCTCATAGCTTAGATACTCCATTCCTCTAATTATTTTTGCTGCCCTTCTCTGGACTCTCTCCAGTTCCAGCACATCCTTTTCTGAGGACCGGTGCCCAGTACTGAACTGAATACTCCAGATGTGGCCGGACCAGAGTCTTGTAGAGTGGGAGAATAAACTCTTTATTTCTGGAATGAATCCCATTTTTTATACGTGCCAGTATTCTATTGGCTTTACTTGCAGCGGCTTAGCATTGCATGCCACTGCCAGGCCTGTTGTCCACTAGGACCCCCAGGTCCTTTTCCATCTTAGATTCACCCAGAGGTTTTACCCTAGTGAGTAGCTTGTGTACGTGTTTCTGACGCCCAAGTGCATTACCTTACATTTTTCAACATTAAACCTCATCTGCCATGTAGTTGCCCACCCCGTTATTTTGTTCAGGTCCGCTTGTAAGGTTTCCACATCCTGTATAGAAGTTATTGTCCTACTTAGCTTAGTATCATCCGCAAATACCGCGATTGTACTAGATATCCCCTCCTCTAGATCATTTATGAATAAATTAAACAAGATTGGTCCCAGGACAGATCCTTGGGGGCCACACTTTCCACACCCACCCAATCCGAGTACTCCACATTTATCACCACCCTCTGGACTCTCCCCTGGAGCCAGTTCTCAATTCAGGTACTCAACTTATGGTCCATACCTATGGACCTTAGTTTGTACAGTAAGCGTTTGTGGGGAAATGTGCCAAATGCCTTTGCAAAGTCCAGATACACCACATCCACAGGCCTTCCTTTATCTAGATGACAACTCACTTCATCGTAGAAGGTTATAGCTTGGCCTGGCAAGAATGATTTTTCATGAATCCATGCTGATTACTACTGATAATACCATTTTCATTACTAAAGTCTTGTATATAGTCCCTTAGCATCCCCTCCAAAATCTTGCAGACTACTGATGTTAGGCTGACCGGCCTATAGTTACCCGGGATATATTTTGGCCCGATTTAAACAAGACATTCATGAGTCCAGTGGAAGAGTCCCAGCCTTTCAGGATCCGGCTGACCGGAAGGCGGAGGATGCGGTCCGCATTATGTACATCTTTGCTGGTTCGGCAACTAGGCCGGTATTTACCATTGCCCTGATATCGCAAACTCTGAACCGGCTCCCCTGATGGCTCGCCTCTGTTTTGACAGTGGTCCTGCGGCGTGCCTTTTGGCTCAGATGCTGGTCTGTGGACCAGACTTCTAAAAAGGCCTTTACTGATGTTCCCTTTCAAGGAGATCGTCTGTTTGGAGCTACCATGGATAACATCATTAAAGGTCTCACAGTGAGGTAAGAGTAACTTTCTTCTTCAGGCTACTAAGGGCAAGGAGCCTCATCGTAGACGTGGACCTTCCTTCTCGGCTCATAAGAAGTTTTTTCGTCCCTCAGGGTCGACTGGCAAGGGCTCGAAGCCTTTCAGGGCCTCCTCTGGCAGATCCAAAGGAACCTGGTCTGGCAAGCTGAGAGGGGGCTTCTCCAGACCCGCAGACAAGGCTCCTTCTGCATGAAGGTGCGCCCTCACCAGTATCGGCTTTGGGGGGGGGATGTCTTTGTTGGTTTCCTGACCCGTGGACTTTCCTGGTGCAAGATAAGTGGGTCCACAAAGTAATTTGGTCTGGCTTCAAGATCGAGTTTTGCTCTTGTTCCCCGGCTTTTCCCCGGCTTTTCAGGTTTTTTTTATTCAAACCTGTTCACAGTCCCCAGGAAGGAAGGCAAAGTGCATCCAATCCTGGACTTCAAGGCGCTAAACTGCTTTGTGCGGGTACAGACGATCAGAATAGAGTCCATTCGAAACGGTGGGGGCATCCCTGCATCAGGGGGATTTCAAGGATATATCCTTGATATATCAAGGATGCCTATCTTAACATTCTAATATGTGCCAGTCGCCAGCATTTTGCCAGCTTTGCTGTGGGAGAGGAGCATTATCAGTTTGTGGCGTTACCCTTTGGTCTCAGGTCTTCACAAAAGTATTGGTTCCGATGCTAGCCTTGCTACGCCAACAGGGATTGCGGTACTCTCCCTCTGCTCTGGTGGACAACCTTGAGATCACAATACAAACTCTGTGGGAGCTCGGCTGGATTCTGAATTTTCAGAAGTCTTCCCTGGTTCTGTCCACAAAGCTGGACTATTTGGGCCTGACTCTGGACTCTGTTATAGCCAGAGCCAGAAATTGCAGGCTACAATTCGCATCCTGCTGTCCAACAAATGGTGCTACCTCTGGACTTGCATGCGGGTGCTGGGCCTGATGGTATCTACCTTCGAGGCGGTTCCGTTTTGCACAGTTCCATACGAGGTCCCTGTAAAGGGAGATTCTGACCAAATGAAGACTCTTCAGTCTCTGGACAATCAGATCCGGCTGAGTCCGGGAACAAAGGAGTCCCTGATGTGGTGGATTTGCTCTCCGTTGCTTCGGCTGGGAAAATCCTTCCTCCCCTTGTATTGGACAGTGGTCACCACGGATGCCAGCCTGTCCGGCTGGGGAGGCGTTCTCGGCAAGCATTGTGCTCTGGGGATCTGGACGATGGAAGAGTACCAGACTACCGATCAATGTCCTGGAACTCCAAGATCAGACTGTGTCTGGATCATTGGATGGATTGTCTTCAGTGATGCCCCGTGCGCATTCAATTGGACAATGCCACAGCCGTGGCTTATGTCAATCCCCAAGGAGACACAAGAAGTGCCCTGACGGCCCTGGAGGTAGCCGGCATTCTAAGGTGGACAGAACAGTTCGTTCCAGCCCTCTCTGACATACACGTTCCCGGGGTGAAAAAAAATGACAAGCGTATTACCTTAGTCGGAAGGTGTTGGACTAAGGGGAGTGGTCCCTTCATCTGGAGGGGTTTCATCAGCTGTGTCTCCAGTGGGACACCCCCGAGTTGGATCTGTTGGCGTCTCGGCTCAACAGAAAGGTGCAGAGGTTTGTGGCTGGGTCCATATCGTCTGATCTACGCCTTCCCTCTTCAGCTTCTGCCCAGACTCCTATGCAGGATCGAGGCCGAAGGGATTCCGGTCATCTTAGTGTCATCGGGCCAGCCTCGCCGGGCCTAGTACGCCGATCTAGTGTGGCTGTTTTGGCAACGTTCCTTGGAAGCTTCCTCTCAGGGAGGATCTCCTGCCCCAAAGACCGATCTTCCATCCTGCTTTACCGTTGTGGGCTTTGACGGTTTGGCTGTTAAACGCCAGGTGCTAAAGGATAGAGGTTTGTCTGAGTCGGTGATTCCTACATTGTTAGCTAGGAGATCTACCATCGTACATGGAAGATGTACATTGCGTGGTGTGAGTCTCTTGGGGTTTATCCTCGCTCCTTCTCGTGGCTCATATCTTAACCTTCCTTTAATGGGGTGTTGAGCAGAATTTGGCCTTGAGTACCATCAAGAGCCAGGTCTTGGACTTGCCGGTCTTTTTCCAACAACCTTTGGCCACACACTCCCCGGTGCGTACCTTTCTTCAGGGTGTTTGACATTTGGTTCCTCCAGTGCGGGCTCCGTTGTCGCCTTGAGATCTTTATTTGGTGCTTTCAGCTGTACAGAAGCCTCCCTTTGAAATTATTCGGTAGATTCCCCTGCTTACGCTGTCCCAGAAGGTGGGCTTTTTGGTGGCTATCACTTTTGCGCGCAAGGTGTCCGGACTGGTGGCTTTATACTGTCGTTTACCTTGTTTGGTGATTCACAAGGATAAAGTGGTGCTTCGCTCCTGTCAGTAATTCCTTCCTAAGGTAGTTTCTGACTTTCAATTGAATGAAGACATTGTGTTGCCTCTGTGTCCCAGGCCTAAACGTCCGAAGGAAATTGCTTTGCATGCCTTTGGTGTGGTCCGGGCAATAAGGGTGTACCTGGTAGCTATGGAGTCTTTCAGGAAGTCAGCCTCTCTATTTGTGTTTGCAGATGGACCTCGCAAAGGGTTGTCTGCTTCCTCTGCGACCATTTCCAGATAGGCGGTGGTTCAGGCCTATTCCATCAGGGGTCAGGATCCTCCTTTCCCTGTCAAGGTGCACTCTTCTAGGGGTGTTTAGTGCCTCCTGGGCTGTTTAGAGCAGTGGTTCTCAAATCCGGTCCTCGGGACCCACTAACAGGCCAGATTTTAAGTATTACCTTGGGGGATGCAGACTAGAATACTGCAATCACTGAGAAGCAAATGAGATCACCTGTGATGTAATTTAGTTATCTTGCAAACCTGGCCTGTTGGTGGGTCCCGAGGACCGGATTTGAGAACCACTGGTTTAGAGGACCTGATCCTCTTTGAGGGTGTATTGTTTTTTTAGGGTGGGCTCCAGTTGTTTTGGTTGAGCCCCTGTCGCCTCGTTGGCTACTGTTTAGCCTTGTAAATTTTCTCGCTGTTTCACACCCCTCATGTTTGACACTGCTTTGGGACATCCCAATGGTTAAGAATGACAGGAACTGTGTCCATCGATAAACGAAAGAGAGAATGGGATTTTTGACTTACCATAAAATCCATTTCGCTGATTTTCATTGACGGACACACCACCCACCCCTCTGTGGAGGTATAATTCTCCTGACACTGCTTGTAGCAAAACTGAGTGACTATAGCAGAGAGAATTATACCTCCTGGGGACTGCCCATGGGTGTTTTTTTTCTGCCTAGTGTCCTACTCCTGTAGGGGGCAGTATAACCCAATGGTCAAGAATGACAGGAGCTATGTCCGTCAAAGAACATCAGAGAAATGGATTTCAAAAATTCCATTTTTATTTTATCTATTTTTTTTTTTTTTCTTGCATGTTCCCGTCAGATCTAGAGCACCTACACTTTGCCTTAAGTAAATCAACCCCAGGGGCCCTATTATGGGATATACTGTGAGAGACACCCTATTATGGGATACACTGACTGAGAGTGGCACAAACCACACAGTACAGGCCCCCTAGCACAAACCCCACAGTACAGGCCCCCTTTCAATGCAGTGACAAGCGTACAGGCCCCCTTTCAATGCAGTGACAAGCGTACAGGCCCCCTTTCAATGCAGCGACAAGCGTACAGGCCCCCTTTCAATGCAGCGACAAGCGTACAGGCCCCCTTTCAATGCAGCGACAAGCGTACAGGCCCCCTTTCAATGCAGCGACAAGCGTACAGGCCCCCTTTCAATGCAGCGACAAGCGTACAGGCCCCCTTTCAATGCAGCGACAAGCGTACAGGCCCCCTTTCAATGCAGCGACAAGCGTACAGGCCCCCTTTCAATGCAGCGACAAGCGTACAGGCCCCCTTTCAATGCAGCGACAAGCGTACAGGCCCCCCTTTCAATGCAGCGACAAGCGTACAGGCCCCCCTTTCAATGCAGCGACAAGCGTACAGGCCCCCTTTCAATGCAGCGACAAGCGTACAGGCCCCCTTTCAATGCAGCGACCAGCGTGCGTGCCCCCTTCAAAGCAGACAGTACTGTACTGGGCTAGTGGGCTGGCAAGTGGCAATGGATGGAGGATGGTGCTGGATGGTAGAGTGCTGTGGGAGGTGCATGCATGGCTGCACTGTGCACAGTGCAGCCATGCATGCACCTCCCGCAGCACTCTACCATCCAGCACCATCCTCCATGGCTCCATCCATTGCCACTTGCCAGCGCTAGTGCAGCCGGTCCCGGTGCCTTCTCTTACCTTCACGGCCGGAGACGAACGTTCCGGTCCTCCGGTCACCTCGCGTCAGACAGTCAGAGGATAGATCACCAGCTCCGGCTGGATCCAGTGGAGTCCGTCCGACTCCTCATGCTGCTCCCCTCTCTCTGTGACGGTGGGTGGGAAGGACGTGACGCCGGGGTGGTGCACCACCCCCACATGTCACGTGACCAAGGACCGTCCATGGATGTCCTGTGATTGGTCCAGGCTGGAGTCTGGACCAATCACAGCCAGGAGTCCAGTAAAGTGGGGACTGTCAGGGCGCATTGCTCTGTGCCCCGACACTCCCCCAGAAGGCCGCCAATTGGCGCCTCTATTCGGCTCATGTGGGGTCAAAAACCCCACCCCCCCCATACCCACCACTAGGTCCGGCGCCCCTAGTGGCTGAAAATGCATATTTTTTTTTTTTTAATCTTTTTTTTTTTTTCTTGGGGGGCCGCCACTGCTGGCTATACATGATTCATTTTTTGGTTTAACGAATAGAAAAGTGAGCCGATTCCCTCATCCCCACACAAGAAATCCTTCCCGCTGTGGTATTGTATTCTGATATCCGGGGGCCTTCACAGCCCTCAGAATACAATGATCAGTGTTGCGGCTATAGTTAGCGGCAATGATCATGTGGGGAAAAACACGACAGGCTGCTAGTACACAAGTCCATCAACAGATCAAGTTGTGTACAACCAGCCTGCCGAGATGTGGATCAAAATTCAGCTGATTTTGCAGTGCCTGACCAGCTTTGAGGCTCATTCATAAATGTGTCGATTTTTGAAGAGCGATCTGTGGTGGATTGCTTTTCAGAAGTCAATTGATTTCTGGTAAATAGGCATTGTCGTCTCCTCATCCCTTGTTTTAACCCCTAAAAAACCCACACTGCAACCACATGTCTAACAGGCTGTTGTGGGTTCGCTCTTATTGACGAAAGCTATAGTGAGGATAATTTATTTATTTTTTGCCACAGCATCTGTATGTTCCCTTTTTTTAGTTTAAGGGGGTGGTAAATGCGCAGAACTGCCTACCCCCAACCATAAGTCAAAAACCTTGCTGATATTTTAGGTCTTGCACAAAAGTAAGTTTAAAAGAAAATGTGTCTTTGTTTGTGAGCTTTGTTACAATATGTGAACGATTTAGTTGGATAGCAGAGGACAGTGTATAGCAGGGGTCTCCTTTAAAGCAAACTTGTCGCCCCTGACCCTCTACAGTTTCACGTGAGGTACTAGTAAGTTTCTAGTCTGTTGCTGCAGGTAACTCCAGAAGCCTGAAATCCGGGGTCACCTTGCATTTTGCCCCTTCCTGGAACAAGATTCCCAGTGCTAATGATTGCCCTCCTCGTGTTCTGCAATGCTGCGTGCAGAGTTTGCTGGAGGGTGTAAGTGTGCACTATGGGTAGGCCCAGGTGACAGGGAGTGGTCCGTGTGACCTGAACATTCAGTTTGCTTCCTGTTTTGATACAGAGGGTGTAAGGGGGTGGGGGTTTAAACATATAATTTAAAGACCTGCCATCATACCCGTGGCCCTAGGGCTGCTATGCTGGTCATGGTCCTATCAGTCAGTAGTGGAAGCTTTGGCTTACAAAGGGGCTAGATTAGGCATTTCTAGCAATCTCGTAACACGTCCCCAGTCACTTATTGTCTCTTTTAGCACGTCCCCAGTCTCCAACCACTCCTGTACCTTGTCTGTTCATGACCTATGTGCCTGGTATGTCTGAAGTCTCTATGGTGGTATGTAGGGATGGACCAATTATTGATCAGGCCGATTATCGGAGGCCGATATTCACTTTTTGTGAAGTATCGGTATCTGTCAGGAAACGTACCTTTGATGGGACAGACGCACAATGTGCTTGTGGGCTTCCGGTAGTATACCACTTCTTCCAGTCTGAAAATAGAAATTAGATATTCTAGCCGCCCTCATACAAAACTAGCCCAAACTTAGCTTGTTATAGAACTGGTACCTTTTTTGAACAAACTCACACCGAATATATATATATACCCCACACAGGAGGACATCCCCCCTCCTGATCAGATTACCCCACTGTCAGGTGCCTGATTACATTAGGTTATGCAGATTAAATTGTGTACAGAAATATAATTAACCTGAACTAAATACCTAGCCATCTGGGCAGAAACGATATGTGAATGGGAATGCAGACCCAGACAATATTATAATTAACATAAATAAAATGGAAGGTGATGGCGCTGCTTATTTTATAAAGTGCAAATAAATATAAGATGTTTAAATATAAATATGATTGAGGAATAAGTAAATAGATAAAAGATGCGGAGGTGAAAAAACCAATAACCAAGTAAAAAGATCAAACGTATGGTGTTATAAGGGATATAAAATAATCTAAAAATATTTTAAAGGTATATAAGAGAAACAACCACCAGAGGGCGTAATAAATTGCAAGATATGACAATAAATATGCTTGTGTATATGCCAAAAAATAAAATAAAAATAAACAATGTAAATATATGACAATACTAAATGAATTGATAAAATTTATAAAAGGTGTTGGTTCCGCAAGTGATAATATAAATAATAGTGGATGAATTAAATAATAAATAAATAGTGAAAAAGTGATAAATGTGCGGGAAACTTTTATGCACGGGATGGGTGTGCAAAAAAACGGTTGGTATACAGTGCAACAAAAGGTGATAACAATAAATATATCAAGGTGAATCAAAAATAAATGTGCCAAAAAATTTTTTTTTATATAAATATGCAGGTGGATACAAAGGTGCGGGAAATCTATTTGTGCAACGTGCAAAAAAAAAAAAAATAATAAAAAAAAAATAAAATTAAAAATTGTGATATTAAATCAGTCCATATTATAAAAATGAGTCCATAAAATAGTGGTGATAACAAAAATATAGGTGTACAGGATGTCTTACGGTGACCCCCAAGGTGGGTGACTGATGAGTGGTAAAGTGGCCCCTGGTAGAAAGACCTACTCACCAGATGTACCCACCCCACACAGGGGTATAGAGCGGGTACTGAAGAGGTATCTTTTAATCCTGGCTTTGTGTAGTAGTTCCCTTCCTAGGGGAGATGTGATATGGAGTCCGGAGTGTCCTAAGTGGGGTCCGGTAGTGAAATACTGTGGTATCCAAAGCCTCGTGGGTAGATCAAGTATGGCCACTCAAGGGTATATGGATGGAAGGAAAAAGAGAGCTCGATAGTGTATTATCGTTTTGCTAAAAAGTTTAATGTTAATTCCAGCAGCAAAATGGGTACTCACATATACAAAATGGGAAAACAGCGAGGTATCGGCGTCCCGGAACGCAGTGCGTTCCAACTAGAGACCGGAACCGGAAGTGACGTGACGGCGCTGTACGCGTTTCATCATGTGACGTCTTCTGCAGGCTGCAGAAGACGTCACATGACGAAACGCGTACAGCGCCGTCACGTCACTTCCGGTTCCGGTCTCTAGTTGGAACGCACTGCGTTCCGGGACGCCGATACCTCGCTGTTTTCCCATTTTGTATATGTGAGTACCCATTTTGCTGCTGGAATTAACATTAAACTTTTTAGCAAAACGATAATACACTATCGAGCTCTCTTTTTCCTTCCATCCATATACCCTTGAGTGGCCATACTTGATCTACCCACGAGGCTTTGGATACCACAGTATTTCACTACCGGACCCCACTTAGGACACTCCGGACTCCATATCACATCTCCCCTAGGAAGGGAACTACTACACAAAGCCAGGATTAAAAGATACCTCTTCAGTACCCGCTCTATACCCCTGTGTGGGGTGGGTACATCTGGTGAGTAGGTCTTTCTACCAGGGGCCACTTTACCACTCATCAGTCACCCACCTTGGGGGTCACCGTAAGACATCCTGTACACCTATATTTTTGTTATCACCACTATTTTATGGACTCATTTTTATAATATGGACTGATTTAATATCACAATTTTTTTTTTTTTTTTTTTTTTTTTTTGCACGTTGCACAAATAGATTTCCCGCACCTTTGTATCCACCTGCATATTTATATAAAAAAAAAATTTTTTGGCACATTTATTTTTGATTCACCTTGATATATTTATTGTTATCACCTTTTGTTGCACTGTATACCAACCGTTTTTTTGCACACCCATCCCGTGCATAAAAGTTTCCCGCACATTTATCACTTTTTCACTATTTATTTATTATTTAATTCATCCACTATTATTTATATTATCACTTGCGGAACCAACACCTTTTATAAATTTTATCAATTCATTTAGTATTGTCATATATTTACATTGTTTATTTTTATTTTATTTTTTGGCATATACACAAGCATATTTATTGTCATATCTTGCAGTTTATTACGCCCTCTGGTGGTTGTTTCTCTTATATACCTTTAAAATATTTTTAGATTATTTTATATCCCTTATAACACCATACGTTTGATCTTTTTACTTGGTTATTGGTTTTTTCACCTCCGCATCTTTTATCTATTTACTTATTCCTCAATCATATTTATATTTAAACATCTTATATTTATTTGCACTTTATAAAATAAGCAGCGCCATCACCTTCCATTTTATTTATCTATCTTTATAGCCTTTGGCTATAGTTTAAGGGAGGCTGCAGCTTATTTGTGCACATACTGTACTAATCCCTTGATATCCTTAGCGCGGATTTATTTATTCACATTATAATTAACATGTTAACTCAGCACTGCTACAAGGCTAAAACAAAATACATTACACATTATCCTAAGTATAAACACAGAACCCACAGTAGACAAAAGACAAGTAAGTCACCATAATCAACAATGTGTGGAAGACAGGTGGTTGAGCTGATGATCTTAGCATCTGCTAGGAGTCTAACTGTGTGAAGCAATCTCTTATTGGCAATAGGCAGCTAGGCCTAGAGTCCCAGAGTCTTCATATATTCCTTGAGATATATTGTTGACAAATATTACTGTCCCTTTTGATTAATCCAAACCATATTCTCAGTGTCCATTAAGTATATCATTTTCTTGGTTGCCCTGTGCCCCTAATAGACACAGGGTGAGACTTGAACTTGAGGGGCCTAGGGCGCTGAGAGAGGGATTTCGCAATCTCTCTAAGGTAAGCTGGGTTCCACGGGCCCCCCAACCAAAGTGACTCCCATCACCGTACCGATCTGACCAATATTGTGCACGGAGCACACAGTGCCATTACGTATGTTGTGCCATGCGACTCTGTGCACTGGGCCTGCACATTCTGACTGAGTCCTGGCTTCTACCTGGATAGGCCGTCTTCCTGTGCCAGCCAGCCACCCACAGCAGGGTTCCAGCCAGCCATTTTTTTATCCTTCTCTTTATTCTATAAACTCTCTTAAAAATTCCAGTGAAGATGGATGCAGCCAGAAAAAGTAAAGGTGTGGTCTGGCACTATTTTTCGTCTCAACCATCCCCTGGAAAAGCAGCAGTGTGCAGCACATGCACAAACAATGTGAGCATGGGATCAGCAACTGCAAAAATATGTCAAATCTTTGGGCCCATCTAGTTCATCATGTTCATCATGTTGAATTATATAATGCAGCACAGAAAAAACTAACTGAATCACAAAGTGAAATACCACTATCCCAGACAACAATAATAGAAATTTTTCAGAAAAAAAAAAAAGGGGTGGCTAAATTCGGATGGAATATCCCAACTGCTGGACAGAGTAATGACAGAGATGATGGTCACTGATAACCAGCCATTTATACTGGTGTCTGACTCTGAATTTAAGTGGTTGAGGTCCATAGCTGAGCCAAGGTACACACTGGAGAGTGAAAAGTATTATCGATCCAAAATGCTAGGAAAGATTCACCAAAAGGTAGTTGAGAAAGTAAAGACTATGCTGCAATCAGAGAATGGCAACTCACTCTCATTTACGACTGACTGCTGGTCAGGATAAACAGTCGCTAATGAGCCTTACATGCCACTTCATTGACAGTGGATGGACAAAAAGGCAATTGGTGTTGAATACAAAAGTGATGCAAGGATCCCACACTGGGGAGTACATTAGAAAAATGTTTCTAGGCATGCTTGAAGGCTAGGGATTAAATAAAGACCGAGTGATTCTTGTGCTTCGAGACAGCGGAGCAAACCTGGACGAAAGGAACGAGGCTTGCTGAAGTGTCAGACCTCCGTTGCATGGCACACACCCTGCAACTTGTGGTAAATGATGGTCTGTCAAGCCAGAGAGCTTTGATCTAATTGGCATGCTGAAGAGGTGCGCAGGCCATTTCCACTATTCAATCCTTGCCAAGCAGCGACTGAGGTGCATTCAGGAAGACCTTGACCTACCCAAAAACAACTTGATTCAGACTGTTCCAACACGATGGAACTCAACTCTTCACATGCTGCAAAGAATGCTGGAACAGAAGCAAGCTCTCGCATCTATTCAGGTGTATATGGAGGATATTCTTGTCCTACAGCTGATCAGTGGGACATTGTAGCCAATGTCATGGAGACCCTCCTCCCCATTGAGATGCTTCTTCATGAGAATGAAGGACCCAGCGTACATGGCATTAAAACATGTTGGCAGGTCATGAGGGACAGCCTCCCCAAACATTTTTAGAACCATAAAGAGAATAAAAATGTGCTGGCATGTCTTTTGATCCTGGATACAAGAATCATGCTTTCTCTTCTGATGTTTCGGCCAAGGCAAAACAATGGCTGACATAAGATATTGAACAGGGGGTACAGGAGGTTCCTGCCGAAATGTTAGTCTAGAAGAGCAGGATGCTGCAAAAACAGACAAACATCCAAAAAGACAATGGACAGAAGAGAATATTCATTGTGGTCGTATTGATGCCATGTTGAGTGTTTTATTGGGGCCTCATACGGAGGATTCTTCTGAATCTACAATAATCAGCTTGGATAATGAACTTCATCTCTCTATATGAAGGAACCAGTAATTGACAGAAAAAGTGGTGATCCTCTTAAGTGGTGGAAAGAAAATGAGGCACGCTACAAAAGACTTGCCTCTCATGCTAGAAGATACCTTTCTGCTCCTCCTTCCTCTGTACTAAGTGAGCGTGTTTTTAGTGAAGTGGCAGCAATATATGAAAAAAAACAGAAGCCGCTTAACATGCTGAAATGTTATGCTTTCTACACTAGAATGGTTCTATTCAAAGCAGAGTTAGGGCCACATTTTACACTTCCCATCATGCATAACTTTTTTACAGGCTAAAAACAATTTGGCTATTTTTTTTTTTCCGTTCCTTTACCTAATTTTTGCTTAAAAATCTCTTTATTTATACGTTATTTCCTGCTTTGCTCCTGGGAGATGAGTGTCATCAATCCCAGAAATCAATGGGCATCGCTGGCTCATAGCAAGCTATGGGATGCACTGCACAATGTGCCAGAATGGGAGGTGCATGGGTAGCCAGCTTGCACGGAATCCTGGCAGAACAGGGCGGCTTCAGATGCCCAGACTGCAGATGGCCGCGCTGCACAGGAGGAGAAAAAAGTAAGTGAGACATGCTGCACAAAAACAAACGGGACAGTTTACAGGATAACTTGGTGTAAATGCACGAGCCCTAACTACACTAGGGGTGTTTTAAAAAAAAAAAAAAAATTCAGCCGGAAATCCGCTTTAACTGGGAGTATTGAAGTAAGTGTAGTGTCCACTGTCTAGCTTTTGCACTGCAGTAGTGATTTAAATGTAATCCTTGCAGTAAGTGCACTGCAGTATTTTCTGCCATTTTTTCTATGTTTTAGGAAGCCCTTTAATAAGTTATTTTCCAAGCACTTTATTTTTCACAGTTGTCTACTTCTAGGCCTCATTCGTTCAGTCACACCATGGTAAAGATAGAGACGTCAGTTTTGCTGCACACGTTATGCAAGTGCACAAAAATCAATGGTTCTTCTCTTTACTCTTCTTCTCTATGTGCCCTGTTATCACCACACAACGTGCATGAAAACTGATGTCTCTGCAAGTGAAATCTGTGTGGTTTTCCCATCAGTTTTCATGCAGGTTTGGTGTGATGAACAAGCCCTTAACGTTAAAAATTTTAGTAAACATTAACATGTTCAGTACCAGATTTGTGTTGAAGATTGTGATTTTTCAGAACTTTAAATGTACAGAATATTGGCACCTAATATCGGCTATCGGCCTGAGAGGGGCACCAGAAAAGTGGTATCAGCCATGAAAAACGTTATCGGTCGACCCCTAGTGTTATGTATTATTACTATCGCTGAATAAGATGTGTTGCTCCTTGGTGATGTCGGGCCACAGTTGAGGTGCTCTCTGCCTTGTAGGGTAAGAACTACTATATAGGGTGCTTGTTGTATGACCATGATTTTGTATTTATTTTATTTGTCATGTAATCTCCATACATTGCTCTACTGTCAGTCATTGTGAGGTTCATAACTTCTCATAAACATGTAAATTATGGTTATGTAGCTTCTAGCAAGGGAAATGTGACATCATATGGGGTGGGGGTAGCCATAAATTGTGGGCAGAGTTACCTGTTCATTGAGCTGTCAGTCTGAGCAAATGTGTGACTACTGTAGATTGCACCTGAGGTTGGCCTAGAGGATTCAATTAAAACTAGATATTTGCTTGTCCTTTCACAAGTCTACTGGGAACAAGGGCCTACTGTATTCTCCACTCCACACTATGGGCAGTACTTGGGAGCCTTCACTCTTGTACACCACTGGGACTTTTTAAAGGATAAGTTCACTTTTAGGAACATGTTGCATCTGTACGTAGGGTGTAAGATGTTCGAGCTCCTGCCCCCCTCTCCCCCTGATCCCTTTCCCCCGTGACAGCAGGTGGGGATCCTCTCCCCTGCAGCCGCTGTCACATTTAAAATGGGCCTGAAGCACGCAAAGTCATGTCATTCACAGAGATCTGTGAATGAGTAAACTACAAGTCCCAACTGCCTCCACGGCAGACTTGTAGCTCTCAATGGACTACAAGTGCACTGGTCAGCACACTCCTAGTCCATTCACTTTTCCTCCACCTTATTAATTGAAAGGCCAGACAGAGGTGCAGCCAGAATCTTGGAGGATGTGTCTGCGATCCATTGATTGTGGCGGCAATGCTTTTCAGGCTACTGTAGAAAAAAAATAATGCACATTTTTTTCAAAAACAGAGTATATTGTGAAAGAAGGAAAAAAAAACCCAACATGGTACAAACAGTAGTACAGTCACAGGTGGAAACATGCTGTGCAATACTAACATAGAGAAATAGGTGAGCAAATAATAATCCTAGAGGGGAGGAATAGCTGGAGCGGTGCAGTGCGACCTGAGGAGGGACACACATATAATATCAGGAGTAGTAGAGCCACTAGATACACGTGGCTGGGTTCTGAAGCAATGCACATACTTTTTTTTTTTTTTTCTCCCTAGAATATGAACTTAGCCTTTAAGACCAGAGACAAGTAAAATCTTTCTTAACCTTCCGGAGTTTCTGGAGGGAGTTAGGGGAGACTTGGTGGCCCTGTAGATGGATAAGTCTGCAGCCGACTTTGTAGCCCTATAGTTAATAGTTTCTGAAGGAGGCTGGGGGTAACTGTAGGGGATGGGATCTCTCCAGGAGGTTGGGGGCTTTGCAGGGGCACTGTGGGAGACTTGTATGGTCCTTGGGGGGGGGGGGGGGCGCAAGGGGACACTGCTGGAGTTCGAGGGTTCTCAGGTGGTCTGGGGGCACTGTGGGAGCTGGGTAGGCCTGTAAGAGTTTATGGAAGTGGATGTCGACTTATAAGCTAAAGGGGGGCCTCAAATGTGGCCCATGATGTCTCCAAATGGTCACGCATAATATTCAATATATGTAATGCTTGAGGTGATGGTTGACCTAAAAAAAGAAATGGCGGTCAGAGAGTGTGGACAGGATACATTGTTGGCTGGGGATATGCTCCAGAAGACAATACCAAACTGGGAACATGTTACATGAGGCTAATGGAGATAAATGCTTTTACCCTAATCAATGTTTGTTGTACAGACTGCTGAGGTCAGAGGGCCGCTGGCTGGGCACGAGGGATTTATGGGATCAGCAGGTGGCTGGATGTCCAGGAGGGAGGCAGCTTGCCAAGACCCAATAGTTGAGAACCACAGTTCTACATCCAGGGTAGTATCCGCTATATATGGAAGTAGGGATGCACCGAAATGAAAATTCTGGGCCGAAACCGAAAATGCAGGATGCCCTTGGCCGAAAACCGAAAATGACTTTTTCCCCAAAAAATTTTTTAAAATGGATAGAACAGGGGCATACACCAAAAACAGGCAGCAACGTACACCTGTCGCTGCCACCCTGTCACAGTATATGTACTGTGACGGGTTGGCAAGAGGTTAATTTAATTACCAATGGTATTAGTATTATGCAGCATGAGGGGGTTAATGTATTGTCACTGCTGGTCACTCGTCTATTAGTGACCGACCAGTGGCAGTTAATTAACCCCTTTGTGCTGCATTAGTGCAACCAGTATTATTAACACTGACACTGGTTGCACTAATGCAGCACAAAGGGGTTAAATAACTGCCACTGGTCAGTCACTAATTCATCAGTGACCTGCAGTGACAATACATTAACCCCCTCATGCTTCATAATACAAATACCATTGGTAAGCTTCCTCAGCTCTCCCCCATCCCCCCCCCCCCCCACTGCCTCAGCGTCTCCCTTGGCAGTACACCCCCCCCCCCCCTTTGGCTCAGCGTCCCTCCTCGGGTGTCCATTCAAAAGAAGCGCCTCTGGCCGGCGGCCCGCCTCCCGGTGATGTTACTACTACGATGTGTGTATGAATGAAGTGACACACCGGGCGAGAGGGTGGGGCGAGCGGCCGCTAATGGATATAACTATGTGATCCTTCCCTGTCAGCGGGACTGTGTGTGAATGAGAACTGACCTGACACCGGGGGGTGGGGCGGGGGGAGCGGCCGCTAATAGCTGTAACTATGTGAGCCTTCACTTCCCTGTCAGCGGAGATACATGCCTGACAGGAAAGTGAAGCTCACATAGTTACAGCTATTAGCGGCCGCTCCCCCCGCCCCACCGCCCGGTGTCAGGTCAGTTCTCATTTCACACACAGTCCCAAAGACAAGGAAGGATCACATAGTTATATCTATTAGCGGCCGCTCGCCCCGCCCTCCCGCCTGGTATGTCCCTTCATTAATGCAGAGATCGTAATAGTAGGGACATCATTGAGAGGCGGGCGGGCGGCCGGCCAGAGGCGGGACTGTTAAAACCTGCCCTGCGCTGCGCCCTCCTCCTTCCTCACGGCGGCCATATTAATTTCGGCAATGTTAACCCATTATCGGCCGAAATGGGATAGGCTCATTTTCTGCCGATTTAATTTCGGTGGCCGAAATTTCGGTGCATCCCTATATGGAAGGATGCTTTACATCAAGATGGAAAATCTCTCCCTGAGCCCCATCAGACAGTTGAAAATACTGGTTTTGACCCTGTAGCACATCAAAATAAACATCTAGGTAGCTGTGAGGCACAGTCCTTACACACCTAATCAATTTCCTGAG
The DNA here is from genome assembly GCF_965119305.1 of Pelophylax lessonae. Lineage (NCBI taxonomy): Eukaryota > Metazoa > Chordata > Amphibia > Anura > Ranidae > Pelophylax > Pelophylax lessonae. The sequence goes on along the minus strand of NC_138779.1, from coordinate 58,300,969 downwards.
TAATTCGATGCTTTACTGAGGCATGAGGTACCTGATTTCTGAAAATTCTCAGTTTTGCAGCTTCTTCTAAAAGTGAGCACAATGTATAGTGCAGCTCGTCTATTATTCCCAGCTTGGCAATGTACAATAGAGGAATGTTCAGCTCTGCTGAGTTAGGATTTCTGAAGGCTTTCTTGGAATCTGGCTGACTTTTTTAGTTAAACAGTAAGAGGTCAGTCTTACAGTTCAGTGCAAGATCAAGTTAGCTTGGCTTTTAAAATGGCTTCCTTCACTTATTATATTTAAAGGCCATTTTCTGCACCAAAATCAACCTTTAGCCTGAAAAAAAATGACTAGAAAATTGTGCTGTTGGGGAAGAATCAAATACCCCATTGGTAACTGGTGAGTTGACAGACTACCTTCTGACGATTAATGGTGAGCCCTACAGTGGTTAGGTAGTGTGTGCATGCTGCTTAGTATCATGTAGGGATGACATGGGAGTTGGCAGGGCTGGTTGGTCTTACATTTTCTTTTTTAGCTATAGACTCCAGCTCTATCTGGAGGATTTTAAGGAGCATTCAGGATCACTGGAAGATATCATTCCCCATCTCCTGAATCTTCCCCAGGACCTCTTCATATCCATATGTTTACTACAACTCCTAAAAGTAGAGGTGCACCGAATGGAAATTTTGGTGCCGAAACTGAAAATGCAGGATGCACTTGGCCGAAAAACCGAAAAAATTTGTTTTTAAAAAATATTTATATTTTAATAAATAATTGTATTTGATTTTTTAAATTCAAATGAATGTGAACTTTTCAGCCTTTGATCGGCACATTTTTAGTGCAAGAAAAGCTTAAGAAAAATGTATCCCTTTAAATTCTATGTGTTTCTTCACACTGGTTCGTTGCGCTTCCGTTATGGTGTTGAACTTCCTGCTTGCTGCATTTCACACCTCCCCTTTGAAATGCATTAAAAACGCAGCAAGAACGCATCATTCACACACCTGTGTTGTGTTTTTTAAAGTCACATGACCTATAAAAAACAAACCATAAGCACAGTAAAATCATGGTAAAATGGGCACAAAATCGTGGCCACGTGCGTTTCCGGCGCCATTATCTGCACTTTTTTCTCTTATCGGCAAAATGCCGATAATACCATTTTTGGCCAATATGTTTCGGCAGCTGTAATTTTGGTGCATCTCTACCTAGAAGCTTCTTAAGAACATTTCTAGATGTCCAAACCACCTTACCCGCCATCTTCCCATTGGTAAAAGCAGAACCTATGCTCTGCTCAAAGATGCTCTATGACTGCTGAATGCTTCATGTGAACACGCAATCCTGAATAGAAGCATTTCACATTCTCAAGTTAGGCAACCCTAAGCTATACACTAGTTGTCGTTTTTTTTTTTTTTTGTATGAAAATTCTCAGCACATTTGAAACTTGGCGAATGTCGTTCAAAAGTTCTGTAACATTTCATTTGCTTTTTATAATTTGTTTTTGGAATAAATGGAATTTCTCCAACGAAAACCACATTTACCGTTAGAGGATTTTACATTCTGCTCCTTCAAATTCTTTTGTCACTGTGGCGAAAACTAACCTCTGTTTTCTAATGCTGGCCATACACTAATAGATGAGAATTTTTATAAGAAAATGTATTATTGTTCATTTGATTGGACGAGTGTCATTTGAAAATTTCCCTTTTTAACAATTTGATTTTTAAATGCAATTCCCAAACGAAAACCACATACCGCTGTACAAAAATTTTGCTTATTCGAGAAATATTTTCCATCCTACACCTTGGAATGTTCTCATCGCTGTGGTCCAAACTGAATGTTGATTTGATCCCTCTAGAAAATCAAAGGAATGTTCCTAAAATGAAAATTTTCAAACAAAAATGTACATGTGTAAGGACTGTATATATAAACAAAGACAGGAGTGTGGGACTTTAAATGAGGTCAACTAGACATAAAAGTTTATTAAATAGATACATATGCATATAAGAATAATGTTACATAGACACATACAGAGATATAGCATTCAGTAGATTAAACCATACATATTGAATCAAAAATTAAAAACAATATTTCTAGGATCAAACATGGATCTCTCAGGAGTATAAAGAATACAATAGGACATCATAATCTCTGTGTGCTCAGTCTTTAACTATATCACAATTCAATAAAACATCGGAGTTATTTGTAGGCTCGATGCGTTTCATGGACCTCCGTCCATTCATCAGGAGCTTGAATATAAGTTATGTCTAAAAATAAAAATATGGGTTGTAGTAATATACTTTTATAAAATAATAAACTATAATGGGGGTATGATGGAATAAACACTACCTTTTAGGCAGTGTCATAGATCCAAAAGCAATCCAGTATTGGAAAAGGAGCCCAAAGCCAATCCATGGAACGCCTGACCCGGGGCTGAGGCATTGATAACATCCAGCACACAGGGGCAGCAGAGAGGAGGGGACCATAGACAGAGTGGAATGCGAATTTAGCAATATCTTAGCGGAGTTCCTGGGTCTGCACACCCACTGTGCCCATTTTTGAGGGGCTCCCACCCATCCTTGCTTTATAGTTCACATTTATGTTATGTATAATGCACACAGTCAGATACGCTGCCCTCCTTTTTCTCAGCACTAGAAACCAGTGTTCGTTTCTGTGGCTGAAAACGGCCACTTTGACGCAAGTATACAGAATAAATTTGTACACTGAAGTTCCTTGCATTGTACTCAGTAGAACTTCATCCTCTATTTTTTTTCAGACTATCCTGGGTGAGACCCGTGAGGAGGATGAGGAGATCCTTCCCCGGAAAGATTATGAGGTGAGTTTCTTGTATTGATTTTCAATGTTCCGGCTCTGGTGAGTCAAGAAGCTTTTATTGGATCTGTATGATTGGATGACGTGTTCACTTTGTGTTGTTGCATCTTTTATCTTTGTACATTTGTCATATTGATCTTTTCTTCCCTTTTTACAGAGTTTGGATTATGACCGCTGCATTAATGACCCCTATCTGGAGGTTCTGGAATGCATCAACCATAAGGTAAATACTTACCAGCGTACTTATCACATCTATGGACTGTCATTTCAGTGTTCAGCACATAGAGGGGCACAGGCAACCTGCTCTGGGCTTTTGTTTCTTCCAGATGTTTAATGACACCTGGACATCCTTCTTTATATAATCCTCTGGTCACCAGTAATCTGGTGTTCTGAGAAAGTAAATCCCTGAGGCTGGATTTCCAGCTCTGCTTATCAGTCATTCTGCAGTCTTGCTACACACACCTAAGGCTCAATTCACACCTGAGCTTATTGTCTTCAGGCGTGTGTGTTTTTTTTTTTTTTTGGGCAGGTGTTCTAAAATTTAGTCGGAACCCATGAAAATTCCGGACCCTCGTCACTTCCAGGTTAGGCTACGTCATAACCCAGGCTGAGGTGGGACGCACACACCGCTGCGGGATAATGTTACAACACCGCCGCGTCATCGAGAAAGGAACATGTTGCAGAGCTGACTTAGAGGAGGCGGGAAGGAAGTGAATACTCATACTATATAGTAATGATAAAAAATATAAAAATAAATGCTAAACTTTTTTTATCATTACTATTTAGTATAAGTATTCACTTCCTTCCCGCCTCCTCTAAGTCCACTCTGCAACATGTTCCTTGCTCTATGAAGCGGCGGTGTTGTAACATTATCCCGCAGCGGTGTGTGCGTCCCACCTCAGCCCCTCCTCCTCTCAGTCAGCTGTTCGTAAGTCTTAGCATTTCATCGGACCTTGAAAATGCATTGTGCGCATGCGCACCGGGGCTCGCAGCAGCTGGTGGTGACGGAGCGTCCCCGGAAGTGACGAGGGTCCGGAATTTTCACAGGTCCGACTAAATTTTAGAACACAGGCATTGCTATCTAACAAAAACGCTTATAATCTGCCAAAAAAGAAGCTCCTGTACATTTTTGCGCTTCAGGCGACAAAACGCTCATGTGAACAGGGGTCATTGAAATGTCATGCAATAGTCAGGGAGATGTGGATCTGATGGGGATTCCTCCATGTGTTCAGCAGATCTTCCTTCATAAGACTGTCACCTTACCATAATTGGACAAAATCTGTTGCTAACCTAACCCCCCTGAACCGCTACCGCATACCCTTGCCACTCTGTTGTTCCATCGGACCTGGGAGTCAAAGCTTACAGAAGGTTCATAACGTCACCCCACTCCTCCATAGGACTGTGTTCGGCCCTGGTGATTGGTGGCTTAGTCCAGAGCGGTGCATCATTTGTGATAGTCACATGCTCCTCCACACCCCAAGTAGTTTAGGAGGGCACTGATTGAAGAAGTAGGGAGAGTGTGGTGCATATACGTGGGGTGGGACTGAACTAGCAAGAGACCAGAACAAGCAGAAACGGAGCAAATATTAAATAGAAGAGTCATGTGTATTCTTGGTGTGCTTTGTGTATTTCTTCCAGATCTTTTCAGTAATTCAATGCAAAACTTTGCCTCTGTGCAGGAGCTTCCTGTAAAAGACTGATCACTGCTGCTCTCTGTGTGCAGGAGGGTGACTTGACTGGTCTTTTATCCCCCCTTCCCACCCCGTAGTTTTCTGCAAAGTCCCTTCCAAAGCTCTGCTCACTGAACATGCTTTGTATAGCACAGTGTTAATGTCACTGCTCAGTTTATATGGTAATATCTGGGTTTGCAAAGGTATTTGGTGTATACAAAATAGATTTATATCTTTTGCAGCAGAAAAAACTGAGTGTTCTCTGCTGGCTTTCAACACCTGCTGATATCAACCTGGGATGGAACAGGTCATGGATTAATTCTATGCAGCCAGCATATGCTCAAAATATCTTCTGTAGTAATAAAATGCATTGGTTAAAAGTGGAGTTGTCTTTTTTATCTTACAAGGTACCATCCCTGGTGACATTGTGCAGAGCTGTGCTTGGATTGGTCACTACTGTGTTTTTTTTTTTTTTTACAGAGAGCCAAGAGGTATGAGGCTGTTCGGTGGATCCTGGTCTTTGCTATTGGCGTGTGCACTGGACTGGTACAGACTATTACATTATCTTCCAGATTATTGCTTTTTAATTTCCTAAATAAATGATATTACAATGGATTATCTAAAAATAAGTTGCCAGCCTAAATGGGAAAGTCATCGGACGTTTAAGAGAAGTATAGTCTTTTAGTCAAAGTAGTTGTTTTTGCTGTTCAGTTATACGGTGAAGTCAGGTGGGTCAGTCGCAGAATTTTCATGGCACTCCAGTGGTGGGTTCTTCCAGCCTTAGTTTAAAGCGGAACTCCACCCAAGAGGGGAAGGTCCACTTTAAGTACTTGTTCCCCGCTCCTCTTAAAACATTTTCACTATTGAGGATCGGGAGCAGGTACCCAATTTTGACAGGTTCCCACTTCCGTTCGGCGCTCAGGCAACAGAAGTTCTCCTTCCTCCCTCCCCCTGCGGTCTTCTGGGACGCTGACAGGTCCCAGAAGACACATCCACCACTCGCGATGCGCAGCACGACTCACGCATGGGCAGTGGGCACCCTGCTGTGAAGCCGCAAGCTGTCACAGCCGGGTGCCCATAGTGATGTCTGGAACGGAAGACAGAGTGAGACCACCTGGGGTGAGCTCACTGCTGGATCCTGGGACAGGTGAGTCCCTGTTTTTTTAGGGCCTCATGCACGCTGGACGTTATCAAAACACCAGTAGGAAGCTGTAGCTGTAGGAGTTTTTCAGCATTTTTTAGCTTTTTTTTTTTTTCTTTTCTTTTCTCTTTCATTCATTGACGGACAAAGCTTATGGTATTCTTGACCATTGGGTTATACTGCCCCCTACAGCAGTAATACACTAGGCAGAAACAAATTCTGGCTACACCCATGGGCAGTCCCAGGGGGTATACTCCCTCTCTCTGCTATAGCCACTCAGTTTTTTTTTTCTTCTGCCTAGTCAGGAGTAAGGACCTAGTCCCTTGCTGGGATCCTCGGTTCTGGCAATTTTTCCTTTTTTAAATATAATTTTTTCCTATCTTTGTTCCTGTGAGAATCTGCAATCAACTGCCTGGACTGGGCGTTGGACTGGATATTTTTTTTACAAAATCCAGAGGGTCCCCCCAGTCTGGCTAGCAAGTGCGCACAGGTCTCAGCTCCGCGCTAGGTCGGCCCCCGACATAGCCCCACTGGACAGGGGCTGGCCTGTGAGTTAAACATCTCACGAGGGCGCATATGACCTGGCCTTGGCCTGAGTTGCAGCGTCCCTCCTGGCCGACAGCCCCCCATTCTGATGGAGAGGTGGTCTGTCTGGAGCGGTGTCCACCCTATTTCCATGGGAAGTAGCTGTCCCCCCCCCCCCCTTTCCCTGGATGGTTTTGGGGTGGAGGTGGCCCCTTCCTGGGACAGTGGGACCCCCGGGTTCTCCACCCCCCCCCCTCCTAAACTTCGGTGGTCACTGTGGGTCAGCCCTCCCCTCCGCTGCCCCTTTGTGGTCGGCTCCACTGGCAATCGTGCCCAAGCGCCTGGGCGTCCTCAAAAATTTAGGCCACGGCTTGCGGCCTACTAGGCCATGCGGCCGAGTCAGACACCTCCGTTTGGGGGTGGCCCCAGTGCGTTTAGCTGAAGCCCCCCGCTCTTCCTTTAGGCATCTGCTTTTTTCCTCCGCTGGCCCTATTGGCTGGGATCCGTGCACTTGCGGCTGGGCCTCCACAAAAACTTACTTACTGGGCCATGCTCCTCCCTTGGAAGGGGTGGTGCTGTGGGGACGTTCAGTTTTTTAATGGCAGCCATGCCAAAGTAGCTTACGACTGGGTGGTGCTGCCAGCGCATGGGGGTGTCCCTTGGCAGTGTTTTTACACTTATCTGTGGGTCCCCCTGGTGGCTAATGGAGAATGCTCAGATAGTGAGGATCATTCCTCCACGTCTGCAACCACGCATGAAAAGGCACTGGTGGACTCCCAGATTGTTTTTGTGCGTGAGCCTCTAAAGATGGGGGATGCAGCTGTGGCTGCGACAGGGGTGCAGGTTCCCTTTGGCGCTCGCAAACCACCCAGAGCGGCAAAAGGTGTCCGCTGCCTAATTCAACAGAATTGTCGTGAAAGACGGAAGCATCTCCTTGGGGTCTCTCTCTTTGCTGAGCTGGCGGACCAGCTGGTCCAGGGGCTGCAGTTTATCTGTGCTGAATCTTTGGATGCGGCTCTCCTAGTGGCTCGGCTCTCTGTTTTGGCAGTGATCCTTCGGCATGTCCTTTGGATAAAATGCTGGTCTGTGGACCAGACTTCTAAAAAAAAGCCCTGGCTGTTCTTCCTTTTCAAGGAGATCGTCTGTTTGGAGCTACCCTGGATGACGTCATTAGGGTCTCACAGGGGAGAAAAGTACCTTTCTTCTACAGGCTACTAAGGGCAAGGACCCTGTTACAGACATGGGTCCTCCTTTTCGGCTCATGAGTTTTTTTTTTTTTTTTTTTTTTTTTTTTCATCCCTCAGGATCCACTGACAAGGGACCCGAAGCCTTGAGCCTTGGCAATTTTTTTCCAACACCCTTTAGCCATTAATTCCTTGGTGCACACCTTCTAGCAGGGGGTTTGCCATTTGGCTCCTCCAGTAAGGATCCCCGGTACTTCTGTGGGAACTTAATCTGGTGCTGTCGGTTCTTCAAAAACCGCTGTTTGAAAAAATTTGTGAGATTCCTCTGCTTACTCTATCACAGAAGGTGACTTTCCTGGTGGCTATTCCTACTGCACGCAGGGTTTCAGAACTGGCTGTGTTGTCCCGTCAGTCACCTTATTTGGTGGTTTACAGGGACGAAGTGGTTCTCCGTCCCTGTCGGTCGTTCCTTCCCAAGGTCGTCTCAGGTTTCCACATGAATGAAGACATTGTGTTACCTTCATTGTGTCCTAATCCAAAAGAACTTGCCTTGCGTTCCCTGGATGTGGTTCGGGCCATCAGGGTGTACTTGGCGGTGACTAAGTCGATTGGCAAATCAGATTCCTTATTTGTCTTTACAGAGGTTTCCCGTAAGGGGCAGGCCGCATCTGCTGCGACCATTTCCAGATGGATCAGGCAGACGATAGTGCAGGCCTATTCCATCAAGCGTCAGGTTCCTCCTTTCCCTATTAAGGCGCATTCTACGAGGGTGCTTAGTGCCTCCTAGGCCTTCCGTCATCAGGCATCAGTGGTCCAGCTTTGCAAGGCGGCCACCTGGTCGTCTGTGCACACATTCACAACGTTTTACAAGATGGATGTCCTGGCATCTGTGGATGCTGCTTTTGGCCGCAAAGTTTTGCAGGCCGCTGTTGCAGATGCTACGACGTCTTGAGGGTGTGTGTTGTTTTTTTTTTTTTTTCCTCCTAGGTGAGCTCCAGTTGTTCATGGTTGAGATCTTTGGTTATCTGGTTTGCTACGTTTTAGCCTTTTTGGGAATTCTGTTTTTCTGCTGTGTTTTTCTGCCCCTCGTGATGACACTGCTTTGGGAAGTCCCAACAGTAATGAAGATATGAAGCGGAGTCCGTCAGTGAATGATAGAGAAAACTGGATTTCTCTTACGTCCTCCGACAGTCGCCGCCTCTTCATATTCGTCACATATGGGGGTATTAGACTTTGCTCCGAAGGAGTAGCTAGGCAACAGAATATGTTAACAATAAAGCTTTAACATATCCCACCCTCAAGGGGTGGTCCCCTCAGTCAATACCCTCCTACTTCCTGCAACCATATCTCAGTTTTAATGTCTAGCTTGTCAGGAGTGGCTGGCTCTCTCTGTGCTGGGACTTTTTGTCCCAGACTCTTTCTTCTTTTTAATATTTTATTTGAGTTTTTTCTCTACCTTTACTTAGCTGTTGTTTTTGTCAGCATTAGTTAGTTCTTCGGACGAAGAGGATCATGCGGACTGGGTCTCGGGCTGATCCCCCTGATCGCAGGTCGTGGGTCAGTGGCTTCCCAGTCTGCCATCGAGCGTTCAGCCAGGTAACGCTCCTGGCACGGTGAACGACCCATCCCTGTTCGGTGCAGGGATGTTTGGTGAGGTGGCTACCTCACCGGACGCTGTGCGGTTTCTTAACCGCCATTGTGTGCGTCTTGAATTGCGACTCTCCCTGCCTCATGTGCAGCGGCTTGTTCGCCTGTGCGGGTTCCCCACGCCATATGAGGTAAGTGTGTCTATGTGGGGACCTGTCTGTCTGGGGGGGGTCTCAGTCTGGGACTGTGTAACCTGCCTTTAAATCACACTGCTTGTCTCCCTATCTCTCGGCTGCATGCTGTGGGCTGCAAGGGGGGGGGGGGAGCTGTATGACACTGTGTGTGTCAGGCTGGGCAGTGTGGAAAGCTGTGTGCTGTGGGGCATGTTTTTAATGGCATGTTGGGGCATATACAGCGATCGCTGCGGCGATCTAACATGTATCCATATAATGGGATGAATTTGTGTGTGTTTTTATGCACTGTGGAGCGGCGGTTTCGGCGCCAAACGACGCCATTTTACCGGCGCCCGCTCCGGCCGCATGGTTTACATGCACGGCGGCCATTTTCTTGTAGCCTCCATAGGCTTACATAGAGCGCCCTGGCAGCATCACTTCCTTTTTCCTGGAACACCGGTCGAGGCAGCAGCAGCAGCGGGGTCTCCTCAGGTTTTATCCTTCTATTCCTGTTGTCCATTGCCTGTATTCAGTCTGTATATTCCCTGTGGGGGTCTCATTGTGCCTGAGTGTGTGCGGTGGGCTGCGCTTACCGCGCTTGCTGAAAGGGGACAGTTAACCCTTGGTTGTCTGGCGTACAGGGGCAATGGATTCTCAGGAGGGCAAGTTTCCCACAGTATTGGTGGAAAGCCAGGGGACCGCTGTTTCCCCCCCAGGGGGGGATTTAGCCACTATTGTGGCTGGCCTTGCTGCCCAGGTGCAAATGCTGGTGGCTGCTCAATCTACTAAACGGCCCAGAGTTACTCTGTCCTCCGATTCTGAGGGTGAAGGTGATGGGGCTGTTCTGGCAGGGACCCCCCTATCGGGGTCCCGCTCCTCTCTTGATCTAGTGGGGTCTGAGGTAGAGGCTGAGGTTGAGGGGGTTGATAATTCTCCCCCTGGCTCGCCTGAAGAGCTTGCAATCATGGATGAGTTGATTGCTTCCATTAAGCAGACGCTACGTTTGCAGGACGAAGTGTGTCCCCCCGCTGCCTTGGCGGCTTATGGGACGCAGAGAAAACGCAGGACGCCGCAGGTTTTTCCCTGCAATGCTGATTTTCAGCGCGCTGTAAAGGATCAATGGCGCGATCTGCGCAAACCTTTTGCGGTACCAAGTAAATTCAAGCTGCGTTATGCTTTCTCCCCTGCCACTGATGAACGGTGGTGTGTGCCTCCACCAGTGGATCATGCAATTGCGGTTTTGAACAAAGCCACTGCGATTCCTGCAGAGGGATCCCCTGTTTTCCGTGATGCCACGGATAGGAGACTGGAGTCTCTTGCCCGTCATACTTATTCTGTTACGGGTTCTATGCTTAAGGCTCTATTTGCTTCTCTCATGGCGGCCCAGGCGATCGCAAGTTGGACGCAGATGCTTAGGCGTGTCCTAGTGGCCGATTCGGCCTCGGCGGCGACCCTGGACATGGTGGATCAGATCCACCAGGGTGTCATGTATCTGTGTGATGCGGACCTGGACCTGATTCCGTTGGCTGCACGTGTGCATAGCGTGGCGGTGTTGTCTCGCCGCCTGGTTTGGTTGAAATGTTGGTCGGTGGACCAATCTTCACGTAAAACCTTAGCCAATCTGCCTTATGATGGGTCTCGCCTTTTTGGGGAGTCCCTGGATGTGTTGATTAAGGGGATCACCGGGGGTAAGAGCACTCTCTTGCCCCATTTCCCCAAGGCTAAGGGGGCTTCTGGGAAGAAGCATGCGAATTTTCGGCCCCCTCAGGGGTCCTTTCGTGCCTTTCGGCCGCACTACAAGGGCAAACCGTTCAAAGGCCAGGGCTCTCAGAAGAAACCCTGGTCTGGGAAACAGAAGTCCGGCCAATCCGGACCTGCGGCCCATAACAGTTCGGCCTGAAGGGGCGCCCTCACCCAGTTTTGGGGTGGGGGGACGCTTGCTCGGTTTTCTTCAGCCCTGGTTGGCCCGTGTGCGGGACAGATGGGTTCTGGAAATCGTTCGATCTGGTTACAAGATCGAGTTTCTCTCTCGGCCAGAGAGCAGATTTTTTTCCCTCAAATCTACAACTGTCTCCAGAGCGCCTGCGGGATCTGCACCTGGCGGTGCGGGACCTGAGGGCTCAGGGAGTGGTGGTTCCGGTGCCTCATCGGGACAGATTTCGGGGGTTTTATTCCAATCTGTTCACCGTGCCCAGACAGGAGGGCAAGGTTCGTCCAATTCTGGACTTGAAAGCTCTGAACCGCTCTGTGCGGGTTCGCAAGTTCCGCATGGAATCCCTGCGCTCGGTGGTGGCTGCCCTGGTTCCGGGGGAATTCATGGCCTCCATCGATTTGAAGGATGCGTATCTTCACATCCCCATATTCGAGGGTCATCAGAGATACCTTCGATTTGCCATTGCGGAGGATCACTACCAGTTCGTGGCGTTGCCCTTTGGGCTCGCCTCGGCTCCGTGGGTCTTCACCAAGGTGCTTGCACCGGTTCTGGCATTATTGAGGGCCCAGGGCATTTCTGTCCTGGGGTATCTGGACGACATTCTGATTCGGTCTGCGACCAGTCAGGGTCTGGAGAAGGACCTGTCTGTCACGATGCAAACTCTGCAGGAGTTCGGTTGGACGATAAATGTTCCAAAGTCGACACTGAGTCCGTCGGTTCGTCTTCCCTATCTGGGAATGATACTGGACTCGGTGCAGGCGAAGGTCTTCCTGCCGGAAGACAAACTCAGGACTCTTCAGGAGGAAGTCAGGTCCCTCAGGGACGTTCCGAACTCGTCTCTGCGGACGTGTATGAGATGTCTGGGATTGATGGTCTCGGCTTTCGAGGCGATTCCTTTCGCGCAGTTTCACACGCGGGGTCTCCAGGCGGAGATCTTGTCCAAGTGGGACGGGCGACCTCAATCTCTGGATCTTCAGATCTCGTTGAGTCATCGCACCAGGGAAAACCTTCTGTGGTGGCTCCAGTCCCCGTTGGTGTCCGGGGGCAAGTCGTTTCGTCCGATCTCGTGGACGATAATCACCACGGATGCCAGCCTGTCGGGCTGGGGTGGTGTTCTGGGCGTTCTGTCCGCCCAGGGGACCTGGTCGGAGGGGGAGTCTTCCCTCCCGATCAACATTCTGGAATTGCGTGCGATAAGGCTCTGTCTTCATCGCTGGACGGACCGGCTGCAGGGCTGCCCGGTTCGGGTGCAGACGGACAATGCCACGGCGGTGGCCTACATCAACCACCAAGGGGGCACCAGGAGTGCCCGAGCGGCTCGAGAAGTGGCCGACATTCTGTCTTGGGCCGAGACTCATGTCCCGGCGATAACGGCGGTTCACATTCCGGGAGTGGAGAACTGGCAGGCGGACTATCTGAGTCGCCAGACCCTGGATCAGGGGGAATGGTCTCTCCATCCGGCTGTCTTCCAGATGTTGTGCGCGAAGTGGGGTCTTCCAGATGTGGACCTGTTCGCGTCTCGCCTCAACTACAAGGTGAAGAGGTTCGTGGCAAGGACGCGCGACCCCCGGGCAGACGCGTCGGACGCGTTAGTGGCCCCGTGGCATCAGTACAGGCTGATGTACGCGTTTCCACCGATTCAGTTGCTGTCCCGGTTCCTTCGCAGGTTACACTCGGAACGCAGCACGGTGATTCTTGTGGCACCGGACTGGCCTCGCCGGTCCTGGTACGCAGACCTCGTGAATCTGGCGGTCGACGCCCCCTGGCGTCTGCCTCTTCGGGACGATCTACTGTCTCAAGGACCGATTTACCATCCTGCTTTACAGTCGCTGGCTTTGACGGCCTGGCTGTTGAGACCGAGGTCCTGAAGGAGAAGGGTCTCTCTCCAGAGGTTGTTCATACCTTGATCAACGCGAGGAAGTCTTCCTCGGGAAAGGTTTATTACCGTACTTGGAAGGCCTATTTTGCCTGGTGTGAGTCCAGGGGGTTTTCACCCCGCACGTACTCGGTTTCCCGTGTGCTGTCTTTCCTTCAGACGGGTGTCGATCAGCGTTTGGCGCTGGCTACGATAAAGGGTCAGGTGTCTGCGCTGGCCGTTCTGTTTCAACGTCCCGTGGCTTCCAACTCCTTGGTTGGCACTTTTATTCAGGGTGTGCGGCATCTGGTTCCTCCTAGGAGGGATCCTTTGCCCCCTTGGGACTTGAATCTAGTCCTATCTGTGTTACAACGTGCTCCTTTTGAACAGATCAGGGAGATCTCGTTGTCTATGTTGTCCAAAAAGGTCGCCTTTTTGGTGGCGATCACTTCGGCTCGCAGAGTGTCGGAACTGGCGGCTTTGTCCTGCCAGTCTCCGTACCTGGTTGTTCATTTGGATAAGGTGGTCTTGCGACCTAATCCTTCTTTTCTGCCGAAACGAGTTTCGGAATTCCATCTTAACGAGGATATTGTTTTGCCTTCGTTGTGCACGAAGCCTAAACATCCAAAGGAGGTGAGATTGCATTCTCTGGATGTTGTTCGGGCGATTAGGGTTTACCTTAAATCGACTGAGTCTTTTCGAAAGACGGACTCCTTGTTTGTTCTTCCAGAGGGTCCTCGGAAGGGCATGGCGGCTTCCGCCTCTACCATTGCCAAATGGATCAGGCAGACCATTGAACAGGCCTATGCCTTGCAGGGGAAGGTTCCCCCTGTGCCTGTGAAGGCGCACTCTACTAGATCTCTGAGTACGTCTTGGGCCTGTCGTCATGGGGCTTCTGTAGCCCAGGTGTGTAAGGCGGCGACTTGGTCGACCATACACACTTTCACAAAATTCTACAAAGTAGATGTTCAGGCATCGGCGGATGCTTCCTTTGGCCGCAAGGTTCTTAGTGCGGCTGTTCCCTAGGGTCCCTTGTTGGGGACTCCTGGCTGTTGGGATAAGTTTTGTATCCCCTGGTTTTTTTGTCTTTTCCTGGGTTGTTGCTCCTGTTGAGCACTTATTTTTGCTGTTGCCCAGCTGGTTTCCTTCCTTTGGTAAGGTTCCTTTCTTTGATGTGGAGACTGCGTTGCCTTTCGGCGCGGATGCGTTTCCCACCCCTCATGTTTGCACTGCTTTGGGACGTCCCCATATGTGACGAATATGAAGAGGCGGCGACTGTCGGAGGACGTAAGAGAAAACGGAATTTTTGTAAAATCTTACCTGTAAAATTCCTTTCTCTGAGTCCTCCGACAGTCGCCGCCCCCGCCCCTCTTTTGGGGTTTGAATGTATACTCTACTGCTATTCCGCTAAAACTGAGATATGGTTGCAGGAAGTAGGAGGGTATTGACTGAGGGGACCACCCCTTGAGGGTGGGATATGTTAAAGCTTTATTGTTAACATATTCTGTTGCCTAGCTACTCCTTCGGAGCAAAGTCTAATACCCCCATATGTGACGAATATGAAGAGGCGGCGACTGTCGGAGGACTCAGAGAAAGGAATTTTACAGGTAAGATTTTACAAAAATTCCGTTTTTTGTCTCCCCTCTGTGGAGTTGGGTTATGTATTCTTCTGACACTGCTTATTACAAAACTGAGATCCTAGAGCAGGAAGTAGGAGTATACCCCCTAGGAATGCCCAAGAGGCGTAGTCAATTTTTTTTCCCACCTAGTGTACTACTCCTGTAGGGGGCAGCATAACCCAATGGTCAATGAAGATATGAAGCTGTGTCCGTCAATGAACATCAAAAGGATTTTACGGTAAGACAAAAATCCAGTTTTTTGTTTGTTTTGGACAGGGTGAAGTGTTGATTAATTTTACTTTTATTTGCATTGCCTTCATATTTGCTGATTTCGTATTGACTGAATCTTTGTGTTCCGGTGCAGGTCGGGCTGTTTGTGGATTACTTTGTGCGTCTTTTCTCCCAGTTTAAGTTCAGAGTGGTGCAGAGCTGTATCCTTTCCCCATGTGTGGCCTACAGCTGCTCTGTTAGCTTATTCTCCACTTACCGGACTTGGTTTTCACGCTCCATATTTTACAAACACAGCCTAATCTTTATACGGTTTACTCTGAAGAACTCTAAGCTCTATATTTCCCCAATCATCAGCAGAGGTTGTTGCCTTAAAATGTTATGAGACTTTTGGGTTGAATGACTTCCTCAAATCTTGGACTCAGTTACACTCGAACCCTTCAGGTTTTTGTCATATTCCCGTGGGATTGACAGCATTTTTTTTGGGGAACTAAGAGCTTACCTCTTTCCAAAAGTCCACCACACATTGAATTGGTGAATCGATCCATTAAAGTTGATGGAAGGCAGATTTTTGTGGCAAGTTTTGTTAGGAAAGCTCTCTTATTCCTTGCCCTTTACAGAAACTCAGCTGATCCAGGTGTAGATGTATTTTGCTAGCCCCTTTGTGGCCCAGGAGAGAACATGGGTTTAGAATCTTCAAACAATGCAAGTCCAGGGTCTTGACCCTTGCCGGACCACCTTCTGCAGAGACCGGTAGTCTATTCCAGATGAGATTTCTTTTAATTGATGGCATGTTTCTTAAGAAGTGGATTCTAAAATGGATAGGCTGTTCATACATTGTTGTGGAACCCTCCTCAAGGGGTAGTCACTAGAAAGTTTTATGCAAAAATATATGGAACGCTTTTTTGTTTGTGGTGCAGAAAGAATAGTCCCTCTCTTCCCTCTCTTCCATACCAGTTATCTTGGACTTCCTTTACAATGGAATAAACCAAGGTTTAGCCCTGAATACCCTTAAGATACAGGTTTCAGCTCTTTCAGTTTTCCTAGACATGAAGATGGCAGGACATCCACTGATTAAGACATTTCTCTTAGCATCATTAATGCACCACTCCATTTACATAAAAGCTATTGCCCCAGTGAGATTTATTTATCAAAGCACTTTTTTGAACAATTCACGATGCTTCTTTAAAGATTTTAACCTTCAAGGTTTTTCTTCCTCTATGGCTAAAATTGTTGGGGACTTGCAAGCTTTACCAGTTAAGGAACCTTATTTAATTATCCTTCCTCGCAAGGAAATAGAAAAGCCAAATCCTACGTATCTACCTAAGGTGACTATGGTATTTCATTAAGCGCAATAAATTATCTTCATTCTATGGTAAATCCTTCAACTGAAAATGAAGATAGCTTTAATTTCTTTAAATGTTGGGACGTGTATTCTTGGCTACCTTGAGGCTACCAGAGAATTTAGAAGGTTGAGTCCTCTCCTGGTCTTTAGTGGTCTTAATAAGGGCTTACAGGCTTCCAAAGCTGGTATAGCTCTCATTTAAAAAGGAGCATAAGTACTGTCTTTTTTATTGAAGGTCCATACAATCAGAACCGTGGCAGCATCTTGTGCAGGGAAATCAGTAGTGCTTGGAGCAAACCATTTTATCTTCACAAAGGGTTGAGGGTGGGAGAAAAGGTTTAACAGCTCTGTACGTTTCCTGGATTGGAGGAACCAATCATGTTGCAGTCCTGGAAGATTCTAAGAAATACCATTACTGGGAAATCTTACTGTGAATTTCCTAAGGACAAGGGAAGATGTGTGTGTTGTGTGTATATTATCATTCAGCTTTAAGGTGTCTTAAGTGCTCCTGCGATTAAATGATTGCCAGCCAGAGCATCCTAAGAAAAATAAACTCAGCAGAATGCCCTGTAATCTACTGATGTGAAAGTGTCATGGTCGCCTATGGCACACCAAACAAGTCTTGATTTTCCAGGAGGAGCTCCACAGTAACATCTAACATTTTTGGTGTCATCGACTCTGAATGTCTTTTTGTCATGACTTACTAACTGAAAAAAGTATAGATGTGATCTTCATTTGTATTGCTTGGCCTTCGTCACCACTCTGTGTGAGTAGTAAAACAACTGCAGGGCAGTATAAGAAACAAACAAAGAGCTGGGGGGGCACACCCTGAACATGCATTTCTAAAGCTGGTGCAGCTATGAACCAAGCAACATGCATATTTACAGAGAATAGCGCACACATGCAAAAGAAATGACTATCAAACATAAAGGCATTCAATAAAAATGGGGATTTAGTCCCACCATATGGCCATATCGTGATCAAGCCCACCACTGTCAAAGTACCCCATTGTCAGTGGGTCCTACACTATCCATAAAAAGAAGGCTTGAGCACGATATGGCCATATGGTGGGACTAAATCCCCATTTTTATTTGATTGCCTTTATATTTGATAGTCATTTCTTTTGCATGAGGGCAGTATAAGGATGAGCCTTTGTAAGAGTTATGCATGCCATTTGGGCACCATTGTCTTTCCTTGACCTGATATCACAGCTGTTGAAGTTTGCACGGATCGAGGATGTCTGGCTTTGTCTCTGCTGGAACTCCTGGGGTTCAACTTGACCTTTGCCTTCATAGCCACACTCTTTGTCCTCATCCAGGTAATGATTGGCGTTAAAAGGATTGTTGCTGTTATGTTACAATGTAAA
This sequence comes from Pelophylax lessonae, assembly GCF_965119305.1. Lineage (NCBI taxonomy): Eukaryota > Metazoa > Chordata > Amphibia > Anura > Ranidae > Pelophylax > Pelophylax lessonae. Next base: position 58,283,538 of record NC_138779.1, on the reverse strand, counting down.
GCTTTCCCAGTGTTTTCTTGGGTTTATGCAATTCCCTCCTGAACTTATTCAAAGATTAAAGATAGGAATGGCACTACCTGTATAATTCAGGTTTAAATGCTAGCAGTCACCTGAAATAGGCCATCCCTTTGCCTACCCCTTACTATGCAGACAATGTGATCTCCTTATGACATAGATAACCATTCTTTCATGATTTCTGCTAATCGAGGTCTGTAATCTCTCACAGACCTGTAACAAACCTGGGAGTGACTATTCTAGTTTTAGAATGTTCTGTCTTGAGGGCAGCTTTCCAGAATTGCTAAGGCACTCACACTTTAAAAATAAAATAAAATGCTTTAAAAATAGTTTTATCTTTTTTATTTTCTGAAGATGTAATTTTTTTTTTAATTATTTTTACTTGCATAGCCTGTAGCAGCAGGATCTGGGATTCCTGAGATTAAATGTTACTTGAACGGCGTAAAGGTCCCAGGCGTTGTCCGTCTCAGAACGCTCGTCTGCAAGGCTTTGGGGGTTTTGTTTGGTGTTTCCGGAGGTAAGGACAGCGCCACCTAAAGGTATACTGCATAGGAAAAACATTTTCTGGAGTTTGGCTTTAACATAAGTTTGAGCTCTGTGTACAAATAGAAATCACATATTGAATCTTTTTCTTTTGTGTACCAGTGGAATGGAAAAAAGTGGATTTCAAATATATACACTTTAACCACTTGCCGACCGCCGCACGTACATATACTGCGGCGGTCAGCCCCTCACAGGCAGAGTGACGTATCGGTACGTCACTAGCCTGTGAGGCTCTGGGGAGCGAGCGTGCGCCGCCGGAGGCGCGCACCCGCGTGGTCACGAACCCCCCCCCCCCCCCCGCGTGTGTGACCGGCGGACCCGATGCCCGGCGCTCACTCTGCGATCGGTGGGGGAGAGGGAGAAAGTCAGGCAGCTTGTGTAAACAAGCTGCCTGTCATTCTCCCCTGTGTAGGAACCATGATCATACGGTTCTACTATGTAGGACCGTTGATCATTGGTCCTACAGCTCTAGTCACAGCCAATCACAGCTAGAATCACGCCCCTAGGTACACACACAGCCCCTCCCTCTCAAATAAAGTTAACCCCTTCACTGCCAGTGTATTTTTACAGTAACAGTGCATATGTATAGCACTGATTACTGTAGTAATGTCACTGGTAACCCCAAAAGTGTCAAAAATGTCAGTCAAGGGTCCGATCTGTCCGCCGCAATGTCGCAGTACCACAAAAAAAATCGCAGATCGCCGCCATTACGCGTTAAAAAAAAAAAAACAACAAAAATGACAAAAATCTTTCCCTTTGTTAGTAAACGCGATAACTTTTGCGCAAACCAATCAAAATACGCTTTTTGCGATTTTTTTTTTTTTTTTTTTTTTTTTTTTTTTTTTTTTTTTTTTTTTTTTTTTTACCAAACATATGTAGCATAAAACAATTTGGCCGAAAATGTTAAAAAATTTTGATTTTTAGATTTTTTTTTTTTGGGGGAATTTCATATAAAAAAATGTGAAAAATATTGTTATTTTTGCAAAATTTACGCTCTTTTTTTTGTTTATAGCGCAAAAAGTAAAAATCGCACAGGTGATCAAATACCACCAAAAGAAAGCTCTGTTTGTGGGAAAAAAAGGACGTCAAATTCGTTTAGGTACAGCGTCGCACGACTGCGCAATTGTCCGTTAAAGTCACGCAGTGCCGAATCGCAAAATACCCCCTGGTCTTTCAGCAGCCAAATCCTCCGGGGCTTAAGTGGTTAAAGACTATTTCTGGCCTCCACCCCATCCCATTTTGATTCCCCTCATGCTCCACTTCAACATGTTTTGCTTTTTATATATATATATATATATATATATATATATATATATATATATATATATATATATATATATATATATATATATATATATATATATATATTCCCCTTTCCAGGTGTCCTCAGACCAGTCACATGACTGTTCCTCTTCCTCTCTGTGTTCTTTACCCAGTGATGGGAATACTTGTTTGATACAGCGAGCGGCACTGATTTGATGTCTGCGCTGCTCTCTGCATCAATATGCTACAAGTGAAGGGCGCCATGGTGAGATGAGCCCATGGTGCTCTGCACTCACATTATGTCCTCAGCCTTCCAGGTTCAACCCAGTAGACTGAAAATCTTTTAGCAGACAAGAGATACTGCATTGGAGTAAAGTAATGTTTTTTTCCTAAATCTTCAGGGGGACTAAAATTTTAAAAAAAATTAGTTCTAAGTTAAGCTTTGGTCATTGTCTGTCTTCCAGCCTCATAAAATAAAACAAAATAAATAGTTTGTTATTGGAGATCTAATCGGTTACCCAAATATAAATTGTGCACATTTTGGTACTAGTACATTACTTATTCATGAATTAGTCATGTGATTTTCTAATTCTCTATTCACAGGCCTTTTCATTGGGAAGGAGGGACCGATGATTCACAGCGGGGCTGTTGTTGGTGCAGGGCTTCCTCAAGTAGGTCTACGTGGAATTTCCTTCCTCCCCATCATTATCTACCATGCATCTCCCTAACACTACACCCTTGCATATCTAGAAGAGTCATTGACCAAGTTTAAAGGATATATTTCAGAATAATCCTAATTTCCCTCGAATTTTGGTCAGTGCTTTGCTTGCCGAGCTAGCATGGTAGACAACACATCCCCTCCCCACACTTTCGTTTGACCATGCTGCTGAGCAAGAGAAGTTCTAATGAGTTCTGGTTGACAATGTTCGCCTCTAGCAGCAGGCGCACACTCAAGATCTCTTATAACAGAAAGGTATGGCCAATGCTCTTTTGGCCATACTTCTCTTCTGGGTCACGAGAGTGCACTTAGTTCTGCACTCCTGTGACCCAGATTCCGTGGGATCCACCCAGATTCCTGGCTGGCAGCTAGCTTAGCAGGAGGTGAGAGAAAGATTAAATTGACAATGGGGAGGGAGGTTGATGTAAAATGGCAGAGAAGAGAGGACGATAGCTCATCCTTAGTAATGCCCACAAATCGGGCTTCATACAGGGGTGGAGCTTTTATTACTGCTGAGACTTCTTTTAATGGATTAACATGTCTAAAAAAAAAAAAAAAGAACTCTGTGTAGCTGCTATATCCCATAGTTAACATTATTTTTTTTTTTTTTTTTTTACCTTCTGTGCTAGAAGGGCAACTGTGGAATTATGCTTTGTACCAACAGGACTTCCTTGTCCTCTCAACGAAGTCCTCTCAACTATTAGTCAGAATGAGTCCCTCCTACTCTGCCCATCACATGAAAGGTTTGATTGAACAGGGCTCCATCTGATTGGTGCATGTGAGACAGGGCACATCTTTCTATGGACAACTGCCAGCTATCAGAATAGTGGTGGTGGCTTTCAGGAACAGTCGGTTCTTATGCAGCACTTGTAAATGAGGCGAACCGGTTCTTTTAGACCTTTTGATAAATGAATTACTCCATGTATAAGACTCTGTGCAGGCTGGGATTAGTGGTGTATTTGCAACTATTCCAGAATAAGGTTGATTAGATTTTATTCATCCCTAATACTGATCTCTTTATCTCTCTCCCAGTTCCAGAGCATTTCATTCCAGAAGATTCGCTTTGACTTTCCATATTTTCGCAGTGACAGGTATAGACAGCAAAGAATTCGATTTTTTTTTTTTTAAGTATCAATTTTAACATAAAACAAGTATTGGCTTCCTCCTCAATGACTTCTTGCTTTCTCCCTTAGGGACAAGAGGGACTTTGTTTCTGCTGGGGCTGCAGCTGGGGTTGCGGCTGCCTTCGGGGCTCCCATTGGGGGTACGCTGTTTAGTTTGGAGGAAGGGTCCTCGTTCTGGAATCAGGGGCTGACCTGGAAAGTGGTAAGTAGTTAGTGTGGTTCATCTATTCTGACAATCGTGTTGGTTCTGTACAGCGGTTGTGAAAAGGGAGAGATTAGAAGCTTGGTTTCCTGATGCCAGGTAAACCCTGAAACCGCTTCCAAAGTCAACAGACATTCAAGTCGATTTGCAGGCAAAGAAAAGGTTCTCTGTTCAGTGGGGCTGTGCCTGCACTGCACGGGTCAGCTGCTTATTTTGTCTAGGGTGAGGAGAAGGCACTATACTCTGATCCATCGTTTCACTGGAAAGAAGCATTCCCCTAAGGTCCAGCGGTGGACTATTCCTGGTCTATGTAGTCTGCTCTGGGCATGATGACGTCAGGAGCAGTCCACACCTCAAGACCGCCAGAGCGTGGGGGTGCCAGGACGCTCTTGTGCTGATAGGATCGATTGATTAGGTACGTAAATCTCCTTTCCCCTAGACAAAAACGAGTGGTTTACACATGCAGTGCAGGCACAGCCCCACTGCATGGGCAGCACTGTGGCTAACAGACGAATGGGTATTGGCGCAAGACAGATGAACAATAATTCTCAGGAGGTGCGTGGTAAATCAGTTAGAAGGGGGGAAAGGAAAAGGCAAGAAAAGTTCCAATGGGAAATCTGCACACTGTGACAGCTACTGGCGGTGAAGAGAGAAGCGGCACTGTCATCAAAACAAAAGGGAGAGAACCACAAGCGCCAATCTAAGTGTAGCAGTAAAACTTTTGATACAGGATAAAAACATTCTTACTCACCAGAATAGTGTAAATTGAGCGTGGGATGATAGTAATCAATGGTCCTAGGCATTAAGGGGGTCCCTCTGGTTTTGGTCCCTGCTGTGCTAGGGAATGGAGGTCTCCTGTGTACTGGGAGGCAACTTCCCTGGTCCGTAGGCTGAGGTTCCATCCGAAGGCCGTGACGTCACTTCCTAGATGCCGAGCTGTAGACTAACGACAGCGCGTTGCTGAGCATGCACTAGAGACCTCCATTCCCTAGCACAGCAGTGACCGTAACCAGAGGGACCCCCTTGATGCCTGATGCCCAGGACCATTGATTACTATCATTCCACGTTCAATTTACACTTTTCTTGTGAGTAAGAATGCTTTTTATCCTGTGTTTAAGTGTTTTACTGCTACACTTAGATTTGCGCTTGTAGTTCTCTCCCTTTAGCACTGTGGCTAAGTGGTTAGCATTTCTGCTTGGCAGTACTGGGGTTGTTAGTTCAAATCCAAACTACGGCACTACCAGCATTAAGTTTGCACGTTCTCCCAGTGCCTGCGTGACTTCCCTCTGAGTACTCTGGTTTCCTCTCACACTCCAAAGCTATGCTGGTAGATTAATTGGCCCTAGTATACAGTGGGTACGAAAAGTATTCAGACCCCCTTAAATTTTTCACTCTTTGTTATATTGCAGCCATTTGCTAAAATCATTTAAGTTCATTCTTCCTCATGAATGTACACATAGCACCCCATACTGACAGAAAAACACAGAATTGTTGACATTGTTGCAAATTTATTAAAAAAGAAAAACTGAAATATCACATGGTCCTAAGTATTCAGACCCTTTGCTGTGACACTCATATATTTAACTCAGGTGCTTTCCATTTCTTCTGATCATCCTTGAGAAGGTTCTACACCTTCATTTGAGTCCAGCTGTGTTTGATTATACTGATTGGACTTGATTAGGAAAGCCACACACCTGTCTATATAAGACCTTCCAGATCACAATGCATGTCAGAGCAAATGAGAATCATGAGGTCAAAGGAACTGCCTGAAGAGCCCAGAGACAGAATTGTGGCAAGGCCCAGATCTGGCCAAGGTTACAAAAAGATTTCTGCTGCACTTAAGGTTCCTAAGAGCACAGTGGCCTCCATAATCCTCAAATGGAAGACGTTTGGAACGACCAGAACCCTTCCTAGAGCTGGCTGTCCGGCCAAACTGAGCTATCGGGGGAGAAGAGCCTTGGTGAGAGAGGTAAAGAAGAACCCAAAGATCACTGTGGCTGAGCTCCAGAGATGCAGTCAGGAGATGGGAGAAAGTTGTAGAAAGTCAACCATCACTGCAGCCCTCCACCAGTCGGGGCTTTATGGCAGAGTGGCCCGACGGAAGCCTCTCCTCAGTGTAAGACACATGAAAGCCCGCATGGAGTTTGCTAAAAAACACCTCAAGGACCCCAAGATGGTGAGAAATAAGATTCTCTGGTCTGATGAGACCAAGATAGAACTTTTTGGCCTTAATTCTAAGCGGTATGTGTGGAGAAAACCAGACACTGCTCATCACCTGTCCAATACAGTCCCAACAGTGAAGCATGGTGGTGGCAGCATCATGCTGTGGGGGTGTTTTTCAGCTGCAGGGACAGGACGACTGGTTGCAATCGAGGGAAAGATGAATGCGGCCAAGTACAGGGATATCCTGGACAAAAACCTTCTCCAGAGTGCTCTGGACCTCAAAATAGGTAAACCAGTGCAGCGCTCTAAAACTATACTAAACAGCAATCAGATCAAATCACAATAAAAAGTCAATCTTCAAGACAGTCAGATGAAAGATCGGGTATAGAGATCAAATGAAAGGTATCAGAGTTAAAGTCCTTAATATGGTGCAAAGAATCCCAATGAATTCCAGAGGAGCCAGGTGCAGATAGTAGAAAAAACACACACTCCCTCCACCTTCCAGAGTGGCCTCTCACCTCAGTATGGTATTAAAAGGGCATTGCAAACATGTATACAGATCACAGACTCCGACCTCTTGATAATCCTTCCAGTGATTAGTGGTGGAAACCCATCGGCAGTAAGCATAAACCTACACCGCTATATACTGCACACTCCTTGAGGTAAGGCTACAAAGCAGCCTAAGCACAGCAATACTACATTGACACCCTCCAGGCTCTGGACCTCAGACTGGGCCGAAGGTTTACCTTCCAACAAGACAATGACCCTAAGCACACAGCTAAAATAACGAAGGAGTGGCTTCACAACAACTCCGTGACTGTTCTTGAATGGCCCAGCCAGAGCCCTGACTTAAACCCAATTGAGCATCTCTGGAGAGACCTAAAAATGGCTGTCCACCAACATTTACCATCCAACCTGACAGAACTGGAGAGGATCTGCAAGGAGGAATGGCAGAGGATCCCCAAATCCAGGTGTGAAAGACTTGTTGCATCTTTCCCAAAAAGACTCCTGGCTGTATTAGATCAAAAGGGGGCTTCTACTAAATACTGAGCAAAGGGTCTGAATACTTAGGACCATGTGATATTTCAGTTTTTCTTTTTTAATAAATCTGCAACAATGTCAACAATTCTTTGTTTTTCTGTCAGTATGGGGTGCTATGTGTACATTCATGAGGAAGAAGAATGAACTTAAATTATTCTAGCAAATGGCTGCAATATAACAAAGAGTGAAAAATTTAAGGGGGTCTGAATACTTTTCGTACCCACTGTATGTGTATGTATGAATGTGAGTCAGAGACTTTATATATTGTAAGCTCCTTAAGGGTAGGTACTGATGTGAATGTACAATATATACAGTGCTGCGAAAAAGTGTTTGCCCCTTTTCTGATTTTTATTTTTGCAAATTTGTCACACTTAAATGATTCAGATCATTAAACAAATTTAATATTACACAAAGATAACCTGAGTTAGTACAAAATGCAGTTTTTAAATGAGGATTTTATTTAAGGGAGAAAAAGCTGTCCAAGCCTACCTGACCCTATGTAAATGCCCCTAAACCTAAAAACTGATTGTGCCACCCTTGGCGGCAACAACTGCAATCAAGTGTTTGTGATAACTGGCAATGAGTCTTTCACATCGTTGTGGATGAATTTTAGCCCAGTCTTTGCAGAATGGTTTTAATTCAGCAGGCATTGGAGGGTTTTTGAGCATGAACGTCCTGTTTAAGGTCATGCCTCAGGATTTTCTGGCACAGCACAGAAATCATGGTTCCATAAATTATGGCATATAATGTTAAAACTTTTTTTTTTTTTTTGCCTGGAGATGGGCTGTAAGCCAACTGACCCAGTTAGTGAAGCCATTGCTCTGCACGTAGAGGGAGCGTTGTTTTCAGAGTCCAGACCAGCCATTGTCTATCAGGGTTCCTCCGGAGGTTGTTAGGAGTTCTTTGAGCTCTAACTGATTGACCTCCTATTTGATGATACCTACATTGTCCTAGAGCCAATACCATTTGGAAAAGCCAGCAGCAATGACACCAATATTCTTAGTTGTCTCTAAGGGTGCAGTTCTGACCCACACTGTAAGAGGGTATTCTTCCCACCAATCCAAGGGTCATTTTTCCTGACCCTCAATGAATTTTGTTAGTAGGTTTTTCGCTAAAATAAAGTTATCGCAAGGTTTCCCCTGGGGTAAAGTTATTTGAGAGGCTGATTTAGGCTGTACACTGCGGTCACAGTCACTTGTTTACCGTGGTTCAGTCTAACTGGTACTTCAGAGATTCAGCCAGACCAAGTGGCTCTGTTAACAGAATATTGCTTTTAAGCAGAGTTACCTTAAGAGCCCATTCACATTGAGGCGACACGACTTCGGGGGGTGACCTGTGAAGTCGCGTGCACCGCGACTTCGGCGCGACTTGCAGAGACTTCACATAATGGAAGTCTATGCAGGTCGCTCCGAGGTCGCCCCAAAGTAGTACAGGACCCTTTCTCTAAGTCGGAGCGACTTGTGTCGCTCCTATTAGAACGGGTCCTGTACTACTCAATGGACCGCGACATACCGCGACTTGTCAGGCTGACAAGTCGCCTGACAAGTCGCGCTAATGTGAATGGGCTCTTAGTCCAAGAAGCAGCTGTTTTGTTTTTGTTGCTGCTTCTTTGCTGTGCCACCTTTTTTCTTTTCCATTTATTACAAAGCATCCACTCTAATGTACTTCTCTTGAGGATTGATTGCGTGTAGGAACATTGAGCTCAGTGTTAGAGGCTCTTCACTGCATCGGAGCACCACAAACCAAAAACACTATTTAATTCATTAATATTCTAAACAAACTCTTACATCCATCCATCCATGTCTCTATCATTTATTTTGATCAGAAATCACTTTGAAAAAAATTCCCCCTAGCTTTTCTGGCGGTGGCTATCTTGAGTAAGAGCAAGTGGTTTATGTAGCATTTACTTCATGGACTCCATCTTCCCCCTAGCTCAAGCATGCAGGCAGGAGATTGTACTTAGCTGAGAAACCCCTTTTTCTCTCCTGAAGACTCCTGGGATGTATGACATCCATTTGTCTAGGCAAGAAACCAGAAAGTAACTTAAGAAATGTAAAAAAAAAAAGTAAAGTAAATATGATCTACTTTTCTATCTATCTACTAATGCTAGCAGCATGAGGAGTAAAAATAAGCAATGCTGATTGGGAGAGAAGTTACACTTTAAAGCTGTATAACTCTGATTTGATTGGTCTCTCTTGTCCTCCTTCAGCTTTTCTGCTCCATGTCCGCAACATTCACACTGAACTTTTTCCGCTCTGGAATACTGTTTTCAAGCTGGGGTTCATTCCAAGTTCCTGGCCTCCTAAACTTTGGCGAGTTTAAGGTACATATAATAATTGTATTACAATTTTTTTTTTTTTTTTTTTTTGGGGGGGGGGGGGGGGGGGGAGGAGAGAGAACAGGTAAAACTGACCCAGTGTTCCCTTCAGTCTTGTATGGTTATATTGGCTCCTCTCCTGTACTGAAATTGTTTACTCTGCTTTCACTGCAAACTGTCGACTTCTCAGTGTGCATTAGAAGCTGCTGCAAATCAGAGCCCTTTCAACATTTCAAAGCTGAAAGACATCTAGCATCATCTATCTCTTTCCTCCCCAGGCTGACTGCCAGGCCTGCCCTTTTCATTGATTAGATTTCTCCATTCAGCTCTTTCACTCATGGAGGCTCAGCAACATGTGGGCTTTACTTGGGCTAGTCTGCATGTAAATGAAATCAACCTCGGAATGCACACTCTTCCAGACAAATATCCACCCTTCAAGGCATTTCAATATTTTTGCATAACTCTTTCCAAGACCCAGCCCACTGCATTAGGGATAAGGCCTCGAGAGGAGTACTGAGGCAGGATGCTGTGATGTTTTCAGGAAGCTTTGTACAGCATCCTCTCCCACCAGCCTTGATCTACCTGCATTAGTACAGAGAAGTACAGAGTGCAAGTGATAACTTTACAAAGTCTAAAGTAATGCAAATCCATTATGTTAAGGCCAGATTCCAGCCCCCCACGCCATACATTAAAAAATATACAGTATACATTCCATAATTCCAAGTGTTTTCCAGATGGTCCCTTGAGGAACAGGCTCCTTCTTGTCTGATTAAGGCAGGCCATAGAAGGTGGTTGCAGGAATGAAATTTGCACTATTCTCCCATCAACATAGACCGTGTTGACAGGGGAATCTTTCCTGCCGAGCAATTGTTGTCTGCTGGTGGGAGCAGGCAGGGGAAACCATCCCCACCAGGAGAAGACAGTGATTGCTAGCGACTATAGCATCTTGCAGGCTGGTTGTACTCAAGTTGCTTGATCGATCAATTTGGTACATTCAGCCTGCCCACTAATGGTTCCTGCTGAACCAGCCAAGATTCGAACCGTGTATGCACTGCTGTATTTAGGCCTAGGCCGACACTTTGTGGGGGGCGGCAAAAAAGCCGCCCCCCGCATGAAAAGAAACCCCCGATCTGCCGCTAAAACCTAAAAAAAAAAATGGCCGCGGCCGGCCCGACATGTGCACTGCGCATGCGCCGCCTACCCGGAAATAGCCGAGCGTGTTCGGCTTTCCGAGCGGCGGCGGCACATGTGCAGTCCACATGTCGGGCCGGCCGCGGCCATTTTTTTTTTTTTTTTTTAGGTTTTAGCGGACGTAATGGCGCCGGGCGGCGCCATTTTTAAATGGAAGGCGCCTCAAGGTAAGTGAGACTCCTCCACAGCAGGTGCTGCCCACACAGCCCTGCATTGAGTGTACCATGCTGCCCACACAGCCCTGCATTGAGTGTACCATGCTGCCCACACAGCCCTGCATTGAGTGTACCATGCTGCCCACACAGCCCTGCATCTAGTGTACCATGCTGCCCACACAGCCCTGCATCTAGTGTACCATGCTGCTCACACAGCCCTGCATCTAGTGTACCATGCTGCCCACACAGCCCTGCATCGAGTGTACCATGCTGCCCACACAGCCCTGCATCGAGTGTACCATGCTGCCCACACAGCCCTGCATCGAGTGTACCATGCTGCCCACAGCCCTGCATCGAGTGTACCATGCCCGCAGCCCCTGCACTATGCCCACAACCCCTGCATCTCCTATACCATGTCCACAGCCCCTGCACTATGCCCGCAACCCCTGCATCTCCTATACCATGTCTGCAGCCCCTGCATCTCCTGTACCATGTATGCAGCCCCTGCACTATACCTGCATCTCCTGTACCATGTCCGCAGCCCCTGCACCATGCCCGCAACCCCCGCAGCCCCTGCACCATGCCCGCAACCCCCGCAGCCCCTGCACCATGCCCGCAACCCCCGCAGCCCTTGCACCATGCCCGCAACCCCTGCAGCCCCTGCACCATGCCCACAACCCCCGCAGCCCCTGCAGCTCCTGTACCATGCCTGCAGACTTGGAAGATTTTCACCCCTAATGACCAGGCCATTTTTTTGTGATTCAGGACTCCATTACTTTAAAGGACAATTGCATGGTCCTGCGACGCTGTACCCTAAAAAAATGAATGTCCTTTTTTCCCACAAACAGAGCTTTCTTTTGGTGGTATTTGATCACCTGTGTGGTTGTTATTTATTGCGTTATAAACAAAAAAAGAGCAACAATTTGGAAAAAAAAATATTGATTTTTCACATTCTGCTGTATAACATTCCCACTAAAAAATTTAAAAATCAATTTTTTTCATTCTTTTAGGCCAATTTGTATTCTGCTACATATTTTTTGTTAAAAAAAATCAAAATAAGCGTATATTGGTTGGTTTGCGCAAAAGTTATGTCTACAAACTAGGGGAAAGATTTATGTTGTATTTATTTTTTACTATTAATAGCAGTGATCTGCGATTTTTAGCGGGACTGCAACATTGCGGCGGACAGATCGCACCCCTAACTGACATTTTTGACACTTTTGGGGGGATCAGTGACATTAATACAGTAATCAGTGCTAAAAATATGCACTGTTACTGTAATAATGACACTGGCAGGGAAGGGGTTAACCTGGGGGTGATCAAAGGGTTAAGTGTGAGCCTAGGGGGTGTTTTCTAACTGTATGGGGGAGGGGCTTGTGAAATTAACAGAGTAGGCACTTTGTACCCACTTTTAATGTACAGAGAGGAAGAGGTGGGGCCTAAAGAGGAAGGGGTGTGGTTTACAGATGACAGGGCGGGTCTGAAACAGGAAAGTGTGTGGCCTTGACAGGAAGGGGTGGGTCATAGGTAAATTAGGGGGTGCACAAGTTTAGTCCGGCCTAGGGCAGCACAAAACCTAAATACACCACTGCGTGTATGGCCGGCCTAATGCTGTCTGTCTTAATGTCCCTTTATATTTTATATTTTGTGATTTGTATGTGTCTTCGTGTACGTTCTTCACAGCATGATTAAAGCATAAACCTAGTTGTTTTGTCCATTGTCATGTTGATTCTCTTTCAGTGCTCAGATGCGGACAAAAAGTGTCACCTGTGGACTGTAGTGGACTTGGCCTTCTTTATTATCATGGGGGTAGTTGGTGGATTGCTGGGGGCCATGTTCAACTGCCTGAATAAAAGGCTGGCCAAGTATCGCATGAGGAATGTCCACCCAAAGCCAAAACTTGTCAGGTACGTCAACATTTCTGCAACCACAGCATAGGTGACCATTACCCCACACTGTATGTGTATTGCTATCATGTTAACAGTGCTGTACAAAATAAGGGTTACTGGAACAATAACCTTACCTTCCCATAAAAATGTTCTATAGCTCAAACCGAAGGTATTTATGAAGTACATACCAGTTATTAGTGGAGTGTAAATTGAATACATGAAACACTGGGGATACCATTTTAATTAAAAATAACTTATTTAGTAGTAAGGCATGCTGTAAGAAACAAATTGTTTATTTTTTGGACTTGAAAAATAACTTTGGGCACCACTGGCATCTTTTTATCTATTGTGTAGGGCACACACAGATTATTGATCTTTGTTATAATACACTGACCCTTCATGTGCAGATTATCGTTCCCCCAGCGGTCACATGTAAGAGATATCTGAACCTGATTGGATGAAGTAGGGCCTCCTAATACAGCTGCGGCCAAAAGCTTTGAGAAGGACACAACTATTAATTTCCACAAAGTCTGCTGCTTCAGTGTTTTCAGATCTTTTTATCAGATGTCACTATAGTATACGGAATTATAATTACAAGCCTTTCATAAGTGTCAAAGGCTTTTATTGACAATTACATGAAGTTTATGCAAAGAGTCAATATTTGCAATGTTGGCACTTCTTTTTCAAGACCTCTGCAATTCGCCCTGGCATGCTGTCAATCAACTTCTGGGCCACATCCTGACTGATGACATCCCATTCTTGCATAATCAATGCTTTGTTATGCAATGTTCTGCAATTAGTTGCGCTCGGTGGATGTTTTTGTATCATTCTTCATGGTTGTATGCTTAGGAAAAATTGTGAGTGAACCCGTTCCCTTGGCTGAGAAGCAACCACACACATGAATGGTCTCAGGCTGGTTTACTGTTGGTATGACACAGGACTGATGGTAGCGCTCACCTTTTCTTCTCCGGACAATGTTTTTTCTGCATGCCCCAAACAATCGGAGATGGAATTCATCAGAGAAAATGGCTTTACCCCAGTCCTCAGCAGTCCAATCGCTGTACATTTTGCAGAATATCAGTCTGTCCCTGATGTTTTTTTTCCTGGTGAGAAGTGGTTTCTTTGCTGCCCTTCTTGACACAAGGTCACTGTGCGTGCATGAGGAGTAAAAAAATGCCTGCTGCTATTACTGAGCAATCTCTGCACTGGTGGTGCCTCAATCCCGTAGGGGACAGTCCTGGAGCTTTCTGGACTTTCCTGGGCGCCCTGAAGCCTTCTTCACAAATGCAGTGAATTTTTTTTTTTTTTTTTTGGGATTACGTTTATTTTCATGGCAAAGAGGGACTTTGCTATTGCAATACATCTGATTACTCTTCATAACATTCTGGAGTATATGAAAATTTGCATTATAAAAACTGAGGCAGCAGACTTTGTGACAATTAAAATTTGTGTCATTCTTAAAACTTTTGGCCATGGCTATTCACCTTTCTGCCTTCCAGGGTCTGTGAGAGTCTGCTGATTTCTCTGGTCACCACAGTCATCGTCTTTGTGTCATCGATGGTTCTGGGGGAATGCCGGAAACTTTCTCCCTCAACTGACTGGAACAACGGCACCATGTCTATGCAGGTACCTGAACTGTCTCTCTGTTCGTGTATGTTATTTGTGAACATGCTTCTATGTGGCAAAGTTTCACTAGGGGCCTGTATTTATACCAGTACCTGCTCTCCGCTGAACACTTCAACATGATCTACATTTCACCAGCCATTAAAAAAAAAAACAGACCAGTGTCCCTCTGCTTAATTGGTACTAAACACCGCGCAGTTCTTTACCCCTCTTTCTCTTCTCACAGGAGTCTCTGAGAGCAGAGAGCCATTGTCTTTTCCTCCTGCTGTCAGTCACACGCTGTGTGTGTGTTTATGAATGCCCACAACCTGGCTCGGGAGCACACCCGCAGATGTGCACCCATAGTACACGGCTTGTCAAAGGGGCATTTGGAGAAGAGGAGGAGGGGGAAGAGTGTCAGCGGAGACCAAAAAAAAAAAGTAAGCAACTGCTCTGTGCAGTATCCTTGCGCAGAGCAGGCAAATATAAGACGTTTTTTTTAATTTAGAAAAAAGAAAGTGAAACTTTTTAATATCACTAAAATGCTTCAGCGAGCTCTGTGATTGAAATAGAGGCTGGACACATAACTTTGACAACTCGTGTTCTTGGGGGCCCCCCTCCTCATGGAGTTTGTACAGTACAGTAAATCTCTCCTAAACTTGCACCATTTAGGAGATATTTACTTTAGCAGCAGCAGGTGACGTCACCAGCGCATGTGCACTGGGCTCTGAATGGACCGCAGCCATGACTCATGTCGGCTCGCTTATTCGTACGTCTGAAGCCCTCAAACCTAAAATGAAGCCCCGACATTGGTGACAGCATCCCACTGGAGGGCTTCACTTTCAGGCAAGTCTGTCATATTGTGCTAGCATGAGGAGAAGCGGGTGCAATCACGGGGGACATCATATGAAGCCCTCCCAGAACCGGACGACTGGCTATAGCGTGATCAGGAAGTGGTTAAATGATAGGTCACCAAAAACCTCTAGTTTGTTTTATCTGTGACCTGTTTATGTAATGCTTTGTGACTATCTGAGCTACCCTTAGGACATGAAGGGGAATGCCACCCCCAAGAACGGCTTTGTTTTTTTGTGCCTAGCATCCTACTCCTGCAGGCAGCCCAAGAGTCAGATCTTCAAGTTCTTTGTTGTGTCCTTAATGGACTCAGAGAAAGAGATTTTAAGCATGGAACACAGCATGTATTCATTATACTCAAAGCTTGTAGAGGATATCTACATAGGTTATTTCCTAAGAAAACACACAAATGCCCAGGCACATGGACCTAGAACTGCATAGAACTATTCATATCAGTCCCTGCCTCCAGAGAGGCGGCTTGTTTATTGTACCCAACAGTCACCTAGTTTATCCTCTTTCCATCAGTTCTCATCAGATGAAGTTAATTCCAGCATCAGGACCTTCTTCTGTCCCAACAATACATACAATGACATGGCCACCCTCTTCTTCAACCCTCAGGAGTCAGCCATCTTGCAGCTCTTCCATCAAGAAGGTAAATGGTGCTCGTATAGTAGTATTTCTTTTGCCATAAGGCTGTTGGCGATTGTTTGTGTGAAAGGTTCTCCCCATCTCTTATGTTCCAGGCACTTTCAGCCCCATCACTCTGTCTTTCTTCTGCTCTATGTACTTCCTCTTGTCCTGCTGGACGTATGGTGTTTCTGTGCCTAGTGGTCTGTTTGTGCCCTCCTTGCTCTGTGGAGCTGCCTTTGGTCGTTTGGTAGCTAACCTCCTGAAAAGGTAGACTATACATGAGTGGCTGCTCTCCTGGCTGGTTTTTGGTATTTTTAAGACTGACCTCTTATGTCTCTGTTCAGTTACTTGGGATTGACCCATATCTATTCTGGAACCTTTGCCTTGATCGGTGCCGCAGCTTTCCTTGGTGGCGTGGTCCGGATGACCATCAGCCTTACAGTCATCCTCATCGAATCAACAAATGAGATCTCGTATGGCTTGCCCATAATGATCACACTCATGGTGAGTTGCTGTTTAGTGAACAAACCAATAGTTAACGCTAATGACATTTGACAGGGCATGAAATCGGCACTCTAGGTAAGTGCTAAGCACCTTAACGAATACAAAGGGCTGTGTTAGATTCAAATAGAAAAAAATTATACATTTTGGGACTATAGTTGGTG
Organism: Pelophylax lessonae; assembly: GCF_965119305.1. NCBI lineage: Eukaryota > Metazoa > Chordata > Amphibia > Anura > Ranidae > Pelophylax > Pelophylax lessonae. Next base: position 58,267,168 of record NC_138779.1, on the reverse strand, counting down.
AAATTCCTGAAGTTTGTTGTGGATTCAACCCCTTTCCATTCCATTCCCTTCCCTTCCCTTGATTAGATATGTGCAGCCATCAATGCAGGCGCATACAGTCAGCCCTGTCAGTTCACTGGAAATGTTTATCCTTTTATTCTAAGTTTTTGTTCAAAGGGCCCTTCTGAACTGCTGTGTGTTAACGTGTCTAGATGTAGATTGTATTTAATTCCTAGTAAAAAATTATGAAAACAAAAGGATATGACACTGAGCAGGGATCCTAATATGGTTCTAAACCTAATACCCCCCCCCCCCTCAAAAAAAAAAAAAGTCAAAGCAGCTTCCCCAGCACCCCTATGTAAACACTTACATGAGTCCCATTCTCAATCCAGCGCCATCTTTCTGCAGCAGCTCTTCTCTTCCTGGTCTCACAAGCTTGCTGATAGTAGCAGGAGCCATTGGCTCCTACTACTGTCAATCATATTCTGTGAGGAGGGAGCAGCAGAGTAGATGCACACAGCCCAACTCAGGAATGCACCTGTATGAGTGTCCCCCATAGGAAGCTGCCTCCGATTGCACAAAACAGGCAAGTATAACATAACAGGGTGTTTTTTTTTTTTTTTTTATTGTACTTGCCTGTTTTGTGCAATCGTTTTGCACAGAGAGACCCCGAACGTCCCTTCTCTTCTCGATTCCCCCCCCCCCCCCCCCCCCCCGGAACTCCCTGCTCCTCCTTATCTCAGAGTGCCCCCAAGGAGACAGCTTCCTATGGGGGGGGCACTCATGCAGGTGCATTCCTGAGCTGGGCTGTGTGCGTTTACTCCGCTGCTCCCTCCTTGCAGAATCTGACAGTAGCAAGAGCCAATGGCTCCTGTTACTATCAGCAAAGCTTGTGAGACCAGGAAGAGGAGAGAAGAGTTGCTTCAGACAAGATGGTGCTGGAATGAGAATGGACTCAGGTAAGTGTTTAGGTAGGGGTGTAGGGGGAGCTGCTTTGACAGGGTGTTTGATTTCTTTAAAAAAAAAAATTCTTACATAGGTGCCCCACCATCGGTCCCCCACCAGCTCGAAAACTTGAGAACTGAGCAATCGAACACTGCTGATCACTCAGTTCTCAGTAGAGCTGGTTACTGTCAGTCACCGATGTCTGCTCTGCGATGGCTCTCCTACCCCCCTGCGCTGTTATCTAAAAACTGATCGCAGGAGTGCAGAAGGAACTGCACTCTTGTGGTCCACAGAAGTGGAGCTGTACTCCTCCTTTATAATGCAGAGAATTGCAAAAAAATTGTGACTGTGTGTATGTATATGTGTGTGTCTGTGTATATATAGTATATCCGGAAAGTATTCACAGCACTTCACTTTCACTTTCGTTCATTGACAGACACAGCTCTTCATCTACATAACCGTAGGGTTCTACTGCCTCCTACAGGATTAGAACACTAGGCAGAGAAAAGCTTGAGCACACCTGTGGGGCAGTCCCTGGGGGTAATCTCCCACTTCCTGCTATAGGTGTTCAGTTTTTTTTCTGCCTAGTCAGGAGGTACAGAAATTCCAAATGGAATCCGTTCGCACGTTGGTGGCGTCCCTAGATCAGGGATTTTCCCGCATCAAGGACACTTACCTTCACATCCCTATCTGTGTCGCCCATCATCGCTTCCTCTGCTTTGCTGTGAGCGAGGAGCATTATCAATTTATGGGGTTACCCTTTGGTCTCGCCTCTGCTCCTTGGGTCTTCACAAAAGTGTTTGGACCGGTGCTAGCATTGCTGCGTCAGCAGGGGATAGCAGTACAGGGGTACCTGGACAATCTGTTACTACGAGCAGAGTCTTTGACTGTTATGTTGGCCAGCTTGGAGATCACTCTATAAACGCTGAGGGCATTTGGTTGCATTCTAAATCTTCAGAAGTCTGCTTCAGAAGGCTCTGGTTCTGTCCATGAGCCTGGAATATTTGGGATCGACCGTGTCCGTCGTTCCTTCCAAAGGTCGTCTCAGATTTTAATCTGAATGAAGACATTGTGTTACCCTCCTTGTGTCCTAAGCCTAAGCATCCCAAGGAAGTTGCCTTGCATTCCCTGGATGTGGTTTGGGCAATCGGGGTGTACCTGGCAGCTATGCAGTCGTTTAGGAAGTCAGAATCACGGTTTGTCCTCACGGCTGCCCAAGGGGTTGGCTGCTTCTGCTGCAACCATTTCCAGATGGATGAGACAAACTGTGGTTCAGGCCTATTCCATTAAGGATCAGGTTCCTCCTTTTCCTGGTCAGGGTGCACTCTACTCGGGCACTTAGTCCCTCCTGGGCCTTTTTGTTGTCGGGCGTCAGTGGTGCAAGTTAGCAAGGCAGCCACCTTGTCGTCTGCACAAATTCACAAAGTTTCATAAAGAGGATGTATTGGCATCTGCGGATGCTTCTTTTGGCTGCAAAGTTTTGCAGTCTGCTGTTTAGAGAACTTGTCCTCTTTGTTCTTTTGTTCAGGTGAGCTCCAGTTGATCTCAGTTGAGCTCCATGTTACCTGGTTGGCTATTTTTAGCCTTGGGGAAGTTTTGTTTTTCTGCTGTTCCCACCCCTCATGTTTGACACTGCTTTGGGACGTCCCTACGGTCATGAAGATGAAGAGCTGTGTCCGTCAATGAGCGAAAGAGAAAATGGGATTTTTGACTTACCGTAAAATCCATTTCTCTGATGTTCATTGATGGACACAGCACCCGCCCCTCTTTGGAGTTGGGTTTTTTTTTTTCTTCTGACACTGCTTGTTACAAAACTGAATACCTATAGCAGGAAGTGGGAGTATACCCCCAGGGACTGCCAATAGGCGTGCTCAAACTTTGCTCTGCCTAGTGTCCTGCTCCTTTAGGGGACAGTATAATCCTATGGTCATGAAGATGAAGAGCTGTGTGCATCAATGAACATCAGAGAAATCGATTTTACGGTAAGTCAAAAATCCCATTTTCTCTTTCGCTCATTGACGGACACATCTCCATATTTTCTTTGACCCATGGGTTATGCTGCTCTCCATAGGTGGTAACAAAACTTGACTACGCCCCTAGGGCAGTCCTAGGGGGTATACTTCCCACTTCCTGCTATAGGACTTCAGTTTTTTCTGCCTAGTCAGGACCTGGTTCTCTGCTTGGATTTACGGTCCTGGTGTTTTTTTTTTCCTTTTTTTTTAAATGGAATTTTTTCTTCTTTTATTATTTTCTGTTCCTGTGATTACTACAAATCAACTGCCAGACTGGGCAACGCACTGGATATCCTAGATCCTTACCGTCTTGCCAGCGAGCGCGACTCAACTATTAGCTCTGCGCTAGGTTGGCCGCGGCATAGCCGCACTGGACGGCGAGTTAAATACCACGAGAGGACGCATAGCCCTGGTCACGATAATGATCATGGCCAGAGTCGCAGCGTACGTCTGGTCCACAGCACCCCCATTCCAAGATGATGTGGTGGACTGTCAGGAGTGGTGCCCTTCCTCGGGTTGATAGGCCCCTTCTGTGCCCTTCCTTCCCTCATGGTTCCCCTCCTCACTAGCGGGGTTCCCCTGTACTGGCTGCCTTCACCTACTCTCCTCCCCCCCCCCCCCCCTCTAGTCCGGCTCGGGATGCACGGGCTGTTGTGGTGTATGGAGTGTCATTGGTGATGGGCTGGAGGGAGGTGGGAGCGTGCCGCCGGCGACTCATTTTCTGATGCTCCTGTGGTGAATAGCTCACAGGTCCCCCCGGTGGACTAAAAGTACCTGTGGGGCCAGTCTGGGTCCTGGGTGCCGTGCTGCGCCGCTATTTTGTTGTGGATGGCTGTATAAGCCTCGGTGGCCGTGTTTATGTAGTCCGGCCGCCGTGTTTTTGGAGTTTCCCATTGAAGTCAATGCGGCAGCGGCGGTGGGCCTCTAGTAGCAGTGACTGCGTTTCCTCATCCTTTCTGATAGCAACATGGCAAGCAGCTTGGCGCTTTGTATCCAGCTCTGAATAAGTCGTGGTGAGTCCCTGCGGGTATACAGCTCCTTCTGCTATAGCAGCGCTGCTGGTGCACTTGGTCTTGCAATCCCACAACTGTAGCAGTGTGAGGGGGGATTTTTGTAAACAAAAAAAACCACCACCTGACCCACTCTCAGAAGCTGTGGGACCCTCTGGGTCTCAGTCTACCCTGGCAGCCATGACAGCGGTCACTTGTGTCGACAGCCTAGCAAGAAGCGCCCCCCGCCTTCATCTGTATCCTCTGCCTCCTCAGAATCTAAGGGGGCTTTGGCCACCACGGACGCGAGTCAACCCAATGGGTCTGCGTCCACGCACCCTGAGTGCTCTGACAATGAGGATGGTTCCTCTTCCACTATGGCGGGCATGAAAAAGCGCCTGTAGAGGCACTAATTGTATCAGTGCGGGAAACTTTAAAATTGGAGGACACAGCTGATGCTGCATCGGTTGCGCTGGTGCAATTTTGCTCCTGTAGGTCATCCAAGCTGACTAAGGCGTTTCCTTTTCCTGCCTATTTCGACGACCTTGTCGCTAGTCAGTGGGGGTCCCCAAAACGCATGGTTGGAATACCTAAGCGTTTCGCTAGGGGATATCCCTTTGAGGAGTCTCTTTTGAAGAAGCTGACTGTTCCACCGGCGGTGAACTCTCAGGTTTTCAGATTAAATAAGGCCACGCTTCTTCCGGTGGAGGATTTTTCCGTCTTTAAAGGACCCTGTGGACAAGAGAGCTGAGGCTCTGGTCCAATACCTTTTCACCGCGGCGGGTTCAATTTTGAGGCTGGTGTTTGCTATCGCCTTTGTCTCCCAGACCTTAACGGAGTGGGCAAAACACCTACGCCAGGATCTGGAAGGTGGGTCAACATCCTCCTGAGCTGGCGGATCAGTTGATACAGGGGCTACAGTATATCTGTGACGCATCCTTAGATGCGGCCCCTTTGACTGGCAGAGTGTCTGTGACTGTGGTGATCCTCCGCCGCATGATTTGGTTGAAGTACTGGTCAGCTGATCAGGCTTCCAAAAAGGTGCTGACTGATCTACTGTTTACAGGAGACCGTTTGTTTGGTGCTTCAATGGAAGAGATCATTAAAGGTCGTAAGAGTACTCCACAGGTTGCCAAGAGCAAAGAGCCTCGTCGTAAACATGGTCCTTTCTTCTCGGCTCACAAACGGCCCTCTTGTCCGGCAGGCTCATAGGACAAGGGGCAAAAGTCCACCCGTCACTTAGCAGGGGGTTTCAAGAGGCCCTGGTCTGGTATGTCAAAAGTGGATTGCACTGGTTTCGCAGACGAGCCCTCCTCTGTCTGGAGGGGCGCCCTCACCCATATCTGGGGTGGGGGAATGTCTTTGCTTCTTTCCAAACCCATGGACCTCTGTCATTCAAGACAAATGGATCCACAAGTTGATTCGGTCCGGTTACAAGATCAAGTATCGGTCCTTGCCTCCAGCAAGGTTCTTTCCTTCCAACTGTCCTCGGATCAGCTGCAGGGCCTTTACGGGGCAGTGCAGGATCTACTATCACAGGAACCTGAATCGCTTTGTGCGGGTTCAGAAATTTCAGATGGAGTCCATTCGCATGGTGGGAAAATCCCTTTATCAAAGGGATTTTCTGGCCTCTCTTGATATCAAGGACACTTACCTTCATATCCCAATACATGTAGGGCATCAGCGTTTTCTTCGTTTTGCCGCGGGAGAGGAACATTAGCTCCTCGGGTGTTCACAAAAGTGTTGGCCCCGGTGTTAGCCTTGCTCAGGCAGAGGGGGATTGCAGTACTGGGGTACAGTACCTGGACGATCTCCTTCTGCGAGCAGAGTTTCTGTCTGTCTTAAAAGACGATCTGGACATCACTGTGTGAACTCTGCAAGAGTTCAGCTGGACGCTGAATTTTCAGAAATCGGCTCGGATTACATCCACCAACCTGGACTACCTGGACCTGACTTTGGATTCAGCCTCAGCCAGGGTGTTTCTTCCGGAGGGGAAACTGCTGAAGTTGCAGCACAGCTCCTGTTGTCCAACCGTCGGTCGTCTCTCAGAACTTGCATGCAAGTGCTGGGTTTGATGGTCTCCACCTTCGAGGCGGTTCCGTTTGCGCAGTTTCATACCAGGCCTCTGCAAAAGGAAATTCTTGCCAAATGGGACAAGAATCCTCAATCTCTAGGCAATCTGATCCTGTTGAGCCAAGGTGTGAGGGGATCCTTGTTTTGGTGGCTCCGTTCCCTGGCGCTTTGATAAGGGAAGTGCTTTCTCCCCCTGTACTGGACAGTGGTTACCACCGACGCCAGTCTGTCGGGTGGGGAGGGGGGTCTTGAGCACAGATTCGGTTCAAGGGGTTTGGAATAGGGTCGGGAGGAGTATGGTCTGCCGATCAATATCCTAGAGATTCGAGCGTTCAGGCTTTGCCTGGTCCTGTGAACGGATCGTCTGGGGCGTCCGATAAGAATTCAGTTGGACAATGCCACGGCTGTGGCATATATCAATCATCAAGGGGGCACCAAAAGTGACTAGCTGCCTCAGAAGTAGCTGGCATTCTAAGGTGGGCAGAACAATATGTTCCAGCCCTCTCTGCTGTGCACATTCCAGGGGTGGAAAATTGGCAGGCAGACTACCTCAGTGGTAGTCTGCCTGCCTCAGAGTCCGGGCGAATGGTCTCCTCACCTGGAAGTGTTCAACAACTGTGTCTCTGGTTGGGGACTCTGGATGTGGACCTGTTGGCCTCTTGTCTCAACCGGAAGGTTCAGACAGAAGGTTCAGAGGTTTGTGGCAAGATCTCAGGGTTCTTTGGCCGACGCTCTGGTGGCCCCTTGGAGCCAGTATCGTCTGATTTATGCTTTTCCTACACTACACCTTCTGCCGAGGCTTCTGTGCAGAATCGAGGTAGAAAGGATTCCAGTCATTCTGGTGGCTCCAGACTGGCCTCGCCGGTCTTGGTACGCAGGCCTTGAGGCTGGTAGCCAATGTTCATTGGAGACTCCCTCTCAGAGAAGATCTTTTGTCTCAAGGGCCGATCTTCTATCCTGCTTTACGGTTGCTGGCTTTAACGGCCTGGCTATTGAAAGCCAGGTACTGAAGGATAGAGGGTTGTCCGATTCGGTGGTTCCTACACTGTTAGGGCTCTTTCACACGGGCGTTCCGTATGTCCATTTTTCATCCCATCCGTTTGCGGATGAAAAACGGACATAATGTATCTCTATGTAAATACGGATGTCATCGGATGATCATCCTCTGACATCCGTTTTTTGTCAGTTCAGTTCAGTTTTTTTGAACGGAGAAGAACCCTATTATTTCTTCCTTTCAAAAAACGGAACTGAAGCAAAAACGGATGTCAGTGGTGTCATCCGCAGACATCCGTATTTACATAGACATGCATTATGTCCGTTTTTCATCCGCAAACGGATGGGATGAAAAACGGACATACGGACAGGATGACACAAGTGTCATCCGTGTCCGTTACAAAAAAATAAAAGGACCTGATCGGGCAAAAAAAAAGGAACGCCCGTGTGAAAGAGCCCATAAAAGCTAGAAAATCTACTAGGAAGATTTATCATAGTTTGGAAGGCGTACATTTCTTGTTGTGAGTCTCGGAGGGGTTTTTCTCTGTTCTTTTTCGATGTCCCGTCTGCTGGAGTTTCTACAAGGTGTAGATAAACGTTTATCTCTGGGCACCATCAAGGGCCAAATTTTTGCCTTGGCAATTTTTTTCCCAACTGCCGTTGTCTGCAAATTCTTTGGTTCACACTTTCGTCCACTTGGCTCCTCCCGTAAGGTCTCTGGTACCTCTGTAGGACCTCAATTTTGTACTGTCGGATCTTCAAAGACTGTCTTTTGAAAATATTCGTAAAATTCTTCTGCTTACTCTGTCACAGAAGGTAGCTTTTTTGGTGGCTATTACTTCTGCACGCAGGGTGTCGGAACTGGCTGCATTGTCCTGTCGGCCACCTTACTTGGTGGTTTACGGGGATAAAGTGGTGCTACGTCCCTGTCATTCGTTCCTTCCTAAGGTCGTCTCGGGTTTCCCCTTGAATGAAGACCTTGTGTTGCCTTCCTTGTCCCCTAAGCCAGTGTTTCTCAAATCCGGTCCTCAGGGCACACTAACGGGCCAGATTTTAAGTGTTACCTTGGGGAGATGCAGACTAGAATACTGCAATCACTGAGCAGCAAATGATATCACCTGGGATGTATTTCAGTTTTCTTGCAAACCTGGCCTGTTAGTGTGCCCTGAGGACCGGAGTTGAGAAACACTGCCCTAAGCTGACACATCCTAAAGAAATTGCTTTGCATTCCCTGGATGTGGTTTGGGCAATCAGGGTGTACCTGGCGGCGACTGAGTCGATTTGAAAATCGGAATCTTTGTCCTTACGGATAGATCTCGCAAGGGGCAGGCCTGGTCTACTGCGACCATTTCCAGATGGATCAGGCAGATGGTGGTGCAGGCCTATTCCAAGGTCCTTAGGGATTGAGCAAGATCCTGATGGTCACTCTGACAGAGCTCCAGCTTTTATCTGTGCAGAGAGGAGAACCTTACAGAAGAACAACCATCTCTGCAGCATTACACCAATCAGGCCGTTATGGTAGAGTTGCCAGACTAAAGCCACTCCTCAGTAAAAGGCACAAGACAGCTTGCCTGGAGTTTGCCAAAAGGCACATGAAGGACTCTCAGACCATGAGAAACAAAATTCTCTGGTCTAATGAAACAAAGATTGAACACTTTAGCCTGAATGGAAAACCTCATGTCTGGAGGAAACCAGGCACCGCTCATCACCTGGCAATACCATCCGTACAATGAAACATGGTGGTGGCAGCATTATGCTGTGGGGATGTTTTTCAGTGGCAGGAACTGAGAGATTAGTCAGGATCAAGGGAAAGATCTATGCAGCAATGTACAGAGACATCCTTGATGAAAACCTGCTTGAGAATGCTCTGAGCCACAGATTGGGGCAAAGGTTCATCTTCCAACAGGACAATGACCCTAAGCACACAGCCAAGATAACAAAGAAGTGGCTACGGGACAACTCTGTGAATGTCCTTGAGTGGCCCAGCCAGAGCCCAGACTTAATCCCGATTGAACATCTCTGAAGAGATCTGAAAATGGCTGTGCACCAATGCTCCCCATCCAACCTGATGAAGCTTGATAGGTCCTGCAAAAAAGGGGAGAAACTGCCCAATAATAGGTGTGCCAAGCTTGTAGCATCATACTTAAAAAGACTTGAGGCTGTAATTTGTGCCAAAGGTGCTTCAACAAAGTATTGAGGAAAGGCTGTGAATACTTATGTACATGTGATTTTTATTTCATTTTTTATTTTTTAATAAATTTGCAAAGATTTCAAACAAACTTCTTTCACGTTGTCATTATGGGGTGTTGTTTGTAGAATTTTGAGGAAAATAATGACTTTATTCCATTTTGAAATAAAGCTGAAACATGACAAAATGTGGAAATGGTGAGACGCTGTGAATACTTTCTGGGATGGTGTGTGTGTGTATATGTATATATGTATGTGTGTGTGTGTGTGTGTGTGTGTGTGTGTGTATATGTATATATATATAATCAGAGCTCGAAATTTAGTCCTGAGCTACTAGCCAGGCCTTCAGGGTTATTTGCCACCAGTTGCCCCACCCAACTCCTACCCTGCCCGCCCCTAAACACGCCCTCATAAATTATCTCATAAAATTACACTGTTAAATGTTTTTGCATTAATGCAGAAGTTACAAAAATAAATATTAATAACAATGTTTTCAGTGGCCATCAGTGCAGCCTCATCAGTGCCCATCAAGGGTCTGGAGGGTGGGGGCTGAAGAGCAGTGGGGAGGGCTGGAGGGGGGGGGGGCGCCGAAGAGCACTGGGGGGGGGGGGGCTGAAGAGCACTGGGGGGCTGGAGGGGGGGCTGAAGAGCACTGGGGGGCTGGAGGGGGGGGGCTGAAGAGCACTGGGGGGGCTGAAGAGCACTGGGGAGGGCGGGGGGGGGGCTGAAGAGCACTAGGGAGGGCTGGAGGGGGGCTGAAGAGCACTGGGGGGGAGGGCTGGAGGGGGGGGGGGCTGAAGAGCACTGAGGAGGGCTGAAGAGCACGGGGGGGGGGGGCTGAAGAGCACGGAGGGGCTTGAGGGGGGGCTGAAGAGCACTGGAGAGGGCTGGAGGGGGGGGCTGAAGAGCACTGGGGGGGCTGAAGAGCACTAAGGGGCTGGAGGGGGGGGGGCTGTACAGTACTAGGGGGGCCAGCAAAAAAAAAAGAGTTGGATAGGAGGGGGATGGAACGGCTGCATACAGAGGAATTGAGCAAAGAACACGGCTGAAACCTTTAAATATTTCAAGCGGATGACTAAGCTTCAGGAGGGCAGTATTTTCAATATGAAGCTGAGATCAAAAGCACAAGGACATGACCTCAAACCAGCAGGAGGAAAGTTCAAAACGAAACTTCGAAAGTATTTCACTAAAAAATGGCAGAAAAGAACTCGGCGCTCCAATGTAAAATAAAAAAAAAAAAAAAAAAACAGAAAACCGTTGTATTAATGGTAAATGTAAAAGCTGGACTCAAGCATATGCACACAGTTTTGGGCTAAAGAAAGTACCACAATGTTCAAGAAAGATGCCAAGTTTATTTGAAATAATAAAATCGATCTTACATGGTGACGAGCCGTAATCCCAGGCAGTGATGAAAAGTTAGCTGGATAAGAGCAGATGTAATGTGCCGATCTCCAGTAAAACATCCAGCAAGGACAGGGAGATGGCTGCCAGCCACAATGGGAGACTTCAAGGGACTTTAGCCAGAAAGTGACATCACCAAAAACCTGGACGTCTTCAGCTGACCCGGAACAAACTGAAGGGACACCAAGGAACAGTATGCTAAGCCAGGTTACCAGGATGACCTGTTTGGGGGGCATGCCCCTTACTCAAATCTCCTATTTCACTGAAGAATGTAGTAAGTCAGTCAACAGTAGGTGATTTGGACATGCTTGGGACAAACCTAAATCTATACTTAACCACTTAAGGGCCAAGCCTATTTCTGACACATGTTGTTTACAAGTTAAAATCTGTATTTTTTGCTAGAACATTACTTGGAACCCCAAAACATATATATTATTTTAGCAAAGACTCTGGAGAATAAAATCACAGCTGGCAACCCACTGATACCTTACTAACACCCCACTCCCTGCCATCCTCATCTTCATCACACCTGGCAACCCACTGCAACCTTGCTAAAACCCCACCTCCTGTCATCCTCCTCACACCTGGCACCCTACTTCAACCTTGCTAAAACCCCAACCACTGTCACCCTCCTGTACATCACACCTGGCACCCCACTGCAACCGTGCAAACATCCCACCCCCTGTCATCATCTTCATCACACCTTGCAACCCACTGATACCTTCCTAATACACTACCCCCTGTCATCCTGATTCCCCTCCCCCCTATAACCCACTGCCAGCTTACAAACACCTGCATTGAGAAAGCCGCTTATTCCAAAATTGAGAGTACAAGGGTCTCTTCCCCACAAATGTGTGGTGGTGGGTAAAGTGGTCTGTGGACAGGGGCATATTGAAATTTGAAACACTGTTAACAGTAAAGATGCCATCCCGTGTGAATGATTAGGTGTTACTAAACCCACAACCGTAAAATCAGTCTGTATATACAGTAAAGCGTGCTTATTCTCCTTAGTGTGGATCCTAAGGGGTTACTCCTCTGCATTGTTTAAAAAAGCTGTTTGATCCAGTCCTCTCTGATCATCTCCTTCCTCCACGGACTTTAAAAAATGTATTTATCAGTTTATATTTACAAAATTAATTGCATTTCTATGTTCTGTGTACTTTTTTTTTTTTTTTTTTTTTCTTTAACCTTTTTGTTTAAAGAATAAAATAAAAATGAAGCAGAATTGGACTACTTTTTTTTTTTTCTGCTTGAACTCTTCTGGGTTTCTATAAGCAGGCTGATGGCTGATTTAGGATTTTTTTTTTTTTTTTCTATTTCAGGTTGCGAAATGGACTGGTGATCTCTTCAATAAAGGAATCTATGATGTCCATATTGGACTGAGGGGTGTGCCTCTGCTGGAGTGGGAGACTGAAGAGGAAATGGACAAGTAAGGGGTCGTCTTGAGAAAAAAAAAGTACTATTTCATTAAACCTAATGGGGATACTGAGAGGGTTTGTTCCCCCCCCCCCCCAAATGATATGGGAGGGATTGTTTCATCACCCCAGAATCCAAGATCTTACAGGGTAATTAATATAAGGAGTGGAGCCATACATCTTATTTCGAATATCTTCTTGTCATAGGTTAAGAGCCAGCGATATCATGGAACCCAACCTCACCTATGTATACCCTCATACCCGCATCCAATCCCTGGTCAGCATTCTGCGCACTACCGCCCATCATGCCTTCGCTGTAGTTACTGAGAACCGCGGCAATGAAAAGGAGTTCATGAAAGGAAACCAGCTAATCAGCAACAACATCAAGTTTAAAGTCAGTACCTGGGGTGGGGACAGGCAGATCAAAAACTGAAAATTGATGAACTGAGTTTATTACTTTTTTTTTTTTTTTTTTTTCCCATGCTGTTTAGGCAGATTTGCAGTGGCTTGAAATAGTATTCATACCCCTTGAAATGTTCCACATTTTGTCATGTTGCAGCCAAAAACGTAAATGTATTGTGTTGGGATTTTATGTGATAGACCAACACAAAGTGGCACATAATTGTGAAGTGGAAGGAAAATGATAAATGGTTTTCAAAATTTTTTACAAATATGTGATAAGTGTGGCGTGCATTTGTATTCACTCCCTGAGTTAATACTTTGTAGAACCACCTTTCGCTGAAATTACAGCTGTAAGTCTTTTTACCAGAGTAAAGACATGGTCCTCTTGGCTGCTTCTCTGATTAATGCTCTCCTTGCCCGCCATGTCTTGGTAGGCTTGCAGTTGTGCCATACTCTTTCCATTTTCGGATGGTGGATTGAACAATGCTCCGTGAGATGTTCAAAGCTTGGGACATTTTTCTATACCTAACCCTGCTTTAAACTTCTCCACAACTTTATCCCTAACCTGTCTGGTGTGTTCCTTGGCCTTCATGCTGTTTGTTCACTAAGGTTCTCTAACCTCTGAGGGCTTCCGAGAACAGCTGTATTTATACTGAAATCACATTACACACAGGTGGACTCCATTTACTGATTAGGTGACTTCTGAAGGCAATTGGTTCCACTAGATTTTAGTTAGGGGTATCCAAGTAAAGGGGGCTGAATACAATTACACACCACACTTTTCAGATATTTATTTGTAAAAAAATGGGAAAATCATTTTTATCATTTCTCTTTCTTTCATTGACTGACACAGCTCCTTAGGATTCTTGACCTTTGGGTTATACTGCCTCCTACAGGATTAGGACACTAGGCAGAAAAAATAACTTGACTACGCCTATGGGCAGTCCCAGGTGGTATAATCCCCCCTCTCTGCTATAGTTCCCCAGTTTTTTTTAAAGGTCGCAAAGTTCAAGGGGGCCGAATACTTTCGCAAGGCACTGTATTTGCTGGCTTTGACAGCTTGGCTGTTGAAGCCAGGTGCTAAAAAATAGGTTTGTCGGATTCGCTGATTCCAACGCGGTTAAAAGCTAGGAAAGCTACTTCTAGGAAAATCTTCCATCGCACGTGGAAGACGTACATCGCGTGGTGTGAGTCTCTTGGGGTAATCCTCGCTCTTTTTCGGTGGCTCGTATCTTGACCTTCCTTTAACGGGGGGTTGAGCAGAAACTGGCCTTGAATACTATCAAGGGGCAGGTGTCAGCCTTGGCGGTCTTCTTTCAATGGCCCTTTGCCACACACTCCCTCGTGCTTACTTTTCTTCAGGGAGTTTGGCACTTGGCTCCTCCAGTGTGGTCTCTGTTGCCACCTTGGGACCTCAATTTGGTACTCAGTCCTCCAGAAGCCTCATTTTGAGAATTTTCGGGAGATTCCCCTGCTTACCCTGTCCCAGAAGGTGGCCTTTGGGTGGCTATCACCTCTGCGCGCAGGGTGTCCGAATTGGCGGCGTTATCCATGTCCACCTTATTTGGTGGTTCACAGAGATAAGGTGGTTCTTCGCCCCTGTCCGTCGTTCCTTCCAAAGGTTGTCTCTGATTTTCATTTTAATAAAGACATTGTGTTGCCTTCCCTGTGTCCCAGGCAAAAACATCCAAAGGAAATTGCTTTGCATGCCCAGTGGTCCGGGCGATTAGGGTGTACTTGGAGTCTTTTAGGAAGTCAGACTCACTATTTTGTGCTCACAGATGGGCCTTGGAAAGGGTTGTCTGCTTCCTCTGTGACCATTTCCAGATGGTTCAGACCTATTCCAGCAGGGGTCCGTTTCCTCCTTTCCCTGTCAAGGCGCCCTCTACTCGGGTGCTCAGTGTCTCCTGGGCCTTCTGTCATCAGGCGCCAGTGATGCAGGGTTGCAAGGTGGCCATCTGATCATCGGTTCACACTTTCACAAAGTTCTACAAAGTGGATGTGTTTGCACCTGCAGATGCTTCTTTTGGCCACAATTTTTTTCAGGCTGCTGTTTAGAGGAGGACCTGGTCTTTTTTGAGGGTGTATTGTTTTTTTTTTTTCAGGTGGGCTCCAGTTGTTTTGGTTGAGCTCCTGTTTACTTGGTTGGCTATAGTTAGCCTTGGGAATTTTTTTCGCTGTTCCCACCCCTCATGCTTAACACTGCTTTAGGGCGTCCCAATGGTAAAGAAGATCAGGAGCTGTCTGTCAATAAACGAAAGAGAAAATTTGATTTTTTTTTTTTTTTTTACTTACCGTAAAATCCATTTCTTTCAGTGATGGACACAGCACCCACCCCTCTGTGGAGTTGTAATTCTTCTGACCATGCTTGTAACAAAACTGAGTACCTTTTTAGCAGAGAGAGTGAGTATTCCCCCTGGGATTGCCCATAGGCGTAGCCAGACTTTTTTTCTGCCTAGTGTTCTACTGCTGCAGGGGGCAATATAACCCAATGGTTAAGAAGATCAGAAGTGGTGTTCGTTAATGAATATCAATGAAATGGATTTTAAAGTAAGTCAAGAATCCCATTTTTTGACTTGCTGTAAAATCTATTTCCCTGCGTTCATTGACGGACTCAACACCTACCCCTCTATTGAGTTGTAATACTTCTGACACTGCTTGTAACTAAACTGAGGACCTATAATAGAGAGGGGGAGTATACCACGTTGGACTGCCCATAGGCATAGTAGAGTCCTTTGTTCTGCCTAGTGTCCTACTCCTGTAGGGGGCAGTATAACCCAATGGTCAAGAATCCCAAGGAGCTGTGTCTGCCAATGAATGCAGAGAAATTATTTTTACGGTAAGTCACAACTCCCATTTTTCTTTTTCTTCTACTTCACAATTGTTTGCCTCTTTGTGTTGGTCTATCACATAGAATCCAAATAAAATACATTTACGTTTTACGTGACAAGGGGTATGAATTTTTTCAAGGCACTGCACAAAGCAGCAAAAACTTTAAATGGAGTAATTTATTCCTTAAAAAAAAAAAATGTATTTAATATACAACCTGAATCTATCTTGATGACCGCCTATATATTGTGCACAGCAGCACTCATGCTGGAAGAAGGAGGGGAGTTCCTAGGAGCCAATTGGGCTTCGCTATGTGCTGACAGAAAGTGAGAGCAAAAGGATGACTATTATTGTATCACTGTTGCTTCATTGTGCAGTTTCGCTTTAATTACACAGGTGTATGTATGCATAAAGGTGTTGCGTGCAGGCAGCCCCATTCATGTCTTCTGGGGCACAGCAGCTGATCCGTGCAGTCGCTGCATCCCAATTGACATGACTGGAACTGCCTGCACGCGGATGCATGGAATGTCTGTATGCCTTGTGGGTGAAAATGATCCTTTGCACAGGTGTATGCCTAGAAACCCCTGAAACACCCCTGTGAATGAGGCCTTTATGTGACCATTTAAATTGCATTTTTTTGTTATTAAATGAACTGGGAAATGTTTCTCCTCTTTCTAGTAGTCTCCTATTTGCTAGCAAAAACCTGATCCTGACCCCCCCCCCCCAGAGTATTGTGACCATGTCAAACATGGAAACTGAGCCATGCCGACATGGTCAGTTTGCGTCCCTCGGTTAGCTACATGTAGTTGCATGATGCTGTGCCAATGCATGGCATGCCTGTCATTCTTTAAGCAGCCTTGCCGTCATGCCACTGCTTAGTCCTGTTCTGCCTGAAACACTGCACATGGCAGGCTAGCCATGAGAAATTTTGGGGACCCTTACACAGCTGTAGGTCACCCCCCCGGCCTGACCCCTTTAAGCAGAGTTTACCCCTTTCATTGGGGTTCCCAAAGTTCCCCCCCTTAAATCAGGGTCTCCAGAGTCCCCTTCTTTCATCAGTGTTCCCAGAGTCATCCCCCCTTACATCAGGGTCCCAAGAGTCCCTTCTTATATCAGAGTCCCCAGATCACCCCCCCCCCCTTACATCAGGGTCCCCAGAATTCCCCCTCCTTCCCCCTCAAATTAGGGTCCCAGAGTTCGCCCTTACATGAGACCCCACTTTCATTATTCTCCCCAAAGTCCCCCCTTATGTCATGGTCCCTAGAGCCCATTCCCTTTCAATACGGTCCCAAAAGTTAGAAGGTAAGAGCAGAGTGGCTTAAGGAGAGTGAAGAGGTTTAGAAAAATAGTTGGGGTAGTGGAAGGGGAGGAGGAAGCATTGTGAAGACCCTACAGGACAGGTAGAAGCTGGAAGGCTTGGACACTGGGACCGGATAAATTTGGAGGAGGAACTTCCTCCTCCTCTTAATGCTGGGGCCTGGGAGAGGGGCAAGCATGTGATTGGTTGCGAGGACATGGGTGATCATAGCCACTAAATGCTGTCACTGAGAACAGCAGGTGGCACCGGCGGTGGTTGCTGTCAGCCGCTGTACATTAGGGGACAGCTCTGATTGCTGAACAGCCTGCGCTGTTGCTGAGAGCAGCGCAGCTGTGGCAGCAGGGACACTGACTGGGTATTTGGCAGGATGCTCTGGGGGGGTTTGGACCCAGCAACAACTGGTTGGTGGCGGCCTGGGCCCCCTAAATGTGTATGGACTGCGGCCTGGGCCCCCCCGATGGCAGCCCTGGCACATGGACAGGAAAGTTTTTCTCTGCCGACGGCAACAGCAACACACCCTCTATCCCTGTGAAATGGGCAGTGTTAGCGAAGGTCAGGGACGCTGATGTAGTAATTTTTTTGTCTCCTTTACACAGAAGTCCAGCATCCTGACTAGAGCTGGTGAACAGCGGAAGAGGAGTCAGTCTATGAAGTCTTACCCATCCAGTGAACTGCGTAACATGTGTGATGATAACTTGGTCTCAGAAGAAGCCTCTGAAAAGGAGGACATGCTGCAGCAGATGTTGGAGAGAAGGTATAGACTGAAAATTTAAAAAACTTGTCTAAATGCGAGAGCCCACGTTTTTCTTGAAGTATGGTGCTTTGTGTGTTTCTTTCAGATTCGTGCAGTAATCCAGAGTGTAAAACTAATAAGATTAAAATCGCGCTCCCTCAAAAATATCAAAAATGACAGAAGTACAAAAAGTCCATAATACACCAAAGTGCTCCAAATCGTGCAAATGCAGAGCTGCAGAGATCCTGTGCTCTCTTCCACCACCATTAGACACAATTTCTACTTACCAGATGCAAGCATATAATACGCATATAGGATTATTGAGAGATGATCTCTCGTTTAAATAGATGCTCGCCACTGGTGATAATGACTCCTAAGTGGTATACCGTAAGATCAGGGAAGAACAAAAGACCCTTCATAGTGTAGTAATTTGTGCAGTAATCCAAAATGAAACAATTCCTTTACTTTGCCTCTGTGCAGGAGCTTTCTGTAATAAATACTGGGTCACTGCTGCTCTCTCTGCTTGTGCAGGGGACTGGCCTTTTATCCGCCCCCTCCTGTAGTTCAAGGCGCTGCAATGTCCCTTCCAACATCCCTATTTGCATCTCAGTGATGAATGGATTCAATGCTACTTTTACAAGGTAATGTCTGGGCTTGCTGCCCACACAGTGTATTTACATACATTGTGGCTATTGAGGAATGTAAATTAAAACCTATCTCTGAGCCAATATACACCCTTATGCCCCCGTTTCTCCTGGAACTCATGCAAAGTGTCTGTGTTTTAGGCAGTCCCAGTTCTTATGTACACAATGGGCTTTGCGTATATACAGTGGGTACGGAAAGTATTCAGACCCCCTTAAATTTTTCACTCTTTGTTATATTGCAGCCATTTGCTAAAATCATTTAAGTTCATTCTTCTTCCTCATGTATGTACACATAGCACCCCATACTGACAGAAAAACACAGAATTGTTGAAATTGTTGCAGATTTCTTAAAAAAGAAAAACTGAAATATCACATGGTCCTAAGTATTCAGACCCTTTGCTGTGACACTCATATATTTAACTCAGGTGCTTTGCATTTCTTCTGATCATCCTTGAGATGGTTCTACACCTTCATTTGAGTCCAGCTGTGTTTGATTATACTGATTGGACTTGATTAGGAAAGCCACACACCTGTCTATATAAGACCTTCCAGATCACAATGCATGTCAGAGCAAATGAGAATTGAGAGGTCAAAGGAACTGCCTGAAGAGCTCAGAGACAGAATTGTGGCAAGGCACAGATCTGACCAAGGTTACAAAAAGATTTCTGCTGCACTTAAGGTTCCTAAGAGCACAGTGGCCTCCATAATCCTCAAATGGAAGACGTTTGGGACGACCAGAACCCTTCCTAGAGCTGGCCGTCCGGCCAAACTGAGCTATCGGGGGAGAAGAGCCTTGGTGAGAGAGGTAAAGAAGAACCCAAAGATCACTGTGGCTGAGCTCCAGAGATGCAGTCAGGAGATGGGAGAAAGTTGTAGAAAGTCAACCATCACTGCAGCCCTCCACCAGTCGGGGCTTTATGGCAGAGTGGCCCGACGGAAGCCTCTCCTCAGTGTAAGACACATGAAAGCCCGCATGGAGTTTGCTAAAAAACACCTGAAGGACTCCAAGATGGTGAGAAATAAGATTCTCTGGTCTGATGAGACCAAAATAGAACTTTTTGGCCTTAATTCTAAGCGGTATGTGTGGAGAAAACCAGGCACTGCTCATCACCTGTCCAATACAGTCCCAACAGTGAAGCATGGTGGTGGCAGCATCATGCTGTGGGGGTGTTTTTCAGCTGCAGGGACAGGACGACTGGTTGCAATCGAGGGAAAGATGAATGCGGCCAAGTACAGGGATATCCTGGACAAAAACCTTCTCCAGAGTGCTCTGGACCTCAGACTGGGCCGAAGGTTTACCTTCCAACAAGACAATGACCCTAAGCACACAGCTAAAATAACGAAGGAGTGGCTTCACAACAACTCCGTGACTGTTCTTGAATGGCCCAGCCAGAGCCCTGACTTAAACCCAATTGAGCATCTCTGGAGAGACCTAAAAATGGCTGTCCACCAACGTTTACCATCCAACCTGACAGAACTGGAGAGGATCTGCAAGGAGGAATGGCAGAGGATCCCCAAATCCAGGTGTGAAAGACTTGTTGAATCTTTCCCAAAAAGCCTCCTGGCTGTATTAGATCAAAAGGGGGCTTCTACTAAATACTGAGCAAAGGGTCTGAATACTTAGGACCATGTGATATTTCAGTTTTTTTCTTTTTTAATAAATCTGCAACAATGTCAACAATTCTGTGTTTTTCTGTCAGTATGGGGTGCTATGTGTACATTCATGAGGAAGAAGAATGAACTTAAATGATTTTAGCAAATGGCTGCAATATAACAAAGAGTGAAAAATTTAAGGGGGTCTGAATACTTTCCGTACCCACTGTATCTGTACAGTCATGGTATCATCCAGCCCGTCAATGATTTGTATAGGCTAGCTGTATGATCCGTCTGTCCTTCTTGGGCACAGAAATACGCCTAAACATATGCTTTATGGCCCTCTTTTGGCAGTGTGCAAGAGACCCTGATTTGTGCTTTGTATTCCAGACTAGTATTATGTACCTTGTGTAAGTTTTCTGCTATTGATATGCAACATTGCTCTGTCTCCAGGTACACCCCTTACCCTAACCTGTACCCTGACCAATCCCCCAGTGAGGAGTGGACTATGGAGGAACGATTCCGCCCATTGACTTTCCACGGCCTTATCCTGCGCTCCCAGCTGGTGACGCTACTAGTCCGGGGTGTCTGCTACTCCGAAACCCAATCTGTAAGTGCTGCAAAAACCTCCCATTCGATTTCATGCTCTTTAAATATGTAGCCAACCCTTCTGTCAGTACTTTTAGTTCTGGGTTAATTTGGTCCCTGATGTTTTGGTGCCAAACGTTTTCCAACCAGTAACTTCTACTAGAAAACCTTAAATTCAATATTTCCCAGTAGCAGTAAATTTAGAAATCTTTTTTTTATAAGGGTTTGTTGCCTTCCTTTGGATCAGCTGTGGAGTTAAAGCTGAACTCCAGGAATCTTTCAAAATTTCTTCTAAAATACTCCTGAGCCACATACAGTATATGCCTGTCCTGTTCCCAGAACAAAATCGAGCCAACTTGCGCGTTGCTTAGCCGTTCCCAGGAAACCCTGTATTTTTTTGAATGAATACAAGGCTTCCTCTGATTGGCTGAGGTGGAGATCGTAATGTCATCTTCCTGCCTGTCCACCTCTGCCAATCAAAGGAATCCCACCCCAACCCACTTATGTTTACCAAACGCAGTATAAGTATCATGGAGGATGGTTCTAGAGCTTACATAAGGTTGATGGCGTGTGCCCCCTTTTCCCTCCTGTGACAGTATTATAACCTGGCGACTGGCTGCTGAGTCAGGAGCACTATGTCCTGGCAGGAGGTTACATGCTCTTCCATGCTCAAAAGCTGCAGGGCTCAGACAGGGCAGTGGGGGGATCATTAGAACGGGGAGTGTAGGAGACGCATGCAGATCTAAAGGGATGTGTTTTTATATGAATATGATGACTGTACAGATCAGGAGGATAGAGGACTGATGATGATGTTGGGACAGGAAACCAAGCATTAAAAATAGCTGTTGCAGCTTCAAAATATTATATTGTGGAGATGCAAGTGTGCACGGAATTAAGAGTTATCATTTGCAAACTAAAGGAGAGGACTTGTTACACGTGTAGGGGAAAAAAAAAGGTAAGGTTGAACTTCAGCTTTAATATATTTTAAATTGTTTTTAAATTAGAGTGCCAGCCAGCCCCGTCTGACCCATGCAGAGATGTTGGAAGATTACCCACGTTACCCTGACATTCATGACGTCAATCTAACGCTCCTAAATCCGCGGATGATAGTGGTAAGTAGAAGAGGAATACAGAAGTCTCGTGGGGTTTTTTTTTTCCCTGCACTACTCTGTAAATTTTGTTGATTTCTGCTCATAAGGTAAAGAATATGTGCAATGTTGAGATTTATGCACACCCATGTAAATAATTAAGTGCACCTGTCCTGCTTCTGCAGGGCAACATAGAGCAGATACTTGCAGCTAGGTTGAGTTGCTCAATGTGAATCCCACTACCCCTTTAATTGCTATTTGCTTTCTGTTCATTTCAGGATGTCACTCCCTACATGAACCCAAGTCCTTTTACGGTGTCGCCCAACACACACGTCTCACAGGTCTTTAACCTCTTCAGAACCATGGGGCTCAGACATCTCCCTGTGGTCAATGCTGTAGGAGAGGTAAGCACAGCAATCTCTGATTTTGGTAATGACCACATCATGTGATCAGTTTGTATCATATTGTTGCTGTAAAAGATAAAAATGTACTGCTCCCAAGAATAGTGTTAACCTAGTTATAAACACTTATAATGCTGCTTCTTTATAACCATGAATGGTCCAAAAAAATATTTTACTAGTCCACTAATAATCCACAGTAGCACAAAACCTAGTATTAGTACCGATTTCACCTTTTATGGGCATATTGTAGCTGTACTTTGTTACGTACAGTAGGTGGCAGCAAACACTTGCTTGTATTTTTATAAGCAGTTCAGCGAAAACCTGCTGGGGTTATGTAATAATAGACTTTTTTAATGCTCTGTGTTGTTTTTTTAGATTGTTGGCATAATTACACGACACAACTTAACGCACGAATTCCTCCAAGCCCGCCTCAGGCAGCACTTTATGACCTCCTGATCCTGCCTTCCCTTTAACCTTTGAACTCATCAAGGAGCTTAACCTTGGCAGTTGCCCTGAAATAGAGGATGAAGCTTTCCAAGGCCTCGTAATGGGGTACTACCCTGCTGAAGATGGGTTCCTGGTAATGTCTCCAATGCCGGCCCTCTCCTTTTTCTATATATCAAGTTACCTCCTGAGCTAAGGCTATGCTTTCTTTACCGATATCTGCCGCTATTTGTCTTACGAAGAGGCCGCATGAGAACAAAAGATGGACCAGTCAGACTGTGTAACATTTGCTGTGTGTTGTTTATACGTCCGTCCTAGTCCTACTAGTTTCTTGTCCATCAGGAGGAGCCGCTGGTAGGCCAAGTCTTGAAGCCAGTAAAGACTGATTGATTTTTTTTTTTGTTTATTTAGTTCAAGTGAAGCTGCTGCCCTTTTTGGGAAGCCATCCTATGTTACATTTTAAGAGCTCGTCCTCCAAATTGCAGTCAGTTTGCCTGTCAGCTCTGATCTTAAATCCGAACTCCCAGCAAATATTTTAAATCCGTATTATAAATGTCAGTTTCTACCTTTTTTTTAACAAAAAGCATTAGCCATTGACTAATATCCTGTATGTAAGACCAGTGGCTGCTGTGCCTGCTCCTTATCCCAGCCCGCCTGTCCTCTACCATTCCCATAGTAGTTCATTTTTAACTGTGGCGGCATCATTACTTTGCCGTTGTAGTTTAATGCAGCGGTGCTGAGCAGTTAGGGCTCTGAAGAGTGACCTGTTTTTCGGAGAGGATTGCAGTGAGAAGGTTATAATGCGGCTCAACCACCTGTTTGTACCACACGTGTAAACCAGGCCTTCAAGGCTATGATGTTCGCACTTCATCAATACCTGGGGGGCTGGTTTTTCCCTCCCATAGCATTTTTATAAAAACTGTGAAAAACTCAGAGCAAACGGATTTGTATTTTTGTGGATTTTTGCTCATCCTACAAAATGGCTTCCTCCATCAGGAGTGGTCATCTTTTTGTTTGTTTTTAAATTTTGTCTTTTTATTTGGATGCAGAATTGAAAGTGAGACACAGAACAAACATTCCATCTACTAATGTGAAAAGAAAATGCTGCTTTTATTTGAAGCTTGCAGAGTGCTACTTTAACCACTTCCGGACCACCCACCGCATATATACTGTGGCAGGGTGGCTCGACTGTGCAAAATTACGTATAGGTATGTAATTTAATGCAGTAGTTCCTGGGGTGCGCGCGCAGCTCCTGCTGTGATCAGACACAACAGGAGCCAATCAGCGGTGCGGCCGCCGGCCACACGCGATCGTCTGCTCTGCCGTCTGTTCTGTCAGAGGCAGCAATCTTGTGTTTCAGCTAAGCTGAAAGATCTTTTTCCTCTAGCACATCCATCCCCCACACAGTTGGAAAACATTCCCTAGGAGCACACTTATCCCCTTGTATCACCCCTAGTGTTAATCCCTTCCCTGCCAGTGTAATTTATACAGTAACAGTGCATTTTTTTTTTTTTTTTTAGCACTGATCACTGTATTGGTGTCACTGGTCCCCAAAAAGTGTCTCACTGGTCCCCAAAAAGTGTCGCTTAGTGTCAGAGTTGTCCGCTGCAATGTCACAGTCCTGCTAAAAATTGCTG
Organism: Pelophylax lessonae; assembly: GCF_965119305.1. Lineage (NCBI taxonomy): Eukaryota > Metazoa > Chordata > Amphibia > Anura > Ranidae > Pelophylax > Pelophylax lessonae. The sequence goes on along the minus strand of NC_138779.1, from coordinate 58,243,497 downwards.
ATAGCTGCTATTACTAGCTAAACAATTAAAAAAAAAAAAAAGTCCATAAATCTATCCCATTGTAGATGCTATAACTTTAGCGCCAATCCATTAAAATACACTTTTTTTTTTTTAACCAAAAATATATAGCAGAATACATCTTAGCTTAAATTAATGAAAAAAACATTTTTTTTTTTTTATAAAGAAAAATTTAATTGGCAATGTTTTATAGCAGAAAGTAAAAAAAAAAAAAACTATATATATATATATATATATATATATATATATATATATAATTTTTTTTTTTTTTTGTTTATAGCACAAACAATAAAAACCGCGGAGGTGATCAAATACCACCAAAAGAAAGCTCTATTTGTGGGGGAAAAAAAGACATAAATTTTGTTTGGGAACAGCGTCGCACGACTGCACAATTGTCAGTTAAAGCAACGCAATGGCCTGGTCATTAAGGGGGGTAGAACCTTTCCGGGGCTAAAGTGGTTAATGTTGCATGAAGTCCATCCCCAAAGAGAGCATTTGGTCTTCCAGACTTCAGTAATTGGATATGACGCAGGGGGTTTGGTCTAAGTTTTCAAACTCATGCCCAGCTCCCAAAACATTGGACTTGGATATAGTCTGGAGGAGTTGGATCATCCTGTCAGGCTTTTTTTTTTTTTTTTTTCTTTTAGCTGTTTGTGATTTCATTGGAGAGTTTTCCCCTCACTTCCTGTCCTTGTGATACCAGTACAAAATGTGATTATCAGAACTGAAAGGCATGGACATAAAAACGTCACTGAGGCTCTGTCTTTCCCCAACCCTTTTGCTACCAGATCGGGTTTGCTGCATTTTTTTGCACACATTAAATTATTTTAGGCCTGAAGATTACATAAACAGTTATATATGTTCTGAAAGACACCCTAGAGCACAGGTGTCAAACACAAGGCCTGCTGGCCGAATCCGGCCCGCCAGGCCATTTCTTTTGGCCCTCGCACCCAGGGTTTCTTTTCAGCTTCTGGGCCAGTTCACACTGTAGTGATGCTAAACATCGCATGTGATTCTCACCGCATTGCTGTGCAGATCACATGCGATATCTGTACGATACAAATTCAGCCATACAAACTTTTTGGCTGAATTCGCATCCCATTCGAACCAAACTCATGCAGAACCCTTTTTTGTCTGCACCCATGCGATCCAATTCCTGTCCAAATTCCCAGTTCACACTGCAATCCGATCTGGGGGTGTCAGTAGCTTTGTATTGACACCCACAGCCATTCGCAGAAGGCAGTGAGAACTGCCTGTGATTCAGGTTCGATGCAAGAACCCGCACCGGATTAGCAGGGTTTCTCACATCGCACCAGTGTGAACCGGCCCTTAGGCCATGCAATCCGATTCTGGTGTAGACAAAAAAAGGGGCCTGCACGAGTTTGGTCCAAATGCGATGCAAATTCAGCCATACAGTTTGTATGGCTGAATTTGAATTGCACAGATATCGCACGTGATCTGCACAGCAATGCAGTGCGAATCGAATGCGCTGTCTGGCATTGTACCAGTGTGAACCAATCCTGGTGGCAGTAGCCACTGTGAATGTGTGTGAAATCCCCCGCTGTTGGGTCCATATGACGTAGGGTTGAAAATAGGATGAGAATTGAGGGGGTAGACTACACCAGAGAGGTTGATTTACTTCAGATGAATAGGCTGTTACCTTTGCAAGAGAATTTTCCACAGAGGTTAATCATGTGCAAGCAAAAATACTGTTCTTATTTTATTTTTTTTTTGCTTGCACGTGATTGGGTATTTTTTGCAAAGTAAATTTTCACTGTAAGAATTCCCTTCAGCTTGGTTGCCTTTAGTAAATCAACCACAGAGGGTCTAACCTACTAATATATATATATATAGGGAAAAAATTGAGTACTAAAGCCAACAGGGTAGTAGTCCTGCCCCTAGGAGGGTGCACACCGAGCAGAAGGGTATGCTCCTCTGCCAGTGAGTTATACAGGTACATCTCCAAAAATGTGAATATCATCAAAAAGTTATTTAAGTTTCAGTAATTCAATATAAAAAGTGAAACTCCTATTATAGAGATTCATTACACACACACACAGTGATCAATTTAAAGGATTTATTTCTTTTAATTTTAATGATTATGGCTCACAGCTAGTGAAAAACCAAAATTCAGTATCTTAGAAAGTTAAAAATATTGTGAACAAGTTCAATATTGTAGACTCATGGTGTCACACTCTAATCCACAAATTAACTCAAAACACCTGTAAAGGTTTCCTGAGCCTTTAAATGGTTTCTAAAGCTGGATACACACTATACAACTTTTGTTGTTAGATTTCCTTTAGATTTACCTTCAACTATGTAGTGCAGGGGCCTGCTTGACTACATACAAAGTGATAGTGTTTAGATTTGACCTCATATTATCTGGTTTTGGTAAATCTAAAGGAAAAAATCTAAAGACAATTGTATAGTGTGTATGGCCCATTAGTCCGGTTCAGTAGGTTGCACACACGGGGAAGACTGCTGACTTGACCGTTGTCCAAAAGACAGATCTTGACACCCTCCGCAAGGATGGTAAGTCACAAAAGGTCATTGCTAAAGAAGCTGGCTGTTCAGAGTGCTGTATCCAAGCATATTAGTGGAAAGTTAAGTGGAAGGAAAAAGTGTAGTAGAAAAAGGTGCACAGGCAACAGGGATAACCGCAGCCTTGAGAGGATTGTGACGCAAAGACCTTTGAAGAATTTGGGGGAGACTCAGGGAGTGGACTACAGCTGGTGTCAGTGCTTCAAGAGCCACCACCCACAGACGTATCCAATGTCAAGCCACTCCTGCACCAGAGACAATGCCAGAAGCATATTACCTGGGCTAAGGAGAAAAAGGACTTGATTGTTGCTCAGTGGTCCAAAGTAAATTTTGCATTTAATTTGGATATCAAGGTCCCAGAGTCTGGGAGAAAGAGTGGAGAGGCACAAAATCCAAATTGCATGAGGTCCAGTGTAAAGTTTCCAGTCAGTGATGATTTAGGGAGCCATGTCATCTGCTGGTGTTGGTCCATTGTGTTTTATCAAGTCCATAGTCAGCGCAGCCCTCCAGCAGGAAATTCTAGAGCACTTCATGGTTCCCTCTGCTGACCAGCTTTATGGAGATTTCATTTTCCAGCAGGACTTGGCACCTTCCCACACTGCCAAAAGTACCAATACCTGGTTTAATGATCATGGTATCACTGTGCTTGATTGGCCAGCAAACTCGCCTGACCTAAACCCCATAGAGAATCTGTGGGATATTGTCAAGCGAAAGATGAGACGCCAAACCCAACATTGCAGATGAGCTGAAAGCCGCTATGAAAGTAACCTGGGCTTTCATAACACCTCAGCAGTGCCCCAGGCTGATCGCCACCATTCCACGCCACATTGATGCAGTAATTCATGCAAAAGGAGCCCCGACCAAGTATTGAGTTAATACTATACTGTACATGGACATACTTTTCAGTAAGCCAACATTTCTATATTAAAAAATCCTTTTTTTTTTTTTTTTAATTGGTTTTATGTAATAATCACATTTTCTGAGATACTGAATTTTGGGTTTTCACTAGCTGTAAGCCATAATCAAATTAAAATAAAGAAATGCTTGAAATAGATCGCTCTATATGTAATGAATCTATAGAATATGAGTTTCACTTTTTGAATTGAATAAATTATCTTTTTGATGAAATTTTAATTTTTTTTTTTTTTTTTTTTAGATGAACCTGTATTCTTTTTGCAGGAACTGAGGAATCGGTTTGAGCTTGGTGTCTAACCCTGTAAGTTTGGGAAAGACCCTTTCTGTAATTAGCAATATAGGTCATCTATTTAGCAACCAACAATAGATCATTATTTGAATGCTTAAACCCCTCCGCAGTGTATAAATCTGTTTAAATGTAGAATAAGCACATTACATATCAAAAATGCTTTTTAGCAATAAAGTTGTATTAGGCATGTACAGTACATACCATAGGTAGAAATATCCAAGGATGTCGTATTATATCAAGCATAATACAGCATAGCTATTCGCTCCACTGTTCAATCCCACCATCAGAAATACATGCATGTGTATAGGTACAATGAGCAACACTTCAATCATATAGCAGCTGATGTTCAGAAATACATACAGGAATTCAGTACCCATCCCAACTACCAAAGACCCATCGTTTTAGGGATGTAAGAACCCCCTTTCTCAAGAACCTCCTACCTGGTACATCAGGATTATCCGCTGCAATATGATTTAAGTGGTGCTCTTTGTATCTATACACATGCATGTATTTTTGGTGGTTGGATTTAACAGTGGCGCGAATACCTATGTTTATGCTTGATGTGATATGACATACTTGGATATATGTACTTATTGTATGTATTTGCCTAATACAACTTTATTGCTAAAGTATTTTTAATATGTGGTGTGCTTACTCAATACAATATATTTAAAATGATTGAAGGCCTGTCTCTGGTCCAGTCTGTGCCCCTGTGTACAAATCAGCTCTATAATGACCAGGTTTTGACCAGTTTGGTGTGGAGAAACTCCAGAGCCCTGACCACAACCCTACTGAACACCTTTGGGATGAAATGGAACTCTAATGGTGAGTTGGGTTTTCTCATTGAACATCACTACCTGACCTCACCTGACCAGACCAAAATCTTGTGGAAAGCCTTCCCAGAAGAGTAGAGCCTTGTGAAGCCACAAACGGGGACCAATTCCATATTAATAAGCAAACATTTGGAAGATAATGTCCAACAAGATTTTCAAACTTTTAACCATGTACTATGAATCCCAGCAAACGACCATTGTTTTAAATCTTTGATTATGTTTGGAGGTTGCATAGTGCAACCAATGAGATCTTTAAAAGTTTGCAGCTCTCTGTATTTATTGGGGATCTTTTCTTGTAGGAATTTCCCTAGTCCTCCTCTCCCTCTCATTACCATCTTTTTCAGTTTTTGATTCATTCCTCAGGGGGCCTGGCTCTTCTACTGGGCCTGATGCTGAACAAGGTTAGTAGTGACCACTTCATGGATCTTGTATGTCTGTTCAAAAGTTTGGCAAAGATGCTAAATATCAATTATGTGGGTTAGATTGGAACCAGATTATGTATCTGAATGTTCAAGGGCCCTGTACATGGCATTATGTGGTTTCTATTAAGTTAGATTGATGCTGCAAGCTACAGTGTAATTTCTGGACCATAGAAAGTCGCATACCACAGAGTTTAAACCAAAAAGTTGGAGTTCTGCTTTAAGGACTCCTGACGCTCTGACATGCCCCCTTTTTTTTGGGGGGGGGGGGGGAGCGGGTACCTAGATTTGACCACTTTCGACGGAAGTTCTCCTCTCCCCTGCACCTGTCACTTGTGGCTAATGTAGGCAGCTGCTTTGAGAGCTTGATCGATATGAACTCACAGCCTATCAGTTTATTAGACACTGATGACATCACTCCACCTGAATTTGAGTTATATACTCCTGGTGTGTTGATAGGTTGACTACTAAACCCAGAAAAGGGTGGCATTTGATGGCAGGTGCACTTTGCTTTTTTAACAGCTGTATGATTTAGTATCCTGCTTGTTGAATGCGTATATTTTGTTGTTCAGGGCTTGTTGGATGTTTTCGAGTTCCCTCAAGGCATTCATGAAATAATATGCAATGAAATGAGGCTGATGCTTTTTTTTATTTTCCCCCTTTATGATGCCAGAAAAATGTATTTTTGCTAAAATGTCATTGAGATCAGTTATCCTGACTTTGTAATCATGCCACGCACGGCACCACCATTTTGTCTTTCACGCCATTCCTGGGAAAGCTGTAAATTTAGCTGATGTTGCAGGGGAAAGTCTACAAAACTTCTCCAGAGCTGCCAGAAAGTTTTCCACAAAATGGATCATCCTTCATCATCCACCTTTTAACAGGAGAGGACAGAGATTACCTAAAGGGTGACCAATCACATTCCGAAACATGCTTCTAATAGTTTACTAAACTTTATACAACTTGAGTTTAAGTGGAAATCTGGGCAAGAACAATTGCATATATGATGCAATCTGTCAACAAGAACACAGCAAATGTTAGCCATGGTCCACCATTGCATTGCGGTAACATGCCTGGGTATGATGCGGTGCCATTGATTCTGAGAGTAGCGGCTGCTCTTTGATATGCAGTTGCCATGGTGTTGCACATGTGATTAGTTAGGACAGCAGCCATTTGATGGCTTGACAGTATGGAAGAGTACAAGCAACTGTGACCGTTCTCATCCACGGCATGCCTTCAATGTAACGGTTTTGGGAAATGGGTAAATTGATGGGTTTACTTTGACTTTAACAGCTGCTAGTGGGGCTAATGGTGTCGCACGTATTGCCCAGTGTTCCACATTTAAAATGGATTTTGCGTGAGAATTCAGAGTGCATTAATGTTGCAGTCCCCTTGTCTTCTAAATAAAGAATGATCAGTCAAAGACCTTAAAAAAAAAAAAAACACATTCATTTAGGCGAAGGTGATGTCAGTCAGGTTTATCAAAAGGAATCTTGTGAAAGCTGAGAATCTCAAATCCTGCGAGAATTTTCTCCTGTACTGTGCTGGAGCTCTTGGTGTTCTCAACTTTCCTGGATCTTGCAGTGAAGCTCTGTGACACCATTGGTGCATACATGGAAGATCAGCATTCCTTCCTGCCTGTGTTCTCTGGTCCACTGAGCTTGAAACGGGTTTACGTTCTGTAAGCTGGTATTAGACTGAATGACTGCTGGTTTTCTATCCTCACTGGACAAGAAGGGGTCTTTTTCTGTATTATAATTGGAGTGAAGCAGTGTTGATATTGGACGGAAGTAGCCACTCATGTAGCTAGCAGTAGTTGGTCAAATTCAACTGGACTTGTCCTCTAATGTTGAAGATCTTTGGCAGCTTCTCAAAGCCTTTTCTTCAGTTCCATTGAATGTCTAGAAGATACCCCTCTATTTATATTCACACGGGTAGCACAAACCCCCGTAATACACTCACCATACTCATCTGTAGATGTTAATTGCCCAATGGGTTGGGAGGTGTGAGTTGTGGAACCACCACTTTAACCCAATCTCCATGGAAAGTGTAGATGTTGATTGTCCAAGAACAGGATAAGAGGTTTTAAAGTTATGGTGTGAGACTTGTAGAACCAGCACCTTAACCCAATCTCTATGGAATTTGTAGAGGTTAAGTGTCTGAGAACAGGATGGGAGGTATGAAAGTTGTGAAATCATCCTGTTCTAGTTTCATATCATCCATGCTATCAAGAAGACTGCAAGGGTGTTAAATGGTTCATTCCACATTACTGAAGGTATGAATAGTCAAATCTCTGGGGAAGAGATGGTAAAAAGGCATTAGAGGTAGAGTATAGATGGTGTTGAAGGCCCCCCACACTTCTATGTTGCTGTAGGTGGCCTCTTCTGTGCCTCTAGTGAGCCATTTGTCCTCCCTTTGCAAAATATGCAGCTTACTTCGCTTGAAAGAATGTCCCTTTTCCTTGGACAATCAACCTCTTCATATTCCATGGTGTGCGGAGATAAATGCTGGTGCATCTTTCCGGCCCCTTATTAAAACGGAAGTGGCTTGGATAAGCTATAAAACCTCTTCAATGTTACAGAACATGTCCAGTTGAATGTGACTAACTACTATGTGTATTCCTTATCCTGCAGCCATGCACACAATTAAGAATCCATGGACACAATGCCAGCTTTTCAGGCAAGGAATTATTACAAAGTTCAGAGTTAAATGCACCTGTTGGATAAAACCATTGAAGGCTAATCACTGTGAACCTGGTGACATCAGGCCTCGCTGGATTGCAACCTTCAAGACATTAAAGAGGAAGTAAACCCTCCTCTACAACTTGTACCTATAGGCAAGCCTATGATAAGGCTTACCTATAGGTACTGTAAATATCTCCTAAACATGTACCGTTTAGGAGATATTTACCTTACATGTCGCCAGTGACGTCACTGGCGCATGCGCTCTGAAGGAACGGCCTATCGTGCCGTTCCTTCAGAGCCCCGTGCCGTGACTGTCGGCTCCCGCGCGCGTGCGCGGGAGTGACGTCACCGCGGCTCCGGCCAATCAGATGGCCGGATGCCGCGATCCCGGAACACGGGCGACTAGACATGTCGCCCGTCATAGAGGTGAGTGAGCGGCACGGCGGGGGCTCGTTCTGAGGTAAGTATTGCATAATGAGCTAATATGCGATGCATACTAGCTCATTATGTGTTTCTCTTACAGGTTGTAAAAAAAAAAAAAAAAACTCAAACGAGTTTACAACCTCTTTAATTGTGCTTGCAAAATGCCTCTGTTGTGTTTTGGTGACCGGTACACTTTATTGGAAATGTCACTTTCTGTATAAATAAAATGTGCAGTGAGGTTATTGGGCATTGAGTCACTTCTCTGGTCACCTTATGTAAAATTCCTTTACTTATCATTTGCACTTTGTATGTTATTTCTCATTGTAAATAAAATGTATGTTTTTGATTAATTTTAATGTATTTAATTTTTGCCTCAGCAGTTTTTAATATTACCACTACGACACATCTCAATAAAATGTAAATATTATTTTTTTGCATTTTTATTTTATTTTTTTGTCTTTTTCTTACTGGTGAATCTTGTCTTCCTTTCTTCAGATGGAGTTAAACTGCATATGTTTTTGCTTTCCTTGGTTCCCCCTCAACAACATGCTGATGAAAGTTAAAAAATGTATATATTTTAGGTCCAGTGATGTCATTGCTGGGTCTCTCTGCTTCAGAGAGGCATTCATGCAATAGAGGCAGATTGTTGCTGGTGGTAGAGGCCAGCAGGGTATTGTAAATGGCTTCCAGAAAACATCACAGCACCCTGCCTTAGCACTCCTCTAGAGCCCTCACCCCTGATAAAAGCAGTTGGCTGGGAGGGGGGAGGAATTATGCAAATATCAAAATGCCATTATGGGTTAATGTCAGTCTGGAGGAGTGGGCGATCTTAGGCAGACTGTATTTGCATGCAGATCACCCTAGGTAACGCCCACATGTGATGCTCATCCTCCATGAAAAGAATTGAAATCCAATAAATGAAAGGAGTGAGCCAGAGACGGTTCTTCTTTTTTTTTTTTTTTTTTTTTTTTTTTTTTTTTTTTTTTTTTTTCTTTCTTTCCTATATAAAGTGTACAAAGTGTCCCTTCATTCATGGGGTGTGATAATTAGGGATGCACTGATGCCTGTATTGGTGCCGTTACCGAAACTGGGGTGTGATAATTAGGGATGCACTGATGCCTGTATTGGTGCCGTTACCGAAACTGATACTATGTGGTGCGATTTCTGTCCATAAAAAATGAATTGGTGCAAATTGCACTGGAAAGAATCACATGCAATTTGAACAGGAATGTGGTGCAATTCCTGTCTGAATCGCATGCAGTTTCCCATGCTTCTCCTGTGAGAACCCAGGTTGAAATCACTAGGACAAGTCTGGATTCAAACAGGAGCAGTGGGGAAACTGCATGCGATTTGGACAGGAATTGTGCCGCATTCCTATTCCAATTGCATGCCATTCTTTGCAGTGCGATTTAAGACTGCTTTCACATTAGCACCAATGCACTGGTGTAGCAATAGCTGAAAGGCATTCAGAAGGCACTGCTGATGTGTGTGGTGTCTTTTTTTTTTTTTTTTTTTTTTTTTTAATCACTGAGTATCCATTTTTTATTATGTGACCACACTGCGGTTACAGACCTGGTTATTTAGCTCGCAGTTGCAGTGTGGCCCTATTGAACGAAGTGGTTTAGTTTGACTGGCAGTGCCATTTTTGACAAGTAGTAGTTGTAAATGCTGCAGCTTTGGAATTTGTACAGCCCTGCCAGGCTGTATTACTAGGATAAGGGTGGGTGGCCAAGGGGTGGTAAAACTGTGGCTCAGCTGCCTGCTTTCACCCCTTGCCTGGCCACCTGTGTAAAACAGCCCTAAATCTCATTGTTAGGATTTGCATCAATTTTAAAGCTGAACTCCAAGATAAATATTGTGTATTCTTCCCTGAATTTTGGGGTACTTTGTGTATTTCTTCCAGATCTGTGCAATAATCCAATGTGAAATGTGAAGCTTTACCTCCAATCAATACTGCTCTCTATGCAGGATGACTGGTCTTGTCTCCACCCCCTTCCTGTAGTGTTCTACACGCAGTCTGTAATGGGTGGTGGCTTCTTCCACAGCTCTGATCTTTGCACAGGCAATGTACATGACAGTGAGGCTGTCACTGCAACTTTTACTAAATAACTATCTGGGTTTGCAAAGGTATTTGGGGCACACAAAGTGACTTTATATCCTTGATGGCTACAGTGGAATATATTTCAAAGTTTTTGTAGCTGGAGTTCACCTTTTTTAAATGCAAAAAAAAATAAAGTTAGTTGTTTAGAGTTTTGCTGGCCCACGCTTTGGCACCCCGAGTGCTCTGTCTTACAGAGGACTTAGAATTTCAGAGCACACTGAGATGAAAGGATACGATCAGTTCCTTCTCCCAGCGTCTGTCTGTTTCCGATACACGGGCGGGAGCAGAGAACTTTGACTGACCTGAAGAGACTTTGGTGCTCAGAGACTTCTTGATGGCCTTCAAAGTCAGAAGTGGATGTTAAAAGCCCCCATCAAAGCTTACACCACCCTCTCCAGCGTGCCGGAGGGGCCCAGATAATGAACTCAACTCCAAGACCACTGACAACAGGAGACTAGGAAAAAACCTCTCACTTTATTCCCATACAAGACAAAACAAAAGAATACGGTGCCCCGGCAAAATCCGCAGCAGTAATCTGATCTATAAACCTGGCAAAGTGTTACTGGAACCACTTGGTGACTATGGTGACGGGAGTTGTTACAATGTAGAAAAATAAATAGGATTTAAATAATGAGGAGGGCTGTGGTTGGTGCAGAGTGTCTGTACGTAGACGACATCCCTAAATAACGGCACAAGATCCCCTCGATGGCGAAGATTAGGTTCTTCTAAAATCCATTGCGTATCCTCCTAGAACTGAGAAAAGGAAAAAGACCTTCAGAATGTTTTTCTCTCTTAATATAAAAGCCCAACTCTTGGAACCTTAAAGAGGAGCTCCAGTCTCCTATGCAAAGACTGTAGCAGTTGACTTTTAACAGCCGCTCACCTGTCCCACGAGTCAGCGTGCTGTCCTCAACCAGTGCTTATTCTTCACTAGCCTTTGGGTACCTGTCATTAGGTCCCTCCTCCCTCCCAAAGGTGCCATTCTTAAAAGAAGAGGGGGGTAGGAGACCACTTAAGCGGAACTTCCCCTTTTGAGAGGAGTTTGGCTTTAAAGATTATCCCTTGCAGTGGAACTGCATCCCCACTGCAACAGATAATTGCTCATTTATGTCTAGGGGACATAGAAAAGAAGGTCTACTTACCGCATCCTCCATGCTGCTAAACCTACACCTACAAGCATCTTCTCCCCCATGCCATAGCCCTATATTGGACATGATGACTAGGGAGAGTCCATAGCTCTAGAGCAGCCTTTCTCAACCTTTTTTTAATACAAAGGAACCCTTGAAATAATTTTCAGGTCTCGGGGAAGCCCTGCTAAAAATGACTATATTTACAACTGATAATACATTAGTGTGATGATCAGTGGGATGAACGCTCCGTACACTTGTGGACACTGGGAAGAATTAGCTTCTTCCAGATAGCTAAAAAGATCAATGGTGTCAGGGGAACTTATCTGAGAGGGAGAAATTGCCAATTGCTCAAGGAACCCCTAGCAACCTCTGGAGTAACCCTAGGGTTCCACAGAACCCTGGTTGAGAAACAATGCTGTAGAGTGTGGGAGAACCCTCTGCTATGGGAGCAGAGGATAAGGTAAGTTCACCTTTTCACAAAAAATTATAAATGCACATTCTTTTGCAGGTCGAAACAATGTAAATTTATGTTTTTTGTTTTTTTTTGTTGTTGCAGGAGCTTGTAAAGCATTGCACCAGCGACTGGAAATCTCCATTTTTTTGATCTGCGTTCGCCCTTCCAGAGCTCCTTACCACTAAGACCAGTTATAGGTGGAGGCGGTGACCACTTTGTGCCGCATTGCACCAGCGACCACCAGATCGCTGGTGCCATGCAGGTCTTCTGCAGATCTGTCACTGTATCGGCTTCCTCGTTCGAGGTAGCTGATACACGCTGACCGGAAGAAAGAATGAACTATCACAGCGCTGTAGTAGTTCATGGAAAACTACAAGCCCACAGCCGTAAAGGCTGCCGCACCTTGTAGTTTTCCATTTACACAGAGCGGTAAATGAGTGAAGGAGCAGTATTTTTATTTTGACAGCTAACAGGAAGGAGATGATTCCCTACTAGCTATCACGGAGTGGGAGTTGCGGGGGCTGGTGCATTCATAACATGTTATGCCCCGAATATAGGTGTAACATGTTATGAAAGGGGAACTTATCCTTTAACCGCCTCCCGCCCACCTTATAGATAAATGATGGCAGGACCACCTCTTGTTCTAAGCCAACATCATATGATGCCGCTCAGTCTCGCTGTGATCACGCTGTCCCTGGAACATGGCGCGACCCTGATCTTTACCCATGTGATCAGCTGTTTCCAATCACAGCTGATCACATGTAAACAAGAAGATCCCGTCTGACAGCTTGTGAGGAAGGGAGAGCCAATCAGCGACATTTCCTTGCAGGGCTGACCTGTATAGGTAATCAGGGCACTCCCTCGATTACATTTCTTTGACTCTCCCCTAGGCTAAACGAGCAGCTTACACTTGTAGTGTGGGTGCAGCCCCACTGAAAGGAATAATCTGTAGGTTTCCTGCGGCTGGGCATTAAAACCGGTCCTTGAGTTGTGTAAGGGCCAACAACCGGTCCCTGCAGCATCTTTTCCTAGACCTTTCAGTGGTCTAAGGTCCAGCTGTCATCAAAACCAGTGCAGGGTCTATAGCTCTGCATTGGATGTGATGACACCACTCAGAATGAGGGAGTGCCATCTGGTGGGGGATCAAGTAAGTTAAAGTGCTTTTACTTTCCCCTAGTTTAAACCTCCAGGTAACCCCTGTAGTGTGGGCACAGCCTCACTACAAGAGGTATTATTTAGATTTCCCAGAGTTAGGCTATAAAACCATTCATTAAATTGTGTAAGGGACGAAAAAAAGTTTCCCTTTCCTGCATTCACAATATCTTCATAGCTTTCTTCAAACGGCTTAACTCTTTTTTCATACTCATTGCAGCTGGTGCTTTATATGGGATCTGATGCCAAGCCCAGTAGGAGGGGCTCCCAATCTTTCCACACTATGACTGGCTGCACTGTTCTGTTGTCATTGGGAGCCTGTCCTACCAACTCCAGGTCATCAGTATGTGTGTGGGAGCTGTCGGTAACAGCTCAGTCACAGTCCTGGAGGTACAGATAGAGTGTGCCCCAGACTATACAATGGTTCACATATACAGCAGCTGGATGTTAAGGCCCCCTCCCACAGCTGCATATATATATGGTCATAAATAGGTTATTCCGGCTATACCTCTGGTTACCTGATGGCACCCCCCCCCCCCCCATCTATGCATAATCATTCATATAATGTAACCATGGGTAGACAGACATGAGTGAAACCACATCACCAGCTTCTTAGAACAGAATTTTAATTCTATCCCGTATCCCAAAAAAAAGGGGGATCATTTCTTTTTTTTCAAGCCACTTTTAGGAATTCAACGGGGTTTTTTTTTTTTTTGTAATATCCATATGCATTTTCCATCACCCCTAAAAGTTTTGAATGTCAGTTACACATGACCCATGTCCCTATCAACCTTTAAGATCACTCACCCTGCGGCCGCACCCCATGCCGCTTTGAGCGCCGATTCTGTCAATTCGAGATCCAAAGCAGTCAGATGATCTCCTCATGCTGCGGGGAGCGTTCAGCAACTCTCGAAGTTTGTTCCTCAGCGGAGACGATTTCTCTTGCTGTGTCCAGGACCCTCTGTTATACGCCATGTCGGCCCCGGGCCGTGCTGCTTCCCCAGTCCAGGATGGTGCGGAGTTCGAAGAGTCAGAGGAATCATAATTTGGAGCAAAGGTGTCTTGAACTGGAGCCTCTGCGTCTTCTACCGGGAGTCTGTCTTCTAAACGTTCTAGGAGCCCCTGAGGAGCAAAAAGGATCACGTGATCAGACAGACTGGAAAAATTCCACAAAGTTATTTTTGGAATTTTACGGTACCATCAATATATATATGATCATCATCATAAACCACACAAAACTTCATATCTTTATTTTTAAAAAACGACCGACTTAAATTAGGTGTCATATTTCTCTGCCTCCTCCCTCTTCCCCCTCTCACAATTTTAGGTCATTTTTTTACATTCAACATATATTTTTTTGTGATGCACTTTCCTGGTTCTTGCCTAGGCAATAATGTTTGAAACCTTCCCCCGCCACCTTTTCTGGAATCTGCATGTGTGTAAGCATTGCGACACAGCTGTACATGAATGGGTTTCCGCCAAACATCTGCCCACGCTCAGGATTTCCCTGCACATGCGCAAAGATGGCAACAGTTTTGGGACTTCCATAATAAGTCTTTTCATATCTGCAGGGAAATTCACACATGCTCAGATGTTCGGCAGGCAGCCCTTCAGTACATCTGCACAAATACCATAATGGCGACGCCAGGAGGATGGGGTGAACCCACTAAAGAGGGGATGGAAGTTTCTCTTTTAACTCTTTTAATTTTATCATATTTAGGGATGAGTGAAATATGTATTCATACCCCTTGAAATTTTCCACATTTTTTCATGTTACAACCAAAAACTTAAATGTATTTTATTCAGATTTATTGTGTTAGACCAACACAAAAGTGGCTCATAATTGTGAAGGAAAACAATAAATGGCTTTCAAAACTTTTTACAAATATCTGAAAAGTGTGCTGTGCATTTGTATTCAGCCCCATTTAGTCTGATAACCCTAACTAAAGTTTAGTGGAACCAATTGCCTTCAGATATATTTTAATTAGTAAATAGTGTCCACCTGTGTCTAATTTATTGTCAGTATAAATACAGCTGTTCCCGGAAGCCCTCACAGGTTTGTTAGAGAACCTTAGTGAACAAACAGCATATTGAAGGCCAGGGAACACACCAGACAGGTTATGGATAAAGTTGTGGAGAAGTTTAAATCCGGGTTAGGAAAAAAAAAATATCCCAAGCTTTGAACATCTCACAGAGCACTGTTCAATCCATCATTTGAAATTTGAAAGAGTATGGCATAGCTGCAAACCTACCAAGACATGACTGTACACCTAAACTGACAGGCCGGGCAAAGAGAACATTAATCAGAGAAGCAGCCAAGAGGCCCATGGTAACTCTGGAGGAGCTGCAGAGATCCACAGCTTATTTGGGAGAATCTGTCCACAGCACAGCTATTAGTCATGTACTCCACAAATCTGGCCTTTATGGAAGAGTGGAAAGAAGAAAGCCATTGTTGAAAGAAAGCCATAAGAAGTCCCGTATGCAGTTTACGAGAAGCCATGTGGGGGACACAGCAAACATGTGGAAGAAGGTGCTTTGGTCAGATGAGACCAAAATTGAACTTTTTGGCCTCCAAGTAAAAAGCTATGTATGGCGGAAAACTAACACTGCACATCACCCTGAACACACCATCCCCACTGTGAAACATAGTGGCAGCAATATCATGTTGTGGGGATGCTTTTCTTCAGCAGGGACAGGGAAGCTGGTCAGAGTTAATGGGAAGATGGATGGAGCCAAATACAGGACAATCTTAGAAGAAAACCTGTTAGAGTCTGCAAAAGAATTGAGACTGGGGCGGAGGTTCACCTTCCAGCCAGACAACGACCCTAAACATACAGCAAGAGCTACAATGGAATGGTTTAGATCAAAGCATATTCATCTGTTAGAATGATCCAAAGTCCAGACCTAAATCCAATTATGAATCTGTGGCAAGACTTGAAAATTGCTGTTCGCAGATGCTCTCAATTCAATCTGACAGAGCTTGAGCTGTTTTGCAAAGAAGAACGGGGAAACATTTCACTCTCTAGATGTACAAAGCTGGTAGACATTCCCAAAAAGACCTGCACCTGTAATTGCTGTGAAAGTGGGTTCTGCGGAGGGGGCAGAATACAAATGCATGCCACACTTTTTAGATATTTAATTGTAAAAAAAAATTAAAAAACATTTATCATTTTCCTTCCACTTCACAATTATGTGCCACTTTGTGTTGGTCTATCACATAAAATAACAATAAAATACATTTACAATTTTGATTGTAACATGACAAAATGTGGAAAATTTCAAAGGGTATGAATACTTTTTCAAGGCACTGTAAATTGATTTACACAACTTTTCACACACCTTTTACCCAGGAATTACACGTTTACCTTTAAATCCAATTAAAAAATGTGTGAACCTTGTGTAATAACAGTTATGAGTGCCCCAACTAAAATAAATTGCCATAAATCTCCCTAAAAAAAACAAAACCTTTAATATCGGCACAAATTTAACCTTGGGAAGGAAATTAAAAATTCCCATTTTTGTGAAATTTGTGG
Source organism: Pelophylax lessonae (assembly GCF_965119305.1). Taxonomy (NCBI): domain Eukaryota; kingdom Metazoa; phylum Chordata; class Amphibia; order Anura; family Ranidae; genus Pelophylax; species Pelophylax lessonae. The sequence goes on along the minus strand of NC_138779.1, from coordinate 58,227,005 downwards.
TAATTAAATTTTACTGAAATCATTGAGCTCAACCCTAGTCATGTTTGAAAATACATAATTTTCATTGCACATCTGTCTTTTATACCTTTTGACATCATATAACATTTTGTTGACACGTTTCATGGAACAAAGCTTACTGACTCAGGCAAGATTCTTCATAGGTAAATAATGATTGTTACAAATGAATACAGAAAATATCACTCTGGCACACATGAAAACTCCTATCATTTTTCTAATTTTAAATGAGTGCTTTGATCTGAGGCAGAGAATCGCATTCCTGAAAAATAATAATTAAAAAAGTATTGGATACATTACGCAACGCTTTGGTTGCAAACGTTGGTACTATATACAGTAAATCCTGTATAATAATAATAATATCAACTCAAACCGCCTTGTGCATGCCCTAATAGTTAAAGAATGTGAGCCTTGTGGTCCTCCTGAACATTTTTTGGGCTTATTGACAAAACTGTTTTTCAGTTAAATTAGGCACTATTGGCAAAAACAAAGCAGTTTACTGCCTAGTACAAGAACAAAAAAACAAGTGACCTTTTACATGCATGCATGTATATACAGTGTGTATATACCTGTGTGTGTGTATATATATATATATATATTTAATCAGAGTATAGCATCAAGTCAGTTAAGCTCCTGGGATATTGATCTGGTCAGTTACGTAGCAGAGTGGATTGTTAATCAGTTTTGGCTACTGTGGCGGTAATGAAATTAACAAGAGGTGCACTAGATGGGCAACAATGAGACAACCTCCAAAACAGGAATGGTTTTACAGGTGGAGGCCACTCACGTTTTTTTCCCTACTTTTCTTTTCTGACTTTTTCACCAGTTTTGCATTTGGCTTGCGTCAGTGTCACTACTGGGAGCATGATTCGATACCTGGACCCTACAGAGGTTGCACAAGCAGTCCTACTCCTCCAGGATGGCACATTAATATGTGCCATTGCCAGAAGGTCTTAAGAGCATGGAGGAGATTCCAGGAAACAGGGAGTTACTCTAGGAGAGGTGGACAGGGCAGTAGAAGGTCCTTAACCCATCAGCAGGACCGGTATCTGCTCCTTTGTGCAAGGAGGAACAGGATGAGCACTGCCAGAGCCCTACAAAATGACCTCCAGCAGGCCACTGGTGTAAATGTCTCTGACCAAATAATCGGAAGCAGACTTCATGAGGGTGGCCTGAGGGCCGACGTCCTCTAGTAACCCTGTGCTCACTGCCCGGCGCTGTGGAGCTCGATTGGCACTTGCCATTGGACATCAGAATTGGCAAGTCCACCACTGGCGCCCTGTGCTTTTCAGGTTCACCCTGAGCACATGTGACAGACATGAAAGGGTCTGGAGAAGCCATGGAGAATGTTATGCTGCCTGTAACATCGTTCAGCATGACAGGCTTGGTAGTGGGTCAATGATGGTCTGAGAAGGCATATCCATGGAGGGACGCACAGACCTCTACAAGCTAGACAATGGCACCCTGACTGCCGTTAGGTATCGGGATGAAATCATTGGACCCATTGTCAGAACCTACACAGGTGCAGTGGGTCCTTGGTTCCTCCTGGTGCACAACAATGACCGGCCTCATGTGGCGAAAGTTTGCAGCTAGTTCCTGGAGGATGAAGGAATGGATACCATTGACTGGACCCCACGCACACACGACCTAAATCCAATAGAACACCTCTATAGTCAGCAATGGAACTGTTCAAATTGATGCGACTCCGAGTTAACAGTCCTGTGCCAATTTGGAAAAAAAGGTTCCTGCAGTATTTTTTTGCAATTTCAGGCGTGACTTCATAGACATCTGTGCATGAAGTCGCACAGATGTCAGCCAAGTCACACCTGAAGTCGCACTGACATGCGGCTTTAAAATCATGCGACTTCAAGTGAATTCTCATGATTTCAGTTAGATGCAGTGTGAATGGGGGTCAGTGTCATTTCTGTCTGTTGCCTCATTCCTTTGCTTTTAGTATGAGTCACTTCAGACAAGTTTTCTTGACATCAAGAGGTGAAAAAAAAGTTACAGGGGAGGGAACTCCAGCACACAGCCTGTGATTGACAGCTTCAGCTCTGTTCCTGCATGCTGTGTGAAGGGGAGGGGGTGTCTCTTCCCTCCAATTAGCTCTCACTGAGCTCTGCAAAGTATAACTTCATCTCTCCACCCCCTGCTTTCTGAAAGTTCAGACAAGCTGTATAAATTCTGTTCTTTGAATGGATTCAGAGAAGAGAGTGCTGCAGATAAACAGGTACAACTTATGTAGGAGCATCTGTTTTATCTCTGTGTATCACCCGAGGCCAGTCACCTCACTGGGTATATGTGAGGGCTTACAACTACTTTAATGCTAACAAATTCATATTCCAAATGACATGCATGATTTGAAATGTAATTGTGTTAAACGTTCCCCTATGTATAGGAAGGTGATACGGTAGCTGTGCTGATTTACTGCACCAATGGAAGTTGCAGTACTGTATAAAATGTACATCACATTGAAGATCCAAAAAAAAAAATAGAGCGATTTCCAGGCTATTCTCCTAAATGTGTTCATAGTTCAGATGGCCCCAGACATGATTAGATCATTACCATTGGCGACTGAAGTTGGTAATGAAAATGTCAACATTAATATTTTATGGAGTCTTCTATGAGTCCTTGCCGATGTTTGAATCTTTGAAGAAAATGACATGGATCGAGACGTAATAAGAAGTGCGAAGAGCAGTGATGGAGTGCAGGGGTTAGATATTGGCTACCAAGTCCAATTCTCAAACCATAAAGATTGCAAAAACCGCAACTCTCATAATGCTCTGGAATACAACTCCCAGCATGTACTACCTGTGCAGCAAGCAGGACACAAACCCCTGAAAGTCTCTTATAAATGTCATATGCAACCAAATTAATAAATAAATGTCAATTCTCTAAAATGATAATCTCTGAAACTTTATTTCATCTCCAAATAGTTTTCTAAACAAAAATTCCTTTTACATCAGCAGGCGATCATTGTTTTTTGAATACTTAGTTATTGTGCGCAGGGATGAGCAAAAGTGAGATTTTTTATTTCCCAAAACGTTTGATGAAGTTTTGGTGAATATTCACCATTTTAGCTAAATGCATTTGAGTCAAAGGGGAATTGAAATTATGGTGGTTTTTAAAAGTGTAATGGGTGCAATGGGCGATAACTGGCTACTAAGGGTTGTAGAAGCTCCTTTCAAGTACCCTAGACCTTTTTTGTGCCACATTTTTTTTACAGTGTGTGTGTGTATATATATATATATATATATATATTAGTGCTGTCAAAATTAGCGCGTTAATAACGCATTAACTCAGATTCATTTTAACGGCGATAATTTTTTTAACGCGCGATTAATGCACCGCGCATCACCTGTTTGACCCGTGGCCTACGACGTCCAGACGAAGCTACGCAAGTTAGCCTGGCGGCACACCCCCTCATCGCTCCAAGCAAGCATCGGACGCCAGGAACCACGAGGAAGAGCGGAGACTGATGACAGCACGAGAGCAACAGCGGTAAAGGACAGCGGAAGCGGACGCACTGACCTACAGATTGGCAGAAAGGTACATAAAGCATTCACCACACAGGGGTGAAGAAATGGCTTTAAGCCATCGGAGCACTGTTTCCACTTATATGCGGTACTGAACCGACGTTTATATAATAACGACAATACAGCCATATTCTGCTGTCCCAACCAAGGAAATCTTGAGCGGTAGTTCTTACAGCCCTGTCTATTTGTCCACTCCCATGTTGATTAATGTATTCAAAACTTGAAAAGTATTAATTTAAGGTACATTTAGAACTGATACAAATGTGCGATTAATCGCGAGTTAACTCATGACAATCATGCGATTAATCGCGATTAAATATTTTAATCGATTGACAGCCCTAATATATATATATATATATATATATATATATATATAGACTAAAAAATGTTTTTGAAATATAAAACAACTGCACAAAGAACAAAATATGCACACAAAATACACACACATATTCAGTATACAAAATACAGACACAAGAAAAGAAAAATAACACGAAATAAACTTCTCTTAATACCCCTAGGAGTGCCTTCTTTTTTATGTTTCTGATGTCTTGTATGGGTATTGTGCACTATAAGATGTTTGTTTGTTATTTTATTCTATACACTTTTTTATTTATTATGTTATTTATTGTTAATAATCTGTGCACTTTTATGTGTGTAAACAACTGCTGTTGTAGTGTATTGAATCCCAGAACTTATGTGACAAGTGTATTTTGGATATATTGTAATGTTAGCTGTCAATGGGGTTGGTACTCTAAATGTTTGTACTATATGGTATTTTGTTTAATACAAATGTACATAATTTAAAAAAAAATAAAAAGACCCCTAAAACACCTCCACCTTCCCCCTACAATACACACCCTTACAATTTCACCCTAGCAGTAAATGAGCAGAATTTTTCCCTTTCAGTAAAATGTTGCTGAAAGAATCAAAAATTTTGTAGTGATAAATCAATTTTGCAGAGATCAGTCCGCTCATCCAAAATTGTACACTTTTTCATTTTTCATGAATTTTTGTTTTCTCTCCAATCCAAATTCCCACCATTCAATGGTGTGAAAATCTCTGCAATATTTTGTTTAACCAATACAAAAAATTAAAAAGATAATTTTTATGCAATAAACTCAGCTGCTCAGCTTGATATAAATAAATACAAACACAAAAAATGATATCAGTAATATAGCAATTTTTCTCATGATAGCGCTATGTGCATGTGCTATACTAGATCAGAAATGATAAGATGATTTTTTCTTTCTACCAACAATGAATAATGATCTTGTTCATAAAATTCATTTTTACTCACTTTTTATGGCTAATAATAATTGTAACTGTCTTAAACCGCTTTTCTCAACTATGGTTCCTCCTGGGGTTGCTATGGATTAGCAGCAAGCCATACCTACACTGACCACCAAAGCAAGGAGGCATTTCTACCACTAATGTGGTGAAACCACACATTTTACTGTCTGCATGTCTTTTCTGTTCCGATCATTCATTTCTTTTAACAATTATTACTAAAAATGTTTTTTTTTTACAGATCAAGAAGATGCAAAATAATGATCTGCTCAGGGTGCCAAATATACTAGCTATGCCATATTATTATTTTTTTTTTTATTTAAAATGTTCTAAAATTTAGTGATCATGCGAATGTACAGCAAACTATAGATATAAATATTTAACCAGGCTTCCCCTAGACCTGATGCAGGTTTCTCTGCGTTAAAAAGGTGGAGAAAAGCTGGTCTTAGATACGTATACAGCTGCTGTAGGTAATTTCTGTTAATTTTCTCTGTATTTAACCAAAGCTTTTGTGGATGAATTTTTCCAATGTGTTTTGACCTCTTTTTCTTTTTTTTTTTTTTTTTTTTAACGTTAAGAACATTTTCCATTTTGAAAATTTACACCACCATTGAAAAAAATGTAACATAATTAGGTAAAAATTTAATTTTGAAACCTGCAATGTCATTGACAGTTCCTAATAATTAAAACATATGCTGTCACTGTGTTAGCCTCAAATGGCTAATAACAGAACCTTTGTCTGTCATCTAGCATCATGCAAAGACAATCACCAATGTAATGTATCTCTATTTTAATTTATCTGAAAACATCCGTTTTATTATTTTGGTATGATTTTTAGCTGCTCTTTACACTAAAAACCTGTACTATAAGTTTCCTGTTTTTTCAATGTAATATTGGTATACCTCACCCATGGTGTGATGAGCTGTGGAGATCAGGATCTTGCATGTTTCATAGTGAGAGCATGAAGTCAAATGTACTGCTAATGTTATAACTGAACTAGAATTAAATTGTGTTACTGAAAACTTAAATGCAGAATACCTAGCAGTGACCTATTACCCAAATTGCTTGATTTTTTAATGCCCCTCATTACGTTTTATAAACAAAATAATATGAACAATTTAGAATATGTTTAAAAACTAATGTAAATTTAGGGCTATGATAATAAATTACTATTATTATTATTAGTAGTAGTAGTATAATGTAGGTGAATAGCCAAAACTTTTTCTTTAAGTTTAGGATGTAGTAAGTGAAGGTTAGAACCCCCTGTCAACTTACAATTGTTGTCCTTGTCCTCACTGGGGATATTTACCCTCTTTGTTCCTCCAGGTGACCATTGTCATAGGGGAGAAAGTTAGAAAAAATCCAAAATTTGAACAGAAAGTGAGCTGAAAACGTTCCAAGGGGGACACTTGATGGGGTGACAACACATGAGGAAGGGGATCTTTAATTCATCTCTAATCTTTCCAAAGCTAAAAAAAAGTTTTGGCTTTTTATATACTTTGTTATTAAAAATGTTATTGCAATTCTTGTTTATTCCATTGACTGCCAATTTTAGTGTCCAAAAATAGTATTAAGGCTTTATATGAAGAATTATTGCCTAAACACCCTTGTAAGGGTCTCTGAAACATATCAAAAGAACCATATACCCATACAAGAGATGTATAGATTTATGGTAAGTGTGAGTAACGTGTTAAAGGTTGAAATCTCCCAACTGGAGAATGGAAATGTGACAACAGTTGACAACTCTTCCTAACATGTAGTAAAGCTGGAAAAAAACAATTGCGAACAACACTCCTAGTAATGAGGGACAGTAAAGGACCCTTCACCCCTTGGACCTGGCCACAATTGCCACCTATTCATCCTCAATCGTTTTGCTCAAGCTCCCTTTTTCTTACCTTTAAATCGGACAAGTCTGAAGACAGGGGGGAGTTGTATGCTGGACCACCTCGAACTTTGGTCAATGCCAGAAGAAGCAGTACAAATGTAAAGTACCCAACGAATGAGGTCCCCATTGCCCTTGGTAGATGTTTCCCTTTAGTTTCTTGCACTCGAATCCTTCTCCTATAAGCTCGCTTCTGTCCCTGTTTTATCTGCTGGTCCCAGCAATGTCTGCTTTTATATAGGTGCCACCCTGACACGGGCCTGTCCCAAGCATGAACTCATCTACATTCCAGCACTTCCGAAAAGATAAAGAAGCTGTTTACAGGCCAACAGAAGATTCCCTTTTAAAGTTATCCCAGTCTTGCTATTGCACCACAACCTGCTCAGGAAGCTACTGGCACACTTGACCAGACTGACCCGCTAGTGGACTGACATTCCCTAGTGAAGAGGTTTTCTCACATTCAGGGTCTCTCCCTTCTCACCTTTCTGGGTACCTGAATAGTTTCTAGGTGGCTCATGGAATATAGGAGACAATTCAACCTCTTGCCATCCCATAATGTCTGGACTGGAATGTGAATTGGCCATGCATGTGACTGCACTATGATGAGACTATCTTAACTATTTTTCTTGTGGGACATCTACATGTCACATGCTCCATGCCATTATCAAAACATAACTGAATACCCTTACACCATCATCATAGGACAATTCAAGAACAACCCGAGCCAAGCCAATGAAAAAAACATAAAATCTATTTATTTTCAAACCATTGAATCCAATAAATGAACTGAGAGAATGAAATAGATATTTTCCAGTTTAATGACGATACAGAATTATGTAGAAATTTTAAAAATGTGTAGGAATATTATGTTATGGCAACATGGATGGTTATAGTGGATTTAAACTCAAAATGTAGAGTTGCTATCTTATAGAGAACATCTTTAACTGTTTAACAGTCTGGGCTCCTACAGCTCCCGGAACAGACTTCTCTGACCCCTTGGGAGCATCCATCTACAACATCTTGTATGAAATGACCTTCCCTTGAAATTATGATTTGGGGTGCACTTGGCTCCTGACGAGTGGAATGTATCCACGAAACGCGTCGAGTCTAATATGGATGCACTCCTTACCAATATTAACATGTTACCTGTTTTAATGTTTTTATCAATGATCTATTTTTCTCATTGTGTATTTCTTGAGTTATTATTTGGTATCTACGATGCCTTTTATTACATTGGGATTGTGCCATTTCACACATGTATTGTTGATGTCACCTGTATCAATGTGTTTATGCCATATATGCTATTTCCTCATGATATACATTAAAACCTTTATCTTTATAAAATTGCATTCTTTATTGTGACCACCGACTCCGCACACCTCATTTAAAGTCCCGCTTTTGTCCCCCCCTTTCCCGTTTTACCTCATTAATACCTATATAGGGCATCGGCTTTTCTATAAACTATTTTACATTGATGCCATGTCATGTACTTTTATTTTATATATAATTTATACCACATTATATACATTCTACCAACGTGCCGATCCCCTGCAATATCCTTTTTATCCCCCATTTTATCCTTCATATTCCCCTTCCCCCCTTATACAATGAACAGGGATGGAGGCGGCTAGCCCTGGGCAGGCACCGCCTCATTTAAAGTCCCAACTGTCTTTGTCTTTTTGTCTGTTTTGTCTTTGTTTGTCCTGTGTTTTGTTATACATTTTTTGAATATGCATAGGGATGGAGGTGTGCGGTTGGTTCACGGTTGGTCCATATGCAGGCCCCCTTCCCCCCTTTTGTTTTGGGCTTGCTACTATCTTGGCAATATCCATTTATACATATTTATTTCGAGTATGTCCCTTTTGTCATGGGTAGTAACTTGTTTGTATTCTATAGATTGCTATTACTAGGTTGTATATATCCCATGGTCTGCCGTTTACTTCCGGGAGCTGCGAGGCGCTTCGGCGGCCTCCCTTCTCCCCCCCTTCTGCCCATCCGTTGATTGGGCGCGGGGGTATGGGCGGCTTCCCGTCGCGCCTCGGCGCCACGTCATCCATGCTGTGCGTGTGACGTCTATTGACAGCGTCCTCGCGCCGCCATGTGATTCCACTCTCGCGCTCTTATTTAGGGAGGTGGCGTTTGTCCGGATCCGGGACGGCGCTTTGATCCTGGACATGACAGCGCCTCCTCCACTTTTGAGCGCGGACGTGACGCTAGGAGCCCCATCGCTGCGGACGTTAGGTATTCCTCCTGGCATTCCCTGTTGTCACCTCATTTGCCCCTTGATGCTGCTCTGAGCACCTTTACCCTTTCACATTCTCTATCACTGCCCTTGGTGGTTTGGACACTTTTGCACCCTATTCCTTAATTTTCACTCCCATGGCTTTCCTATTTTTCTTTTGATTGTTACCCAACACTGAAGCACCTCCCCCCCCCCCTTTTTTCCCCCCCTTATTTTTCACCTTTATTCACCCTTTCACTTTTGCTTTCACAATTCGCACCTCACTTTATTCAGTCACCATTATTCACTCAATGTCATTGCTGGGTGTGGCCTTTTACGTATATTCTCCAATATACATATATACACTCTCATATTTTTTTTATATATTTTTACCAATTAGTTTTCTCCTTTTTCAGCATTCCTGAAGTTTTTCAGATGATCCAGCTTATCTCCCTCGATTAATTGAATTTAATTCATCTAGGTATTTATACTTACCTCTAGATTTACCCTTTATATCAACTTGATTACTCCCTACCCGTCACTGTAGTCACAGTGTAAAAAAAAAAAAAAAAAAAAAAAAAAAAAAAAAAAATTTTCTTTATATTAATCGAACATCCTTACCCATAGATATCCTTGGAGATCAACATCTTGATATCATCTCCCAAACACTTTTGTCACCTTCATGACATCGTAGAATGCCTGTGTGGTGTGCCTTTGTCCCCAGTCTGGGCTCCTACAGCTCCCGGAACAGACTTCTCTGACCCCTTGGGAGCATCCATCTACAACATCTTGTATGAAATGACCTTCCCTTGAAATTATGATTTGGGGTGCACTTGGCTCCTGACGAGTGGAATGTATCCACGAAACGCGTCGAGTCTAATATGGATGCACTCCTTACCAATATTAACATGTTACCTGTTTTAATGTTTTTATCAATGATCTATTTTTCTCATTGTGTATTTCTTGAGTTATTATTTGGTATCTACGATGCCTTTTATTACATTGGGATTGTGCCATTTCACACATGTATTGTTGATGTCACCTGTATCAATGTGTTTATGCCATATATGCTATTTCCTCATGATATACATTAAAACCTTTATCTTTATAAAATTGCATTCTTTATTGTGACCACCGACTCCGCACACCTCATTTAAAGTCCCGCTTTTGTCCCCCCCTTTCCCGTTTTACCTCATTAATACCTATATAGGGCATCGGCTTTTCTATAAACTATTTTACATTGATGCCATGTCATGTACTTTTATTTTATATATAATTTATACCACATTATATACATTCTACCAACGTGCCGATCCCCTGCAATATCCTTTTTATCCCCCATTTTATCCTTCATATTCCCCTTCCCCCCTTATACAATGAACAGGGATGGAGGCGGCTAGCCCTGGGCAGGCACCGCCTCATTTAAAGTCCCAACTGTCTTTGTCTTTTTGTCTGTTTTGTCTTTGTTTGTCCTGTGTTTTGTTATACATTTTTTGAATATGCATAGGGATGGAGGTGTGCGGTTGGTTCACGGTTGGTCCATATGCAGGCCCCCTTCCCCCCTTTTGTTTTGGGCTTGCTACTATCTTGGCAATATCCATTTATACATATTTATTTCGAGTATGTCCCTTTTGTCATGGGTAGTAACTTGTTTGTATTCTATAGATTGCTATTACTAGGTTGTATATATCCCATGGTCTGCCGTTTACTTCCGGGAGCTGCGAGGCGCTTCGGCGGCCTCCCTTCTCCCCCCCTTCTGCCCATCCGTTGATTGGGCGCGGGGGTATGGGCGGCTTCCCGTCGCGCCTCGGCGCCACGTCATCCATGCTGTGCGTGTGACGTCTATTGACAGCGTCCTCGCGCCGCCATGTGATTCCACTCTCGCGCTCTTATTTAGGGAGGTGGCGTTTGTCCGGATCCGGGACGGCGCTTTGATCCTGGACATGACAGCGCCTCCTCCACTTTTGAGCGCGGACGTGACGCTAGGAGCCCCATCGCTGCGGACGTTAGGTATTCCTCCTGGCATTCCCTGTTGTCACCTCATTTGCCCCTTGATGCTGCTCTGAGCACCTTTACCCTTTCACATTCTCTATCACTGCCCTTGGTGGTTTGGACACTTTTGCACCCTATTCCTTAATTTTCACTCCCATGGCTTTCCTATTTTTCTTTTGATTGTTACCCAACACTGAAGCACCTCCCCCCCCCCTTTTTTCCCCCCCTTATTTTTCACCTTTATTCACCCTTTCACTTTTGCTTTCACAATTCGCACCTCACTTTATTCAGTCACCATTATTCACTCAATGTCATTGCTGGGTGTGGCCTTTTACGTATATTCTCCAATATACATATATACACTCTCATATTTTTTTTATATATTTTTACCAATTAGTTTTCTCCTTTTTCAGCATTCCTGAAGTTTTTCAGATGATCCAGCTTATCTCCCTCGATTAATTGAATTTAATTCATCTAGGTATTTATACTTACCTCTAGATTTACCCTTTATATCAACTTGATTACTCCCTACCCGTCACTGTAGTCACAGTGTAAAAAAAAAAAAAAATTTTCTTTATATTAATCGAACATCCTTACCCATAGATATCCTTGGAGATCAACATCTTGATATCATCTCCCAAACACTTTTGTCACCTTCATGACATCGTAGAATGCCTGTGTGGTGTGCCTTTGTCCCCAGTCTGGGCTCCTACAGCTCCCGGAACAGACTTCTCTGACCCCTTGGGAGCATCCATCTACAACATCTTGTATGAAATGACCTTCCCTTGAAATTATGATTTGGGGTGCACTTGGCTCCTGACGAGTGGAATGTATCCACGAAACGCGTCGAGTCTAATATGGATGCACTCCTTACCAATATTAACATGTTACCTGTTTTAATGTTTTTATCAATGATCTATTTTTCTCATTGTGTATTTCTTGAGTTATTATTTGGTATCTACGATGCCTTTTATTACATTGGGATTGTGCCATTTCACACATGTATTGTTGATGTCACCTGTATCAATGTGTTTATGCCATATATGCTATTTCCTCATGATATACATTAAAACCTTTATCTTTATAAAATTGCATTCTTTATTGTGACCACCGACTCCGCACACCTCATTTAAAGTCCCGCTTTTGTCCCCCCCTTTCCCGTTTTACCTCATTAATACCTATATAGGGCATCGGCTTTTCTATAAACTATTTTACATTGATGCCATGTCATGTACTTTTATTTTATATATAATTTATACCACATTATATACATTCTACCAACGTGCCGATCCCCTGCAATATCCTTTTTATCCCCCATTTTATCCTTCATATTCCCCTTCCCCCCTTATACAACTGTTAATTGTTCTTAATCAACGACCTGAAAATCTGTTTTATTTTGTCTTAAAGTTTTTAAGAAAAACAGTGACCTTCCTGTGCCTAGGTACTCCTATGCTTTGAGCCTTATAGATGTATATCTGCAATGGAAGATCATCTAAGGCACTGCTATCTCTAACTGCTAGTCTCAGCAGATTTGGAGTGAGATTTGGTGATGTTACTACTGTACTGCTCACTCTTCTTACTGGAGAGGAAGCTGTGCCTGAGAGTTACAAGGATCTACCTGCTTCTGCTTCCTTCCTTCTGTGGATCAATGCTTTCTCCGGCTCTCCTTTTGACTGATGTAGTGGAGATTTAAAAGTTGTATTTTCCTCCTGTGGGGCAAAATGGGCAGCAATTTCACAGTCATCTTCCTCTGCTCCAAGCTTACTCAAAGCTGCAAGATTTGTGAGACATCGAATTGAATGCAACTGTTTATAAAGACTGCTGCAAGGGTTATCTCCAGAACAACATGCTCAAAGAGGCACTGGAAACTTTTAGACTTGCAGGTGTAGTCAAATAAATAAAACTTCAAATAAGCTCAATAGCTCTGATGAGGCATCTCCAACACAGTAAGTTCTCCCTCAATGGGCACACAACAGTAGCTCATACTATGTAAATACAGAAAACAGTGCCAGACCAAAACCAGATGAAAGAGCCCAAGATAGTTTTTGTTAATAATAAAAAAAGTCATATAAAACAGTAAACACATTTCAGAGGCAACACCACTCCCCCTGTATCAGGGCTCAGCACAGGATAAAACTTGGAGAAAACAGTGACTTTGCAGATCTTTATTAGAAGCCGTATTGAAATCTCTTCATGGAGTAACAGCTTGACAGCAGTTAATTACCAGTAATGGAGGTGTTACTGCTCAGCAACTGCTATCAATCCAAGATGGACTTGGAGCCCATCCAAGTTTTATCCTGTTTCGAGCTCTGATAGGTGGGCAGTGGTATTGCTGCCGAAACGCGGCAGCAACACCACACACACACTTGTAAGTCTTGTAAGTCTTTAGCTGACACTCTAGGATTCTTCTTCATCTCATTGAGCAGTCTGCGCTGTGCTCTTGCAGTCATCTTTACAGGACGGCCACTCCTAGGGAGAGTAGCAGCAGTGCTGAACTTTCTCCATTCATAGACAATTTGTCTTACCGTGGACTGATGAACAGCAAGGCTTTTGGAGATACTTTTATAACCCTATCCAGCTTTATGCAAGTCAACAATTCTTAATCGTAGGTCTTCTGAGAGCTCTTTTGTGTGAGGCATCATTCACATCAGGCAATGCTTCTTGTGAAAAGCAAACCCAGAACTGGTGTGTGTTTTTATAGGGCAGGGCAGGGCAGCTGTAACCAACACCTCCAATCTCATTTCATTGATTGGACTCCAGTTGGCTGACATCTCACTTCCATTAGCTCTTGGGGATGTCATTAGTCTGAGGGTTCACATACTTTTTCCACCTGCACTGTGAATGTTTACATGGTGTGTTAAATAAAAACATGGCAACATTTCATTCTTTGTGTGCTATTAGTTTAAGCAGACTGTGATTGTCTATTGTTATGACTTAGATGATGATCAGATCACATTTTATGACCAATTTGTGCAGAAATCCATATCATTCCAAAGGGTTCACATACTTTTTCTTGCAGCTGTATATATATATATATATATATATATATATATATACATATATACACATATACACACACACAGACACACACACACACACATACAGGGTATATACTACACGGTGGCTATCCCCTTTCTGGCAAACTGTCTCTATTGAAACCTTGGATGAAGCTTTGTTAGAATTGGTAGAATTGGCACCATTTGCTGTGGCAAGTAGTAGCGAGTGAGTAGTAAAAAAAAGAATGGCGCAGGACATGTGCTGTGATGGGGCCCCGGCCATAGTCTGGCCCTATTACCAGTGTCAGATCCATGGCATGCTATCATTGACTTATGTTTTGTTACCAGTATCTGACCATGTTACAGCTCTCCTGCCATGTTTCCCATATCTAACTGGTACCAAATGATCAGTTTCTCATACCATGTTACCAGCATCTGTTGCCTTGTCACAGAAGTGGCCTTTTTCTACAACTACTCTCTTTTTGCTACAAGCAGTCTGATAAGATGAACTGTGCAGTACACCTCTGCTTCTTCTCAGTGGCATCCTTATATGATTGTAATGAGGTTAATATGCTTATGAAACAGCCTGGGAGCGGGCACTGGGAATGCAGTTTACAGAACATAATTGGTCTCAGGCCTACATTTTGCCACACTCTCTCTCCTTGTCAAAGCAGTACCAGGTGGTGCAGATGGCCGATTATTGTTCCCATCGTCTTTTGATGCTTGCTAAAGCTGCCACCAATCAGGTAGTAGCTATCTTTATATCTTATTGAGCTGTCCAAAAATTCAACTTTTTTGGCAATCAATATAACATGCAGTCAACAGGCTTGGTAGGCACCCTGGAGTTGGCGCTGCTGTTCATGCTCCCAGGCTCCCTGTGGCTCATCAAGAGAGATATTTTGAGACCCTGCCAAGTGGCAGCACGTACCTCCATATCTAGACACTGGGAATCGTCCAACTTACCACTGCTGGTTGTTTGGGCTTCTACTATGAATGATCTGATGTATGTAGAGAGCCTTATATGGGGTGGACTCTTTCCTCTGTGCTTAGACATGCTGGGCCCTCTTTAGTACTTTCAAAACCTCTTGACATCCTAACACTATTCTCCCACTCTTAATAAATTTTGCACCAGAGTGGCATATATAATTTTGGCAATTTTTCTGATTCATGTCAAATGCCCTGTCAGGGCCTGAACTTGAACCGAGGACCCCTGCTGTGTCTGGCAATTACTTTTCTTGCTGGACCGCTCCCTTTGGATCTGTTAGACAATCTTGCCTTTTACCGTGTTTGGACTCTGAACCTTTGTGTTGAACCTTGACCTCTTTGCTACTCCCATAAACTTCCTGATTTAAGCCATGTCTCTGCACTTCCTGTTTTCCAGAATATTGTGCTTTTTCCAGCCAATATCTTGCTCTTGTCTCTCTTGCTGCCGTCCGTATCTTTGTTACCCACCTTTGGCTTGTTCCTTGATTACGCTTCTGCTTAATCCCAACCTGCAACCATTTGTTACTGACCTTTAGCTTGTTTAAGACTACACTTCTGCTTGATCCCTACCTGCTTATCTGCTACTGGACTCCAGGTTTCTCACCTCCTAATGGGGCGATCCTGAAAACCGAGGCCTGTTGCTATCATGCAGCAAAACCCATCTCCACCACCAGGAACCGAATACTGGTTAGTAATTAAACCCCACACCTCAGGTGAACCTGTGTCATCAGCCAGGGTGATCTGTTTGTAAACCTGTTCCCCATGTCGGTGGGTGCTGCTCAGGGCCGGACTGGCCTATCAGGATACTGGGGAAATTCCCGGTGGGCCACCTGCCCTGGTGGCTGCTTTAAGGGATGGCGCAGCCGCAGCGCCGCTTTAAGGGCCGCCGCAGCGCCGCTTTAAGCATTGGGACGGTGACGGTCCGTCCGTCCGATAGTTACTGTGAGTGGCATGACGTCACGACGCCGACGGTCATGGGGGCGGGGCGGCTGGCGCGGCGGGGAAATTGAGAAACTGACTGGCTGAGTGAAGCAAGGCTGTGAGTCTGCGACTGGTGACTGTAACGGGCGCGCCGACACCGATGATGATCCCTCCCTCCGCACTCATCCCCACAGTCCCTCCTCCCCGATCCAAGGGTTCTTTGGGTGGTGCCAGCATTGCGAGGTGGGAAGGCAACACAGGATTGTTGTCACCAGGAATCAGAACAAAGACATGTGGGTTTGCCACTGCACCTTCTTTAGCCCACTCTGCAGTAAAAAACATCTGTGCCCTTCTAACGCCCCAGCCCTCCTGAATACTCAGTGCCAGACCCCCGGCGCCATGCCCCACCTGAACCCCCAGCGTCTTGCCCTCCTGACCCCCAGCGACATGCCCTCCTGACCCCCAGCGACATGCCCTCCTGACCCCCAGCGCCATGCCCTCCTGACCCCCAGCGCCATGCCCTCCTGACCCCCAGTGCCATGCCCTCCTGACCCCCAGCCTCATGCCCTCCTGACCCCCAGTGCCATGCCCTCCTGACCCTCAGCACCATACCCTCCTGACCCTCAGCGCCATGCCCTCCTGACCCCCAGCGCCATGCCCTCCTGACCCTCAGCGCCATACCCTCCTGACCCTCAGCGCCATGCCCTCCTGACCCTCAGCGCCATGCCCTCCTGACCCCCAGTGCCATACCCTCCTGACCCTCAGCGCCATACCCTCCTGACCCTCAGTACCATACCCTCCTGACCCTCAACGCCATGCCCTCCTGACCCCCAGCCTCATGCCCTCCTGACCCCCAGCCTCATGCCCTCCTGACCCCCAGTGCCATGCCCTCCTGACCCCCAGTGCCATGCCCTCCTGACCCCCAGCCTCATGCCCTCCTGACCCCCAGTGCCATGCCCTCCTGACCCCCAGTGCCATGCCCTCCTGACCCTCAGCGCCATACCCTCCTGACCCTCAGCGCCATGCCCTCCTGACCCTCAGCACCATGCCCTCCTGACCACCAGCGCCATGCCCTCCTGACCCCCAGCCTCATTCCCTCCTGACCCCCAGTGCCATGCCCTCCTGACCCCCAGTGCCATGCTCTCCTGACCCTCAGCGCCATACCCTCCTGACCCTCAGCGCCATACCCTCCTGACCCTCAGCGTCATACCCTCCTGACCCTCAGCGCCATACCCTCCTGACTCTCAGTGCCATGCCCTCCTGACCCCCAGTGCCATGCCCTCCTGACCCCCAGTCTCATGCCCTCCTGACCCACAGTGCCATGCCCTCCTGACCCCCAGCGCCATGCCCTCCTGACCCCCAGCGCCATACCCTCCTGAACCTCAGCGCCATACCCTCCTGACCCTCAGCGCCATGCTCTCCTGAACCCCAGCGCCATGCTCTCCTGACCCCAAGTGCCATGCTCTCCTGACCCCCAGCGCCATGCCCTCCTGAACTCTCAGTGCCATGCCCTTCTGACCCCCACAACGCCATGCCCTCCTGAACACCCAGCACTATGCTCTCCTGACCCCCAGCCCCATGCTCTCCTGACCCCCAGCCCCATGGCCTTCTGACACCATAGCACCATGCCCTTTTGACACCCCAGTTTTCCTGACACCCCAGCCCTCCTGATCCCCCCCAATACCATATCCTCCTGTCCCCCCGGTGCCATGCCCTCTTGACACTCCAGCCATCCTGACCCCCCCCAATACCCTGCCCTCCTAACCCCCCCCTGCACCGTGCCCTTCTGATCCCCTAGTAGTGTGCCCCCTTACCCCCTATACCTTGCCCTCCTGACCCCAGCCCTACATACTGATGACCTCTGTACACTGCCCTACATACTACTGACCTCTGTACACTGCCCTACATACTACTGACCCCTGTACACTGCCCTACATACTACTGACCCTTGTACACTGCCCTACATACTACTGACCTCTGTACACTGCCCTACATAGTACTGACCTCTGTACACTGCCCTACATATTACTGACCCCTGTACACTGCCCTACATACTACTGACCCCTGTACACTGCCCTACATACTACTGACCTCTGTACACTGCCCTACATACTACTGACCTCTGTACACTGCCCTACATACTAATGACCCCTGTACACTGCCCTACATACTACTGACCTCTGTACACTGCCCTACATACTACTGACCTCTGTACACTGCCCTACATACTACTGACCCCTGTACGCTGCCCTACATACTACTGACCTCTGTACGCTGCCCTACATACTACTGACCCCTGTACGCTGCCCTACATACTACTGACCTCTGTACGCTGCCCTACATACTACTGACCCCTGTACGCTGCCCTACATACTACTGACCCCTGTCCGCTGCCCTACATCCTACTGACCTCTGTACACTGCCCTACATACTACTGACCTCTGTACACTGCCCTACATACTACTCACCCCTGTACACTGCCCTACATCCTACTGACCCCTGTACACTGCCCTACATCCTACTGACCTCTGTACACTGCCCTACATCCTACTGACCCCTGTACACTGCCCTACATCCTACTGACCTCTGTACACTGCCCTACATCCTACTGACCCCTGTACACTGCCCTACATACTACTGACACTGGCCAGAAATCAGAGCAGATACCCAGGCTTGAAACTAATCAAGAAAATCAGCTTGCAGTACCAGATGTTCTGCCTTCATGATGGACTCCAGCATCTGACTTGTGGGGGCAACCAATTACCCCCCAGACAAGACAAAAAAAATGTGAATGAAAGTGAATGACGAGATTCTCACTGAAGCTAACTTTTAAGGTAGGCTAAGTTTATATTTTTACAGTGACATTAGTTTTAGTAGTTTTTTCAGGGTTTTCTTTATGCCCTCTTTAATTTTTATTATGGATTTGCAAGTTAATTTGAAAAAAAAAATAAATGATAAAAGGGGATGCTAAAAAAGGTAGCTCTGCACCCCGGTGATCTCTTCAATGTTGTTCAGGTAGATCTCCATCTTTTATAGGTTGCCTACTCCTGCTATAGAGGCTCAGTGCTACGTTAGACACCTTTGTGGTGTTTTTTTTATATGGCCCATATTTGGGTGTAATGTATATGCCCTATAGAGTTGACCTGTTGAACGCTTTTGTGTTGATAGCTATGGAGGGAATGTGGATGCTGGTCTTGATATATCGGAATTGGCCACCAAGGTGGCAATTGTGCCGATATTTTGGGAAAGTGCTTGTACCGGAGTGATGTCTGCAGCTAGAGGCGTCACCCCGGTACCGGCGTCCATAACCGACGGTCAGCTGTTTATAATGACAACCGAAGCTGAGAAGCCACTCGGCTGTCGTTACAAGGAGCTGGAGGGCAGCCTTCCGCGGCTCATCTAGGTCTCCCGTCCCACCGGGAGACCTGGGCAACCAGCCTGCACGGCCGCCGAATACCCGATCAAAGCCGCATTCGGCTCTGATTGGGTCTCCATGCAAAAACCCGGAAGTGATGTCATGAGTAATATCACTTCTGGGTACTGTCTGGTGCCAGATTAAAAAAAATGACAGCATTCAAAACGCCAAGTTCCTCCTCTCCCAGATCCCTCCACAAAAGTACTTTTAAAAAAAAAAAAACATTTTAATTGTACAAAAATATCGTCCGATACCGATATGCATTGGCTAAAAGATCGGTATCGGCGACGAAAAACCGATATCGGTCGATCACTAGTATGAATGTTTAATGGAAGGGGATACAGAGGGTATATTGGTTTGGTGGTGAATTGGCGCAAGAAGAGGTCTCAAAAAAAGAAAAAAAAAAAAAAAAAGTCTGGTCCTGGGGACCCGGGGGAGGGGGAGAAGGGAAACACCAGGGGTAGGGGGACCCCCAAACAGTTCAGGGGGTAGCTGTCCACTGTAGCGGCTGCCGGCGGAAGAGACAGAAGAGATCTCTGGGGGGAGACAAGAGGGAAGACAGCGCAGCGCCTTCTAAGTGCAGCAAGACATTTATTGAAGTATGTGCAGCAGTATTACACTCACATTTAGTCGGTGAATAAGATGCAGTTTGTCAAGTAATGTTGATCATCAGGAGCATCACTGGAGCAGGTCCTGGTGGTGGAGGCAGTGGATCCCGGTGAGAGCTGCAGGGGGTTCCTCCGTGTGTACAGGGATGGCCTCGGTGGTGTCCGTGGGCTCCTCGTCAACTGGTGGAACGCTGGCACTCGTGGGTCCTGGGATCCTGGAGTCACTCCTGGCGGTGATGCGGGATGCTACGGCGACGCGTTATCGGAGCATGCGCTCCTTCCTCAGGCCGTGGATGCACGGCATTTATGCAGTGATAAGGACGGTGGCTCAGGGGAGGCAAAAAGCATGGCTTGAAAGTCTGCAATAGGTGGAATATAGGTGTTTGGCCACTAGGTGGGGTGTGTGGGTACACAAACTGATGTGGTTAAATGCATGGGGAGGGGAATAACAGACCATGTGGGAAACTATAGTGTAATAGGACCGTAGTTGAAAACTAAAAATGGGAGGGGGTTTTGTTTTGGGGGTTTTTTTCCACTGGGAGGGATGGAGATGACAAGGGAGGGGGGGGGGTTTTGGGGGGATTATGTGTATAAGTGTCATGGATATGTGTTGCTGTTTGTATGGTGCTATGGGATAAGAATAGGGTATATGGTTTGGGCACGGGGACATATTGGGGGGGGGGGGGGGAGGAGGGGAAGATGTGATGTAAAAAAAACAAAAAAAAAAAAACGCATGTACAATAACTGGGGATGGTTTTGGTTGGTTGTAGCTGTTTTGCCCATTTCTATCCACTGAACTGGCCACGGAGTGGTCACAAGTCTCTGAATTTTGCACGAAAAAATGGATGCAACTTATTATCCAACAACGTGACGCAAAATATTCCCACATTACACAGCAACTCCACCACCACATCAACAGTCTCACGCATTACACCCCCCACATACCAACAAGATGGCTCCTTACCCTTAAAAAGCATACCAAGCTTGATGAAGACAAACTTCTCAAAACCAAGCTAGGCAAAATCCGACAAGATCTAGATGATTACAACTGTAAAAAAGTTTTCAATTGGAAAAAAACCTCCAGACACCCACCCACACCACCACCCATGAGTCACCCCCCTCCCCCCCACCCCTACTACCCCCATGCCCTCGGCCACGCCCGCTTATACCCCCCCATCTTCTCCCCCCAAAACACCGCCGCCCCTTATACTCCACACACCCGCATCGCACCCCACCCACGCCCCTACTCAAACTGCGCCAGTCTCCCAAGCCCCAAAGAAGCAGAAGAACCCGTACCCGCGTAGACTGCCCCCCCCTCCAGTACCCACCCTTGTCCCCCTCCCACCCCCAAAGGCCACAAAACCCTTAAGCCACCACTGTCCACCTCCCCCAGCCCCATACTACCCACCCCAGCCAAACCACCCGGCACCTTCTGCCAAAATACATCCAGAGGACTTGACCATGCCCCAGGAACGCAGTCTCAGACACCCCCACACCCCTCCATCCATATCCCCCCATCTCCCCCCTCAATTCCCACCTCCACACTGGCAGTAGATCATAGGCCCCCCCGTGACCAGCAACATTTTTTAGTGCTTCCCCCCCCGCCAACCCACAACCAGACCAGGGAAAAAAGAAAGCTAGACGAAGAGGAAAGCGGGGGGGCAAACGTAGAAACCCCCAAAAGGGCGAAACTACATACACAGCCAAAATCTTCAACTTATCATCACATACCCTCTCCACCGCAGAAATCTCCCTCCTAAACCGAGGTCTGAACTTTGCACCCTCCACCCTGCCCAACCCCTTCACCATATACAAGGACCTCAAATATTTCATACGTAACCTAACACTCAAACGCTACTATAACATACAATCCACCAAACAATCCTCCATTATGCTCCCCCCACCAACACCGTCCCCCACAGTCCCCCTGGACATTGACCCAGAGGGCCGCAAAATACTGGAGGAACTATACATCGATGATGACGATGAAGACCTCTCCCTGTTCACACAACACCCATCCTCCTCACCCCCAGTTAAACATTCCTCCTTCAAGCCCAAATCTGTCTTCAACCCAGTTCATTCCAAGGGCCCATACCTTCAAACCTTCTACCAAGTGGTTTACTCCGACATCATCAAACTTTGTCAACCGGCTACCCCCACCCATTCCAAACATTCCAACCTTTCCACCGGTGAAAAACAAGCCCTCAAGCATCTCACCCAAAACCCCAACCTTGTCATTAAGACGGCCGACAAGGGTGGAGGTATAGTAATACAAAACAAAACTGACTACCTAGATGAAGCCCACAGGCTCCTCTCTGATACCTCTACCTACCATAAGCTCCACCAAGATCCCCTGATTCCATTTCAAGCTGAGGCTCGGTCCCTGACTATGCAGGCACACGAGGCCGGCATAATCAATAAACATGAACTGGCATTTTTCAATAAGGATTTTTTTGCCACACCATATTTTTACCACATTCCCAAGATTCACAAAAATTCCACCAACCCCCCTGGCAGGCCCATAGTAGCCGCCATGGACAGCCTAACCAGCCCCTTCTCCCAATACGTTGACCAATTCCTCCAACCCCTAGCCCAAAACCTCCCAGCATACATCAGAGACGGAGTGTACCTTCTTGAACAACTACTCCTGGGAATCATCCTACATGTGGGCATCCCTTGATGTCAACTCTCTATATACCTCCATCCCCCATGACATAGGCCTCAGAGCCGTTACCCACTTCCTCATGGACGATCCCACCATCAACCCTCAACAAGCCAACTTCATCAGCAAAGCCACAGAATTCTGCCTCCAAAAAAACTACTTTGAATTCAATGGTGAGTTTTTCCTCCAGGTCAATGGCACAGCTATGGGGGCTAATTTTGCCCCCAGCTATGCCAACCTCACCATGGGTTATTGGGAAACCAACCACATTTGGCACAATAATCCGTTTGCCGCCAACATCATCTACTACGGTCGATACATAGATGACATCATTGTCATCTGGGACGGCCCCGAGCCTCTCTTCCAACTGTTCGTCAACCACTGCAATAACAACACTTACAACCTCTCATTCACCTCAGTATGCGACCCCACAGAACTCGCCTTTCTAGACCTCCTATTATACCACCAAGACAAACACATATTGGCCAAGAATTACACCAAGCCCACTGCGGGCAATTCGTTCCTACACTTCCAAAGCTGCCACCACCCAAGATGGATCTCAAATATCCCCAAAAGCCAATTCTGCCGACTCAGAAGAAATTGCACCAAAGAACATGACTACACCGAACAGAGCGGCCTGCTAACCCAAAAATTTGTTGAAAAAGGTTACCCCCAACCCCTCATCAATGAAGCTTACTCCCAGTACACAAACATCCCTGCCCCCACCCCCAAAGACGCACCCACAACACAGCCCATACGCTTCACCACCCAATTCCATGTCAAATTTCGCAGAATGGAACAGATCCTCACCAAACACTGGCCCATCCTATTGGAAGATCCCCACCTAAAATCCACCATCCCCCCAAAGCCTAAGGTATCCTACCGAAAGGCCAGAAGCATCAAAACTCTTGTAGCACCGAGCAAACTAAAACAAGAACAAAAAAACCCCACAGCCACCCTATGCCTCATCCCGCTTGTTGGGATGTATCAATGCCGCAAAGCCCTTTGCCTCACCTGCAAGCACATACAACATGGACAAAAAGAATTCAACGTAAAAGGCAAAACATACACCATCAAACACTTCCACAACTGCTCATCCGAATACTATTCCGAATGATCTACTGCCTCACCTGCCCTTGTGGCCAGTTCTATGTAGGGAGAACCATCCGGACCCTAAGAAAGCGGTTTGGCGAACACCGCCGCCTAGTCGAGGCCGGAAAAGACAAACATAGTGTGCCCAGACATTTTGCCGAACACCATGAGAAATCGTCCACAGGTCTGCGTGTCTGGGTCATCGAGTCCATCCCCAACTCATTCCCACAAACTGAACGTTACAAGCGACTTTGTCGCAGAGAAACGTTCTGGATCTACACACTTGACACCCTCGCGCCTTGAGGCCTTAACGAGGAAATAGAAACCAACACCTTACTGTAATGCTTCTCCATGCACCCCACCCACCTTCTTTCCACGCCCCCCACTAAACCCCCCCACGGATTAAACCGCCCGTGAAAACAAAAAACCCCCACAACCCTTCCCTCCCCCCCAAACAACCACAACCAAAACCATCCCCAGCCATACCCCCCCCCCCATCGCCTGTTGCAAAAGTTCGGATTTGATACTAATTGATTTGTTACTAATTGATTTGTGCGTTTTTTTTTTTTTTTCGTTAAGACAACACAACACCCTTCCATTCCCCCCCCCCCCGGATCAATGGATCAAACTGCCCGTGAAAACAAAAACCCCCACAACCCCCCCCCCCCAAAACAGCTACAACCAACCAAAACCATCCCCAGTTATTGTACATGCGTTTTTTTTTTTGTTTTTTTTTTGTTTTTTGTTTTTTTTTTTTACATCTTCCCCTCCTCCACCCCCCCCAACACCCAACATGTCCTTCCCCTCCCCCCCCCAATATGTCCCCGTGCCCAAACCATATACCCTATTCTTATCCCATAGCACCATACACACAGCAACACATATCCATGACACTTATACACATAATCCCCCCAAAACCCCCCCCCCCTCCCTTGTCATCTCCATCCCTCCCAGTGGAAAAAAACCCCCAAAACAAAACCCCCTCCCATTTTTAGTTTTCAACTACGGTCCTATTACACTATAGTTTCCCACATGGTCTGTTATTCCCCTCCCCATGCATTTAACCACATCAGTTTGTGTACCCACACACCCCACCTAGTGGCCAAACACCTATATTCCACCTATTGCAGACTTTCAAGCCATGCTTTTTGCCTCCCCTGAGCCACCGTCCTTATCACTGCATAAATGCCCTGTCCAAACATGGTGCATCCACGGCCTGAGGAAGGAGCGCATGCTCCGATAACGCGTCGCCGTAGCATCCCGCATCACCGCCAGGAGTGACTCCAGGATCCCAGGACCCACGAGTGCCAGCGTTCCACCAGTTGACGAGGAGCCCACGGACACCACCGAGGCCATCCCTGTACACACGGAGGAACCCCCTGCCGCTCTCACCGGGATCCACTGCCTCCACCACCAGGACCTGCTCCAGTGATGCTCCTGATGATCAACATTACTTGACAAACTGCATCTTATTCACCGACTAAATGTGAGTGTAATACTGCTGCACATACTTCAATAAATGTCTTGCTGCACTTAGAAGGCGCTGCGCTGTCTTCCCTAGAGGGTATATTGGGAATCTTGGTGACGAGCGGTATGCGCTCCATTTCTCTTTTATAGATGGGGATGTAATTCAATCTATGATCACCTGAAAACAGGGTGAGGTGACGTTATGCTGTTGGGCTGATATAATAATGTTATGGGGCTGGTATGAAATTATTTCCAGGGCTGGTTTTTATCCCCAGTCCGGCCCTGGTGCTGCTCCATGGTTATAGCTACTGGCCTTCAAGCCTGACTCCAGACTGTGACACTCCCTTCTTTCTTTGGGTTCTCTCATTTTCTTTGTCCCCTCTTACCTGCTCTTCCTTCCCTTTTTATTCTTCTGTGCATAGTACCTACTCTAAGAAGTTTTATATGATGGGTTTGATCTTTTTCATGCTAGTCTAGCTAGTCTAGCTGGGGAAGCGGGACGCTATAATAGACATGCTGTTCCTAAGCTTTATACTGATTACTTCAACTGTCAACCCTGTTTTACTCTCTCTTTTTGGGTTCCTCCGATGAACCCTTGTCCCTCTCTTCCCCTTCCCTCTATTCTCCCCCTACTTATTTTGTTACACACAATAGTATGTTTCTTTTTTAATGGACTGTTAGATTTATAGCCCATTCAGACTAGCGCGACACGACTTTGGGGGGCGACCTGTGAAGTTGCGTGCACCGCGACTTCGGCGCGACTTGCAGAGACTTCACATAATGGAAGTCTATGCAAGTCGCCTCCAGGTCGCCCCAAAGTAGTACAGGACCCTTTTTCTAAGTCGGAGCGACTTGTGTCGCTCCTATTAGAATGGGTCCTGTGCTAATCAATGGACCACGACCAAGCGCGACTTGCCAGGCTGACAAGTCGCCTGACAAGTCACGTCACTGTGAATGGGCTCTTAAACTAAAATGTTTATGAAAGGTTTAAGGAGAGCCAATGCATTTTGGGAATGAGTGGAGCAGGGCACAGATTTGATAAATAATTTATAGTAAGGATTTGTTGGAAAAAGAAAGAAAGGCTTTTTTTTTTACACTTTACGTGGGAATCACTTGGACACTTGATTTATGATTATTTATTTTACTGTGTGTTGTTATGTTGTTTATTTGTATATACAGCATTGATCTCTAGACGAGTGGCATTAAAATTTTGTTTTACGTTTCTTTGCAATGACAATAAAGGCATCCTATTCTTTTCTATTCTTCTATAAATAATATACGGTGTATTGTTATTTGTGTATTTTTATTGATATGTATCCTTTTATTGATTTATTGCACTGAGGGGGGTTGTGATGTTTCCTCAGAAGGCTACATTATTTTTGCTTGCTTTTGTTTAATAATAGACATAATTAGTATTATTTATTAAGGAATAAAACAGATAGGGGTATCTTTATAAAGCAGTCAATCTGACATTCACTGAGCTGCAGGTGAATCTTCCCAGTGCATGTGTTTTTAATGACAGTGATTGACTGACCACCAATGAATGCTTGGCGAAAGTCACATTCACTTCTTTATATATTCCACATAATGCCATAAAAAAGAAAGTGTAGCAATATGGTAAGGCAAGGATAAAACAATATAATTTTTTAGTATGCATTTGCTCTCCTTTTACCTTCAACAAACATTTTAATTTCATGAATGTGAACATCGGGAGGGGTAAATGTTATTAACATTTCTTTATTCACCTCTTATTTTTTAATAGGAAATATAATAAAATAGCACCTACCCTAGAGGTTCAAATGCCTCCATCCAAAAAATACTTGCAGAAAAGTATGAAACACATTAGCGCCTGGGATTTTTAAGAAGGTCACCACCCAATTGGCCACAAAAAATATAAAAAAACAGATACTTTATTACAAACAACAATTAGGAAAGACTAAAAAGAAGGAAATGCAGGAGAACAAAACATGCACATTAGAGATATTCCTTCCTGGTACATAGATACATTTTGCTTCATACAGATGCATAATATGTAACATGAAAGTGAGAAGAACATCATCATCTCAATGCATTAAGTGAACCACAGTTAATTTCATCAGGAGTTTGGAGTTGCCAGCAGGGTGTCTGAAAATCAGTTTTCATAACATCCTACTCATAGCCAATAAAAAAATAAAAAGCAGAGGGTATAAGTCCCCCACATGAAGGAACCACAGCAGAAATGCCTGTCCCGGGAGCTGTGGATACAGGGGAGCCAGCCAACACACAACCAAGAAGGAACAAACGAAGAGCAGAACAGAAGATAGAATGGAGCTGGGGAGCAGACACCAAAGACAAAAATTACTCTTTATATCGAACGGTGTCTAAACAAAGTGGTGCAAATGACATGGTCAGTAGGAGCCACATGAGCTGGCAGAGGGTAGGATGGAGAAGTGGCCTAATTTCTTCATCTGAGATCTTCTGTAGAGGGACAGAACCTAACTAGAAGACTTAACTGCTCCAGTCTGAAGGCATGGAATTTGGTCCATATGTGCTGGTAGCTTCACAGAAGGTGACACAAATAGTAAAGAAACAGTTTGTTGGAATTTAGATGTTAGATGGTTGATGTTAGGATTTGATGGAGAACAGAGGCCAAATGAACAATGGAACTTGCGGGTGCCATCCTTCGCAGGTGTCCTGTCAGCTACTAACCGGCTTTTATGGTGGTACCATTATGGGAGAGCTTGTGTGATGCATTGACCATTTTTATGTGATCACATGGCCATATTGGGGCAATTGACATCTGGGAGACCCCTTCCTGGTTCCTGGATGTACATCATGGGACATTTTCTTTTGTCAAAAACTGTGTAAGTTTCTTTATTTACTGTGTGCTTTTTTTTTATGAATGAGTAGGGGTACTGGGGGGGGGGGGGGGGCAGATCTTTCAATAATCCCCCTGCATGCAGACCCCACTAACAATTATTGACACAAGGTTGTGGGGAAGAGGCCCTTGTCCTCATCCACAAGGGGAAAAGGTTCTTTACTGGGGGAATCTCTAGCATGTGAGCTGATACACTTGATCCCCTCCCTTTCCTGGCCCACCAGACTGCATGCTCGGACAAGGGTCTGATGTGGATTTTTTTTGGGGGGGGGGGACTCCAATTTGTTTTCTTGTTTTTTTGCATGTAAATGCTAAAATTCTTAAAGTTTCTTAAAATTCCTAGGGGGTAGAGAGGGGGCATGTTATTTTTTTCACATGGGGTTCACCATTCTCATCCATACCAGATCCTTATCAAGGATAAAGGTCTGGTATGTATTTTTATGGGTGATCCCATGCTTTTGTGTGTGTGTGTGTGTGTAGGTCCCCATTACCATCCATTTCAGACCTTCATCTAGGATAAGGGCCTGGTATAGCTGTAGGTAATTCCTGCCTGCTTTGCTTGCAAACAGAAGTAAGTGGCTGAAGCTGTCCTTTACCAGCAATTTGAACAATGTGTATTTTTTTTCCTTTGTAAATGTCAGTGTTGATGTAGTAGGTTGTATACATCAGTGTTTCTCAACTCCAGTCCCCAGGGCACACTAACAGGCCAGATTTTAAGTATTACCTTGGGGATATGCAGACTAGAATACTGCAACCACTGAGCAGCAAATTATATCACCTGTGATGTATTTTAGTTTTCTTGCAAACCTGGCCTGTTAGTGGATCCTGAGGATCGGAGTTGAGAAACACTGGTATGCATCATACAGATGCGCCACTTCACAGACGCATCAAAGGATATTACCCAGGCATGTTATTTAGGAATATTTCAAATTTTTAATGTTGCCCTTAACCTCCCTGGCAGTATGATTATTTCAGATTTTAGGTGCTGAAAGCGGTACGATTATTTTGCATGTAATTCCTAAGGACGAGCAGTTAAAACCAACTATTTACATATGATTTTTTTTTTACTGTGCGTTCTTCTTTATAACATCTCGGGTATGATAAAGTTTGAAACACAAAATGATAAATTATAATATAATAAATAACTATAAATAAGTTAAAGTATGTATATATATATATATATATATATATATATATACACACAACGGGAGCAAAGATAGGAAACCCAGGAACCAACAAATAACTCTGCTCACCCGGCGCTAAAAAGCCCTAAAGCTCAGATGAATAAATTAATAAAATTGCAATGAATTTAAGCTGCTGCTATAAAAGTGAATAACATCAATAAGGTGCATAAAAGATCCAAACAGCCAACAGGCTCATAGACTCCTTCACACACTAGCAGCGCTAAGGTCCATGAGTGAACATGAATCAATACATCATCTTGATCAATGAATAAAAAGAAAGTCCAAAATCATATTTGAAAAAAAAAAAAAAGAAAGTCCAGACATGCAGTCCCAAAAGGAAGTTGGCTGAGAAGGTGTATCCTTGCAGAGAGCCCAAAAGAGACCTTCACCACACCGCTGTGTGCACCCTTAAGTGGGTACACTTACCAGATCAAATCTGCAAATGTGCCAAACAAGCAAGTGGGATCGCCTTACTCTCCTTCAATCTCCCCAATAGATTTCAAAGGGACCACCGTCAGATGACAGATGGAAACGTCTCACCGGCATATGGACCATTTACATAGGGAATAGTAATAAAGAAGCAACATAGCGTAATCCAGTATAAATAGGTACGCTTTTATTCCCAAAACAATCCCCTTCAACAGTTGCACTTACAAGAAAGCAAAATTCATATCAACTTTAATGCATGAAAGCCGCCAGTCCTACCGCTAACATCCGTCCTGTGTGCCCGGAGCCCGGTACCTGGCTACGAGCCTCGAGGGATCAGCGTGGCGAGGGCTTCTTGCGTGATTACGTGACCACGCCCTGACGCGTTTCGTCAGCAAGTGACTTCTACCGAGGGCGTGGTCACGTAGCGTAATCACCTCTATTTACATGTAAGGAAATGGGCGGAGATGGTGATTAGCCGATCACATGGGAAGACCGTGTCCCTCCCACTTCCGCCCTTACCTTAATGCTCCTCATGTATATTGTACTTCCGCCCTCAACAGGCGTCACTGCTTTCACCGCTCGGATCAGATCTGCAATCCGAGTGTGGATCATCGGCGGATCATTTAGCCAATATCTCACCAAATATTTTTAGCCAGTACCACATAACTTTCTATACTGACATACGGCTTTAGATAAAGTGCAAATAGTCGTACATATACATAAATACATAATACAGCCAATAATACTAATTGATAAAATCTTATGATACTTAAAATGACACTTTAAATAAAAATAGCAGCGAAGTGATGCCATCTCATAAGAAATATCTATAAATATCTATATGCAGGCATAGATAGCATCAATATATAAAATATATATATAAAAACATTGAGATTATATCCAAATATAAAAACATGTATATTAACCACTTTACCACCGGAGGATTTTGCTGTCTTCCGTCCAGGCCACTTTTGCGATTCGGCGCTGTGCGATTTCAACTGACAATTGCGCGGTCGTGCGACGCCGTACCCAAACGAAATTTACGTCCTTTTTTTCCCCACAAACAGAGCTTTCTTTTGGTGGTATTTGATCACCTGTGCGATTTTTACTTTTTGCGCTATAAACAAAAAAAGAGCGTTTATTTTGAAAAAATAACAATATTTTTAACATTTTTTTATATGAAATTCCCCCCAAAAAAGATGTAAAAACCAATTTTTTAAAAAATTTTTGGCCAATTTGTTTTCTGCTACCTATGTTTGGTAAAAAAAATCGCAATAAGCGTATTTTGATTGGTTTCGCAAAAGTTATTGCGTTTACTAACAAAGGGAAAGATTTCTGTCATTTTTGGTGTTTTTTTTTTAACGCGTAATGGCGGCGATCTGCGATTTTTTTTTGTGGGACTGCGACATTGCGGCGGACAGATCGGACCCTTGACTGACATTTTTGACACTTTTGGGGGTACCAGTGACATTACTGCAGTAATCAGTGCTATATATATGCACTGTTACTGTAAAAATGACACTGGCAGGGAAGGGGTTAATTTTATTGGAGAGGGAGGGGTTAATGTATGCCTGGTGCTTACTGACGTGTAGGGGGGGAGGTGACTGAGTGAGTCATGGACAGATTGGATGTCCAGCTATGCTGAACAGTCCGATCTGTCACTCCCTGTCACTATGGAGATCCGTCCGCTTGTGTTTACACAGGCGGGCGGACCTCCACACTAGATCCCCGGCGATCGGGGCAGAGCAGCGGCGATCGCCGCTGCTCCTCCCCTGGCCCGACTCCCGCTGTGAATGAAAACAGCGGGAGCGAGCCTCCGGCGGCGCGCAAGCGCCGCCCAGAAGGGGGAGTGTCTGACGACGTTAATACTACGTCGTCAGACGATAACAAACCACTCTGCCGCAGTAGTATTACCGCGAGCAGACGTAAAGTGGTTAATT
This sequence comes from Pelophylax lessonae, assembly GCF_965119305.1. NCBI lineage: Eukaryota > Metazoa > Chordata > Amphibia > Anura > Ranidae > Pelophylax > Pelophylax lessonae. The sequence goes on along the minus strand of NC_138779.1, from coordinate 58,195,517 downwards.
ATAAAATATTAAAACCACAAAGTCACAAGTTAATAATTGCTAATAAAACAGTTAATATCGAGATCTACATTGAGTCCCTTCGGATGCAAAGAGTTGGTTTGAAAGATCCAATAAGTTTCACGTTTTGATAGTTCTCTAACCCTCTTTGAGCCCCTCCATACAGGATCCACTTTTTCTATACCCCAAAATTTTAATTGTGTGGGATCCTTATTATGATGTTCTTTGAAATGGAGGGAAACATTATGGTCTTTAAACCCTTTTCGGATATTCGCAATGTGTTCTGATATCCGAATTGCTATTGTTCTCTTGGTCCTGCCAATATAGAGTAAACCGCAGGGGCACTCCATGCCATACACGACATGAGTCGTGTGGCAGGTAATCAGATCCTCGATTTCAAAGTTTTCCCCATTCGCAGATGAATGGAAGGAGGTGTAACCCCTTAAATGGGTCTGCACTTGTTTGCATGTTTTACACATTTGACACGCATAGAACCCTGTCCTGTTATCCCAGAACATGGTGGGTTGTTTAGGGGGGTCCAACACCTTCTGCACAATCTGGTCACCAAATGTAGGCGATTTTCTATAAATGAAGGAAGGCCTGGGTGGTAAATTATGCCCCAGGATTTTATCAAGGCATAATATCCCCCAGTGTTTCCTAATGATGTGCTCAATCTCCTTGTATCGGGAGTTATACTGGGTTAGGAAACTCCATTCCTGTTCATTATCTGGAGCATGTACCCGTTCCATTAAGCAGGTCTGTTGGGAAATTGCTGCCACCTCTGATATATTTTTATCTAAGATTTCTCCATTATAACCTTTTTCCAGGAACCTCTGACGAATCACCTGAGCTTGTATCTGGTAATCCGTATCAGTGGTGCAATTTCTCCTCACCCTCAAAAGTTGCCCCTTAGGGATGTTACGAAGCCAATTACTGTGATGCCCACTATGAATGGGGAGGTAACCATTCCGGTCCGTGGGCTTGAAGTAAACTCTAGTCTCCAAAGCCCCGTCCCGCAACATCATCTCCACATCCAAATAGTGTATTGAGGCCTGACTCCAGTTAAATTCCAATCTGATGTTATTGGTGTGGGCATTCAATGAGTTCGCAAATTCTGCCAGCTCATCCTCAGGACCCTCCCATATAAAGAAAAGGTCATCGATGTACCTCTTGTACATCTTGAGCTGTGGCCTACACTGGGCATAAACGAACCTATCCTCCCTTTTCCCCATAAAAAGGTTGGCAAGGCTTGGAGAAAATTTGGCTCCCATAGCCACCCCACGTTTCTGGCTATAGAACTTGCCATCATACCAAAAATAGTTGTTTGCCAAACAAAATTCTAAGGCATATCTTAAAAACCTTTTCTGGGGGTCTGGGAGGTCAGAACGTCTACTGAAGGCCCAGTTTAAGGCCAGCAAAGCGTCCTCATGCTGGATCACAGTATACAAGGATGAGACATCTGCCGTCACCAAAAACATTTCTTTATCTGGGGAGACCGTGATCTCTCTCAATCCACAAAGAAAATCCTTAGTATACTTTAAATAGGATCTTAAACCCGTTACACTAGTCTGAAGAAAGCAATCAAGGTACTCCCCCATCCGAGCAGTTACTGAATTAATCCCATTAACTATGGGTCTGGCGGGGGGATTGATAGCGTCCTTGTGAATTTTGGGTAATGTATAGATCGTGGGGATCCTATTAAAGCTCGGATTCAGGTATCTTTTTTCCTTATCGGACAATACCCACTGATCATATCCATAAGTGACCAAATTCTTCAAGACTTTTCGACACTCAGACGTCGGGTCACACATGTCTGTGTGTCGGATAACATTTCAGACAGTTGCTTATGATAATATTCTTTTTTCAATATAACAGTATTAATTTGTGACTTTGTGGTTTTAATATTTTATAATTAATATACATGTTTTTATATTTGGATATAATCTCAATGTTTTTATATATATATTTTATATATTGATGCTATCTGTGCCTGCATATAGATATTTCTTATGAGATGGCATCACTTCGCTGCTATTTTTATTTAAAGTGTCATTTTAAGTATCATAAGATTTTATCAATTGTATTATTGGCTGTGTTATGTATTTATGTATATGTACGACTATTTGCACTTTATCTAAAGCCGTATGTCAGTATAGAAAGTTATGTGGTACTGGCTAAAAATATTTGGTGAGATATTGGCTAAATGATCCGCCGATGATCCACATTCGGATTGCATGGTCTGTATGTGTGTGCAGATCTGATCCGAGCGGTTAAAGCGGTGACGCCTGTTGAGGGCGGAAGTACAATATACATGAGGAGCATTAAGGTAAGGGCGGAAGTGGGAGGGACACGGTCTTCCCATGTGATCGGCTAATCACCATCTCCGCCCATTTCCTTACATGTAAATAGAGGTGATTACGCTACGTGACCACGCCCTCGGTAGAAGTCACTTGCTGACGAAACGCGTCAAGGCGTGGTCACGTAATCACGCAAGAAGCCCTCGCCACGCTGATCCCTCGAGGCTCGTAGCCAGGTACCGGGCTCCGGGCACACAGGACGGATGTTAGCGGTAGGACTGGCGGCTTTCATGCATTAAGGTTGATATGAATTTTGCTTTCTTGTAAGTGCAACTGTTGAAGGGGATTGTTTTGGGAATAAAAGCGTACCTATTTATACTGGATTACGCTATGTTGCTTCTTTATTACTATTCCCTATGTAAATGGTCCATATGCTGGTGAGACGTTTCCATCTGTCATCTGACGGCGGTCCCTTTTAAATCTATTGGGGAGATTGAAGGAGAGTAAGGCAATCCCACTTGCTTGTTTGGCACATTTGCAGATTTGATCTGGTAAGTGTTCCCACTTAAGGGTGCACACAGCGGTGTGGTGAAGGTCTCTTTTGGGCTCTCTGCAAGGATATACCTTCTCAGCCAACTTCCTTTTGGGACTGCATGTCTGGACTTTCTTTTTATTCATTGATCAAGATGATGTATTGATTCATGTTCACTCATGGACCTTAGCGCTGCTAGTGTGTGAAGGAGTTTATGAGCCTGTTGGCTGTTTGGATCTTTTATGCACCTTATTGATATATATATATATATATATATATATATATATGTGTGTGTGTGTGTATGTATATATATATATATATATATATATGTATAGTAAAACTGCAGGCAAGGGCACTGGGGGGCAAACTAAGGTCAATTTATTTTATTTAGTAATGTAATCCAATAGGATTACAATATATCAGTGTGTTTGTGTGTTTTATTTTTTGAATTTGCCGCCAGTTCTACCCCCCTGCGACGCGACGCTCGCAGGGAACAGAAGTCGGGGCACACAGCATCAGGCTGAAGATCCAGCCACCGTACCATGTCGAAAATACATCGCGGGATCCCGGGGACAAGGTAAGTAACCTCCTCCAGGATCCAGCGATTTCTCCCTGGCGGTTCCCAAAGTGGGGCTCGGGGTTACCGCTAATGGCACTGAAATTCCACCCCGAGCCACACTCGGGAATACCGCCAGGGAGGTTAAAGCTGTATTTAAAACTCTGCTGCTGGCAAAAGTATGTACAGCCTATAGGAAAGAAGGACAAGGTGGGACATGATGGAAACCTTTCAATACATGGAAGGTGTGACTAGGATTCAGGAGGGCAGTATTTTCAATATGGTGCTAAGATCAAGAACATGGGGACATGGCCTCAAACTAGCAAACTAGGAAAGTTCTAAACTAATCTTTAAAAACTTTTACTGAAAGAGTAGTTGGAATAGACTTCCAGCAGAGGTAGTGAGCCATTCAACACAGTGGTGTAGAGTGGGTTGTCAGCACCCGGGGCAAGGCAAGTCATTTGCGCCCCCTACACAAACCTACTAGACCACTACATAGACCTACCCCCCCCATACACTGACACCTACACTGACCCCCCTTCACTTACCCCCACTACACTGACGCATACACTGACCCCCCATACACTAACACCCCCTACACTGACACCTATACAGACCCCCCTACACACTGACCCCTACACTAACACCTATACTGAAACCCCCTACACTGACAGCTACACTGACACCTATACTGACCCCCCTTACATTCCCACATACACTGACCCCCAATACACTGACCCCTACATTTTCACATACACTGACCCCCTACACTGACCCCCTACACTAATAGCTATACTGACCCCCCCTACACTGACACCTATACTGACCGCCACATACACTGACACCCCTACATTTCCATATACACTGACCCCCCTACACTGATCCCCCCCATACACTGACATCTATGCTGACCCCCCTACACTGACACACCCTCCTCTACACTGACCCCCCCCATACACTGACACCTACACTGACCCCCCCGTACACTGACACCTATACTGACCCCCTTACATTCCCACATACACTGACCCCCCCATACACTGACACCTACACTGACCCCCCCCCCTCCCATGTCCACTTCCCCTGCACTGACACCTATGCTGACCCCCCTACTACACTGACACCCCCCCCCCCACTTCCCTGGGCCCTGGGGGCAGGCAAGACATCACTTACCTTGTTCTGTGCCAATACACTGGCGACTCGAGGAGGGGAGAGACAGAATGTCTGTGGCCGGCCAGACAGCAGGGGGAGACTCCGGAAGCGGTGCTGCACATGCACCGAGCCACAGACTGGCATCTTCATCCACGACCAGCCCCGCCCCCTGGCCGCATGACACCTTCAGCGGTCCGCCACTCGTCTTGCAAAAAGTGGCGGCCACTGAGCCAAGAGGTGGAGTGCAGGCGGGCGCCGGGCGGGCAACTTCAGAATAAAGGGACACTTTGATCCCGCCGATTGCGGGCGTGGGATGCGCCCCCCTAAATGTTGCACCCGGTGCCTGTGGCCCCCCCCCTGCACCCCCCATGCTACGCCACTGATTCAACATAATTTAAACCTTCTTGGGACAAACATATAAACTATATCTGATGAGTGTAAATAAAGTTTAGTGCATCAGCTTTTTCCATGGCCTTAGACAGGGAGGGGGTACCATGTTTCAGTCTTCCTTAAAGCTGAATATGAATTATATACATGTTTACCAAAGTGTTGTGGGGTAAAGTTTTGTAATACTCAACCTAAACGTGGTCTAACAGGGTGTCATCCCAATATATGAAGCACAATTGGATCCGTTTGAATGAGACTAAAATATTGGAAATATATCACTGATGACCACCAAATATAATAAAATCCAACATATTTATAAAAAAAATAACAATTTTATTGTATAAAAAATTAAATTCTAAAACGGCATTGTAGAAAAATGTAAAAAATAGTGTTACAGAGCAATTCTTGATGAAAAGTCTTGATGTATATCCTTAGAAGGGGTCTATGCATTTTATGGATTCACTGCTTCCTCAGGATCAGAAAGGATTTATACATTCAATCATCATAATCATAAAAAAACATCTACAAGAGAGAAGACAAATGACAAGAATTGGCCACAAGCACAAACATATCTTTGCCTATCTGACATCAAATATACATAAAATTATAATAATGATAAAATATTACCATCATTGGGGCAAGGTCCAATTAGGTGACAAAAAAAAGATGCTGTTGGCTAGGTACACTTACCGGCCCATGGGAGAAGTACCCCAGGGTATCCAGAGTTAGAGAAGTATATTATATTACCAAACGTATTCAGACACCTGCCTTTACACACACATGAACTGTAATGGCATCCCAGTTTTATTCCTTAGGGTTAAAAATTTCGTTGGTCCACCCTTTGCAGCTATAACAGCTTCAACTCTTCTGGGAAGGCTGTCCACAAGGTTTAGGAGTGTGTCTATGAGAATGTTTGACCATTCTTTCAGAAGCGCATTTGTGAGGTCAGGCACTGATGTTGGATGAGAAGGCCTGGCTTGATGGATAGATGGAGGGAGGGATTGTTGGATGGATGAGGGAAGGATAGATGGAGGGAGGGATGGATGAGGGAGGTAGGGATAGTTGGATGGTTAGATAGAGAGAGGAATGGATGGATGCATGTAGGGAGGGAGGGATGGATGGATAGAGGGACAGATGTACTCTGAAGCTTGGCTGCAATTACACTGAATGGGCTCAGCCACCTGTATGCAAGAGCCTTGGCCTAGTGGCCTGGATGGATGGATGGAGCAAGGGATTGTTGGAGAAAGGGATGGTTAGATGGATGGAACAAGAGATTGGTTGGTTGGATGGATGGAGGTAAGGATTGTTGGATGGATGGATGAGGAAAGGATGGAGGAAGGGATGGATACATGTAGGGAGGGAGGGATGATTAAATGGAGGGAGGGATGGATGGATAGAGGGACGGATGGATGGAGGATACAGGGATGGATGGAGGGAGGGATGGATGGGTGGAAATAGGGATGGATAGAGGGAGGGATGAATGGATGGAGGAAGGAAAGAACACACAGAGATCCTGTCCTGGTGCTGCTTTTCTAACTTTCTGTATCGCACACTGTAAAAACAGCCTCTGCTCTCTCATTGTTGGCAGAAGCTGTTTCTTTAGACTCACGGGCTCACTGCAGAGGCTGAAAAATGATCCGTCTGCCTCTTGTTATCCATCCTCCATACCGTAGCAGGCTGTGTTCTCTCCACTCCTCTCCTGTCCCCCTCCTATTGATCTGCCAGCACCTGACACAGCTTAGCTTAGAAGTCAAATCAGGCAGACTAAGGAAGAGGGCGGGTACAATGCTTTCTCATTGGCAGCAGAGAGGCTGTATATTGATCCGCCTCTGAAATCAGGCTGCTGGATCTAATTAGGATTATTGGCTTATGCGGCCAAAGCAGCTGTATCCCTCCACAGGAAAAAGGAGTCCTCAGCCTTCTGGCATCAATAGAGGATGTGCAGGTACAAAAAAATAAATAAAATTGTGAAATATGTAAATAGTGGCATCTGAATTTTGGGGGTGCTATGAGGGTGCTTAAAGAATTTTTGGGGGTGCTTAATCACACCCAAGCACCCACCTGGTGATGCCCCTGCCGGTCTGGGTCTTGGTCTGGGAACAGTGTCCTCAGTCGGGTGACTGTCCCTGGAAACTGGGGATGTCTGGTCACCCTAATTTAGAATCCACCCCAGTATAGTGCCACCAAGATGCTCCCAGAACCACAGCAGGGTCCTGCTTACCTTATATACAGTTTATTAATTTTTGCATTTTTCTACAATGCTATATTCGAATTTGAATCTATTTACAATAACATTTTTATTTTTATGCATATGTTGAATTCTAATATAATTGGTTGTCATTAGTGGTATATTTAAAGTCCCATTCAAACGGATCCAATTTTGCTGAATATGAATTATAGTTTCCTTTAAAAGATTGCTACACCCAAAATATATTTCATTTTCTGGAGGATGCTAACCAGTTAAACCACAAGTGTGAAACACAAGGCCCGCAAAAGTGAAAGATTCCCGCCATTGAAGAACACACATTACAATTCTGACTGGAATTTTGGTGTTGCCATGGGCAACCTTCAAGGTGCACTTCTATTTTCATCCCACTCTCCCTATATCCTGTAGAGCATGCCTCACACTTGGATTGAGCATTATAACAAAGTCCCGGACACAAAAATGGAGATTTGGATTTTCTTCGGCTGTTGCCATTGGCAACCAGGCCAGTAAACAAGCAAAAAATTGGGGGAGCAAGCCCTGAACATGTATATCTAAAGCCGGTGCAGCTATGGACCAAGCAACATGTATATTAAAAAAGAATAGCGCACACATGCAAAAGAAATGACTATCAAATATGGAGACAATCCATAAATAAAAATGGGGATTTAGTCCCACCATATGGCCATATCGTGCTCAAGCCCACCACTACGTCAAAGTACCCCATTATCAGTGGGTCCTACACTATCCATAAAAAAGGGGTGAATCCAGCCTCTCTAACCCTTGGAGACAACACTCCTGGCTGGGATAGATGTGCTAATGCACTACAAGACCAGTAACCCAGGCCAGTAACCCAGGGCGACATCCCGTACGAGCCCCCAAATGTAGCACTACTCCCATGGGAGCTGCTGAGTGTGGGTTCCCCTGGGTTACCATTAGCAACAGTAGAACATTCGGACATGTTTCCAAGTGTTTTTACCTCAGACAAGGACCAGTCAAGTTTCTTTGGTTTTTATGGTTTATTAGGAACTTGGATAGGGGAAGGGATGAGTGGGATACTCCAATAACTGAACTCTGCACAAAAAGGCAGGGACTGTACAAAAAAATGCTGATTGACGCTGGTTAACGCTGACTGATGCTGGTTAACGCTAATTGAGCTAGTCACGGCTGGGCCACTTACTTTTATTCACCTTTGACTGTGAAATAGTCCTATTAGCTTCCTAAGGTACTCCTTTCCTGAGGTAGCTGACTTGTATTATAGACCGCACTGCTGAGTAACTTCAGGGCCATTCCTGGCACCCCCTTTACCCCCTAATCTTCAGGGCTTTACAACTTGGCACCCCCTTACAGTAACACTCGGGGTTAGCTGGCTCCTTGATCCCCTTGACCTCTCTGGAGTGGTCCCCTCTCTTAGGCAGACCCCTAGGCAGATGCTTGAGTACTCACAATACTGTTTTTCCAGAAGTATTCTGCCAGCAGTTACACTTGGTCAGCACACACTGGATCCTCTGTAGCACAGCTCAACCCTCACTTCAGCAGGAGAAGAGACAACCGTCCACCTCCTCCTGGGACTTTGCTCCCCACCAAAAGACACCCTGTCACATGCTCCCTCAGGATTTAGTCCCAATCCCAGGATGCATTGCAGCAATGCCCACCCACTGGCACAGTCATAAACCCTGGTGTGCTATTGGCTATGTTTCCTCCACTGTCCAACAAGGTCCCTCTTTGGATACAGTGGGGAGACTCCCCAGGCTCAACAGGTCACACCTGGAAACATGTGACAGGCTAACTAATAGACCAGACCCTCCTGATAAGCAGAACAGGGTCACACATATGCTTTTGCCTAGCACCTACCTAGGAGGGTGCTACTTTTAGGCCTTGTTTACACTTGCAGCTGTATTTACTGCCCCTCTGAAAACTGATCCTTGGTGGATTGCTATTAGGAGGCATTTGATGAGCGGCTTAGAAGGTATTTGTCACCTACTCTTATTTTAACACTTGAAAGCCTGCAGCCCTGCACCGCAACCACGTGCAATACACATGGAGGCAAGGTGGTTGCAATGCGGCTTCATTTATTCATTTAAATGGGTTGCCTTGGGCTGCACTGCAGTATTACCGAAAAATGCACCTGTGGTATAATTTTTTCTGTGCTACCACAGTGAGTACTAATATGGCCATGTTAATTTGCAGCTAGGTGGTCGAGGGTTGGTAAATCCACAGCTCAACCATCCCCTTTTACCAAGCCTTGGCCGCCTGTATAAATGAGGCCTTAGAGCAGGGTTTTTTAACCAGGGTTCCATGAATCCCTAGGGTTCCTCCAGAGGTTGCTAGGGGTTCCATGGATCCATAGGGTTCCTCCAGAGGTTGCTAGGGGTTCCATGAATCCCTAGGTTTCCTCCAGAGGTTGCTAGGGGTTCCATGCATCCCTAGGGTTCCTCCAGAGGTTGCTAGGGGCTCCATGTATCCCTAGGGTTCCTCCAGAGGTTGCTAGGGGTTCCATGGATCCCTAGGGTTTCTCCAGAGGTTGCTAGGGGTTCCACGCATCCCTAGGGTTCATCCAGAGGTTGCTAGGGGTTCCATGAGCAAGGAGCAATTTCTGCCCCTCAAATAAGTTCCCACTGGCACCATTATTATTTTTAACCATCTGTAAGGGGGTAATTCATCCCAATGACCACAAGTGTAAGGAGCATTCTTCCCACTGACCATCACACTAATGTATCATGAGTTGTAGATACAGTCATTTTTAGCAGGGGTTCCCCAAGACCAGGAAGTTATTTCAAGGGTTCCTCCTCTGTGTTGAAAAGATTGAGAAAGGCTGCCTTAGAGGAAATGACTCATAGACACAGCAACATTCAGATTTTTTTAACCACTTAAGCACCGGAAGCTTTTACCCCCTTAATGACCAGGCCATTTTCTTGCGACTCGGCACTGCGTTACTTTAACGGACACTTGGTTCCAGTAATCCATGTCCTTAGTCTGCTTGTCTTCAGCAAACTGTTTGAGGGTTTTCTTGTGCATCATCTTTAGAAGAGGCTTCCTTCTGGGATGACAGCCATACAGACTAATTTGATGCAGTGTGTGGTGTATGGTCTGAGCACTGACAGGCTGACCCCCCACCCCTTCAACCTCTGCAGCAATGCTGGCAGCACTCATACGTCTATTTCCCAAAGACAACCTCTGGATATGGCGCTGAGCACGTGCACTCAACTTCTTTGGTTGACCATGGCGAAGCCTGTTCTGAGTGGAACCTGTCCCGTAAACCACTGTATGGTCTTGGCCACCGTCCGCAGATCAGTTTCAGGGTCTTGGCAATCTTCTTATAGCCTAGGCCATCTTTATGTAGAGCAACAATTCTTTTTTTCAGATCCTCAGAGAGTTCTTTGCCATGAGGTGCCATGTTGAACTTTCAGTGACCAGTATGAGAGAGTGAGAGCGATAACACCAAATTTAACACACCTGCTCCCCATTCACACCTGAGACCTTCTAACACTAATGAGTAACATGACACCGGAGAGTAAAATTGGCTGATTGGACCCAATTTGGAAATTTCCACTTAAGGGTGTACTCACTTTTGTTGCCAGCAGTTTAGACATTAATGGCTGTGTGTTGAGTTATTTTGAGGGGACAGCAAATTTACACTGTTCTACAAGCTGTACACTCACTACTTTACATTGTAGCAAAGTGTCATTTCTTCAGTGATGTCACATGAAAAGATATAATAAAATATTATTTACATACATGTGAGGGATTTACTCACTTTTGTGAGATACTGTATATAATACCTTTTTTTTATTTGGGTTTTTTACTCATTTAAAGGAATACTGAGGATGGGTGGGAAGGGGGTTAATAGCTGTTACCAGTTTCAGCATCTTTGCTTATCTGTAAAAGCTGCTTTGGGTAATTGTTCAGTTCCTTGAAATCTATTTTGTAGACATATTTTGCCCATTTGTGAAGACTTTCGAACTCGTTCCTCATTAACACCTTCAGCTTCTGATGAAGAGGGTCCTCCCTTGAAACGCGTAAGCCGTTATGGACGCTGTCTGGTCTTCCCATGTCATCGGTTGATTCCTGTGGACCTGGAGGCGATCCCATTTGCTTTTTATGACATGCTCACCTGTGTCATGTGTTTACTTGCTTTTATCATTCAATAAATAATGTTTTACAATGGTAATGCGCCAGGTGGGGCGCCTTCTTTGGTGTTATTTTGCAGTGTTTGTCTGCTGAGCCTCATATGTCTGATCACAGAGAACACCGGGAGCGTAACATGTCACCCCTGAAAAGATCACACTGCGCCATTTGAAAGTGTACGATATATTTTTTAATATGAACTATGAAGTGTTAGGATTTACAAATGCATTTATAAAACACAAAATAAATATGTATAAATAAATAAATAAATATGATCTGGTTTTTCATAAATAGTAAAAAGAAATGCTCGGCGGAGTCCTCCTGGAAAGGGGTCATTGATCTTTTCTTCTGGATCCTGCAAGGAGAAAGGAGATAACGATTAGACATCAGATTGTGAGCTGCAGAATTATGTAAGGCTGCCCATACATGTTCAATTGTCTTGTACAATTTTCCTTTAGATTTACCTTAAACTATATAGTGCAAAGGACCTGCCTAATTGGATACAATTGAAAGATGTTTAGTTTGTTTAGTAAAAGTGTAAGTAAAATCAGCGCAACCAGAAACCACCTAATTTAAATTGAGTCAAACCCCAATGGCAGCATACATTCAGTGTTTTCACATACCACAGATATATAAATAATCTAATTAACCACTTGCCGACCGCCGCACGACTATTTACGGCGGCGGTCAGCCCCTCCTGGGAAAAGTGACGTATATATATGTCACTCGCCCGCGAGCCAATAGGGAGCGAGCGCGCGCTGCCGGAGGTTCACTCCCACCCCCGCTCATTCACTGTGTTCCCCGCGCGAGTGACCGGCGGCTCGGATGTCCCCCGGCCACCCGCGATCGTCAGCTGCAGAGGGAGAAAGGCAGGCGGCTGATGTAAACAAAGCCGCCTGTCATTCTCCCTGGTGTAACTGCAGAGATTATACGATCCTGCTATGTAGGATCATATGTCTCTGTGGTTACATGAAAAGCCACACCCCTTTACAGTTAGAAGCATGCCCCTAGGGACACATTTAACCCCTGCCTCTCCAATAAAGTTAACCCCTTCCCTGCCAGTGTCATTTTTACAGTAACTGTGCATATGTATAGCACTGATTACTGTAGTAATGTCACTGGTACCCCTAAAAGTGTCAAAAATGTCAGTCAAGGGTCCGATCTGTCCGCCGCAATGTCGTAGTCCCGCAAAAAAAAAAATCGCAGATCGCCGCCATTATTCTTTAAAAAAAAAAACAATAAAAAATGACAAAAATCTTTCCCTTAGTTAGTAAACGCAATAACTTTTTCACAAACCAATCAAAATATGCTTATTGCAATTTTTTTTACCAAACATATGTAGCAGAAAACAAATTGGCCTAAAATGTTAAAAAATTTTGATTTTTACATTTTTTTTGGGGAATTTCATATAAAAAAATGTGAAAAATATTGTTATTTTTTCAAAATTGTCGCTTTTTTTTGTTTATAGCGCAAAAAGTAAAAATCCCACAGGTGATCAAATACCACCAAAAGAAAGCTCTGTTTGTGGGAAAAAAAGAACGTCAATTTCATTTGGGTACAGCGTCGCGCGACCGCGCAATTGTCCATTAAATTCACGCAGTGCCGAATCACAAAATAGCCCCTGGTCTTTGAACAGCCAAATCCTCCGGGGCTTAATTGGTAATGAAGCGCCAGAGGAGATTAAAAATAGTGAAAATAATAAAAAGTGATATCAAGCGTAAAGGTCAAGCATAAATATCGTGACAATAATAAAACGTGATATCAAGCATAAATATCAAATGAATAGACACCAAAAAATTGTAGTGACTATAAACGGTGAATGCATCAATAAATCAATAAATAAATATAGTGACAGTGATTAAAAATAAATAATCACACAATAAAATACCCAATAAATTGTGAACAGTTATAATAAATAAATAAATAAATATATATATATATATATATATATATATATAAAATATATATATATATATAATATTATAAATATTTTTTATATATAATAATATTTATTTATTATAATTGCTCACAATTTATTGGGTATTTTATTGTGTGATTATTTATATTTAATCACTGTCACTTTGTTTATTTATTTATTGATACATTCACTGTTTATAGTCATATTGAAAATTGTACAAGATGATTGAACATGTATGGCCAGCCTAAGACAATGTTGTGATAAAATAGAACTCCAGCCAAAGTTTTATATTGGGTTTGTAGGGAGTGGGGAAATTTTAAACTTCTCTCGGGATTTACTGCTGGGGAGATCCACTTTATTTCCTGTCCCGGTGGCACTTAAGTGGGGTACACACTATAAGAAAATAGGGTGAACGATCGTCTGATTTTCTTTGTTGTTTCACAGCAAATTGGATCCGATGAACGAAAATTTGTACGAAAATTATCATACGACAAAGGCTTCTTTTTTTTTGTTGTTTATGGTTTGTGATCATGCGCAGTCTTTTTTTTCAGATTTTTCTTGTACAAAAATCGTATGAAAACTGTACACATTAAACGAAAAGCGTTTGTTTTTTCCCGTACGAGAAAAATTTTGGATTTTTTCCCTTTGAGAATTTTTGTGTGATCGGCTCTCAAAAGTTGTGCACACACTATACGAAAATTCTTTGGACGAAAATGTTTGCTTGATTTTCATATAGTGTGTACGAGCCTTTAGGAGGCTATCTATATAAAAATTCCCTGTGCAAATGCTTCAATCGTTAGCATTGCCGTCACAAACGATTGTTGCATTGGGGTAGATTTACTAAAACTGGAGCACTCAGATGCAGCTGTTCATGGTAGCCAGCTTCTTGACAAAAAAAAAAACAAAAACTGGAAGCCGATTGGTTTCCGTGCACAGTTGCATCAGATTTTGCACTCTCCAGTTTTAGAGAAACAACCCCAGTGTGTCTAATATCATTATTTACTATGATAGCCGGCTCCATCTATTGGCCATAATATGCTATTTTCCTGAAATACCTTGCACCAGTCTTGCACAGTTGTACAGACTCCTCTAAAATGACTTACTCTAATTTGACAGCATACCGTGAGCTTCTCACAATGTGCATTAAAGCGGAGTTCCACCCGAAATTTATACTTACCTCCATCTTCTCGCTCCCGGTCATTGGATAATCGCAATTTTTTTTTTTTTTTCACTTACCTTTTAGAGAAAATATACTTACCTTACTTCCTTCTTCTTCCCCTCGGCGGCCACGGCGATTCGTCACTTCCTGGCTTTTGCAATGATTCCTGGGAGCTGAACGTCATCGCTCCCAGGAATCATTGCGCCTGCACCGGCCCCGACGTCAGTTCCGGGGCGCGCGCGTCATTCCCTTCTAAACAGCTTCTGGGCATGCCCAGAAGCTGTGGAGGGATGACGCGCGTGACCCGGAAGTGACGTCGGGGCCGGTGCAGTGCATCGTGGGACCGAAGAAGGAGGAAGAGGACCGAAGAGGACGCGGAAGAGGATCGCGCTGGCTTCAAGCTGCCCACACCCGAGATGGCAGCGCTGGAGAAGACAATTTCAAGGTAAGTATTTCTCCTGAAAGGTAAGTGCAACCCGGGACAGATCAGAGGCTAGCCATTGTGGAATGTGCTAGCCCTGACTGTCCCGGGGGTATTTTTATAAAAAAATGTATAACTAGGGTGGAACTCCGCTTTAAAAGCTGCAGCAAGTCAAATAGAGCCAGCCTCATTTCCTCGCCGCATTGTTCCTCGCCCGTCTTCCTTCCGGGTCTGCGGACTCTGGCTGTGCCACTGGCCGGAGCCGCCTGACGTCACTCCCGGTCACGGCACAGGGCTCTGAAGGAACAGCACGGGCGGCCGTTTCTTCAGAGCGCATGCACTAATGACGTCATTGGCTGCCTGCAATGTAAATATCTCCTAAACGGTGCATGTTTAGGAGATATTTACAGTACCTATAGGTAAGCGTTATCATCGGCTTACCTATAGCTACAAACATTACAGGGGGGGGATGTACAACCAACATGTTGATGAGGGGAAAGTGAAGAAATGGGGAAGGAAAATATAAGCAGAGTAATCTTTCACCTAAAATGTGCAGAATACTAATCATTAGTGCTAACATTTTGGGGCAGAATTTTGTTTAGAGTTACTTTTAACCATTTCAGCCCCGGAAGGATTTTACCCCCTTAATGACCAGGTCATTTTTTGCGATTCGGCACTGTGTTACTTTAACGGAAAATTGCGTGGTCGTGCAACACTGTACCCAAATACAATTCATGTCTTTTTTTTCCCCCCACAAATAGAGCTTTCTTTTGGTGGTATTTGATCACCTCTACGGTTTTTAGATTTTGCGCTATAAACAAAATAAAAAAGAGCGATAATTTTGAAAAAATGACATATTTTTTACTTTCTGCTATAAAACATTCCCAATTAAAATTTTTTAAAAATTAAATTGTTTTATCAGTTTAGGCCAATTTGTATTCTGCTACATATTTTTTGGTAAAAAAAATCCCAAAAAGCGTATTTTAATTGGTTTACGCAAAAGTTATAGCGTTTACAAACTACGGGATAGATTTTTGGACTTTATTTTTTTTTTTATTAGTAATGGCGGCGATCTGCGATTTTTAGGGGGACTGCGACATTGCGGCGGACAGATCGAATCCCTAACTGGCATTTTTGATACTTTTCGGGGACCAGTGACATTACTACAGTAATCAGTGCTAAATAATATGCACTGTTATTGTATAAATGACACTGGCAAGTAAGGGGTTAATACTGGGGGTGATCAAAGGGGTTAAATGTATGCCTATATGCTTACTGACTGTGAGTGTGTGTGCGTGTGTGTGTGTGTGGGGGGGGGGGGGGGTTCTGTGACAGGTACAGAGAGATGCAGTGTCAGCTTGGCTGAAACTGCTGATCTCTCCCTGCCTGTCTGACAGAAGATCCGCCTGCTTTGTTTACATAAGCAGGCGGGTCTTCTCTCAGTTTCTCGAATGATTGCGGGATGGTAGCGGCAATCGCCTCTCCTCCTGTGGCCCGCCTCCCGCTGTGTCTAAACACAGCGGGAGCGCGGGAGTGCACTCCAGTCACGTACTACTACGTGACTGGACGCAGCCGAGCCACCCTGCCGCAGTAAAAAAGTGGCAGGCAGTCGGCAAGTGGTTAAGCTGGCTACACACTATACAATTTTCTTGTACAATTTTTCTTTAGATTTACCAAAACCATAAAATATGAGATCAAGCCTAAACACTTTCAATTGGTATGCAGTGAGGCAGGCCCTTCCACTACATAGTTGAAGGTAATTGAACAATAAAAAAGAACAATAAAAAAAAAAAGTATAATGTGTATTTAATTTTAGTGATTAAGTTGAGTTTGATAGTTAATCTTAGATTGGGATAATGTTTAATATCTGAGTTGAGGTTAAAATAAAGGAAGATTAGGTTTACTTTAAAGGTTAACCACTTTAATACAGGGCACTTTCCTCCCTTCCTGCCCAGGCCAATTTTCCCCCTTTAGCGCTGTTGCATTTTGAATGACAATTGCGCGGTCATGCAACACTGTACCTACACCAAATTTATGTCATTTCCCCCCCACAAATAGAGCTTTCTTTTGGTGGTATTTGATCACCTCTCGGTTTTTTTATTTTTGCTAAACAAATAAAAAAAGACCGAAAAGTTTGAAAAAAAAAAGTTTTTTTGTTTATGTTATACAATTTTGTAAATAATTAAGTTTTTTCCTGCACTGATGAGCACTGATGAGACTGCACGGACAGGCACTGATGAGGAGGCACTGATGGGGTGGCACTGATGGGGTGGCACTGATAGGCGGCACTGATAGGCAACACTGATATGCGGCACTGATAGGCACTGATATGTGGCACTGATAGGTAGCACAGATATGCAGCATTGGTGGGCACTGATAGGCGGCACTGCTAGGCACTGATAGGCAGCATTGATGGGCATTGATAGGTGGCACTGACGGGCACTGATAGGTGGCACTGATAGGCACTAATGGGCCCTGATAGGCGGCACTGGTGGGCACTGATGGGCACTGATGGGCGGCACTGATTGGCACTGACGGGCGGCACTGATGGGCACTAATGGGCACTGATAGGCGGCATTGGTGGGCAATAATGGGCACTGGTGGGCGACACTGAAAGATGGCAATGATGGGCGCTTGTGGGCAGCACTGATAGGGAGGGCAATGGGGGGCTCCCTGAGCCCTGATTGCCATCCCTGGTGGCCATAGTGGGCATCCCTGGGGTCATAGGTGGGCATCCCTGGGGTCATAGTGGGCATCCCTGGTGGTTCTAGTGGCATCCCCCCCGAGTGTCTGCACTGGTAATCAATAATCTGATTACCAGTGCCGACCCCCCCCTGTCAGGGGAGCCGCCGATCGGCGCTCCTTTACTCGTGCCTGTCAGGCACGAACTAAGGAAAGCCGATCAAGGGCTGTTCCTGTTTACTATGTGACCAGCCGTGATTGGACACGGCTGATCACATGGTAAAGAGCTACGTCAGTAGTCTCTTTACCGAGATCGGAGATGCAGGGTGTTAGGCTGACACCTCGCATCACCGATCGCCCGGGGGGCGCGCAGAGCTGTATTATCCTGCCGCCATCATAATACAACCACATTCCCACCTTCAATCTGTTATAGGGCGGGCGGGAAGTGGTTAAAGCAGAGTTCCACCCAATAGAGGAACTTTTTTTTCTGGGGGGGAGCGGGTACTTAGATTTGAATGGTTCTGCTGGGGCCACCTAGGTTGCTTGAGCCGAAGTTCTCCTTCCCCCTCCCTCCCTGCAATCTTCTGGGACACGTCAGAAGTCCCAGAAGATTGCCCGGCCATTCACATCGCACAGCGCGACTCGTGCATGCGCAGTGCGCATCCGGCTGTGAAGCTTAAAGCTGTCACAGCCCGCGCCCACACTAGAGATGCCGGCGAGAGGAGAGGAGTGAGGCTTCGAGGCGGCCGCATCGCTGGACCGTGGGACAGGTGAGTGTGTCTTTATTAAAAGACAACAGCTACACTTTTTGTAACTGCTGACTTGCTGACTTTTAATAAACACTTTTACTAAACACAGAAACCTTTACTTCCTGTCCCATAGCCAAACAGGAAGTGATAGGAAATTCCTGAAAATTAAGGGACCCCCCCCCCCTTTCACCAGAACTATTGTCCCCATTGGAAGATTTTGCCTCTATTACTTTTCTGCGGCCAACCCAAAATGTAGGATTTTCTTTTACTTTCAGCTCAGGGGTTAGGATAAGGAGGTTTGGCTGAGGTTCAAGGTTCTCTTTAGGGGTCACATAGAGGTATATAAATAAAGAGTCTTGGAGAACTGGTTAGTGAATTTTAGCCCTGTATATCCCCCCCCCGTCCATGTCTCCTATGCAGAATCTAATTTCCAGTCTTACCATTGCAGCCCATCCCGCTCACAGAGTCGATTCTGTCAATTCGTCTCCTAAAGCAGTTGGAGCCTCTAATCATTTCCTTGTTGGGTAATGACCGTACCCCTTTGAGGATTGTGTTGCTTAGGGGAAAGGGGTTGCTGTTGGTGACTTCATCCTCCTGCAGGGGGGCTCCGCTATCGTTTGGTCGCTGTGCGCGCTCCTCCATAGTTTCAGGACTTGCCTCCAGTTCCTCCAACTTCTCCTCCAGTCTTCCCAGTATGATCTGAGTACAGGACAAACAGAGCAAAGGGTTAGCTATAACCTCCGCCCTGCCAAAGTATGACCTAACTGTTTTGTGTCTGTCACCCGTGTGAGAAGGCTTTGATAGAAGGTACTCCAGCAACATTCGATCCCTAGATTTTTTTTCTTAGAACATTGACATGTAACATTTAAAGGAAATATCCATCATGCCCTACTAGACGTTCAAATTTTGCTAGATGCCATAGGTATGTATTTACTACTCCAGAATAGTTCATATTCCCATTGCACACCTTCCTGGATATAGGCACATCAGTTGTGGGTGCTGCAGCCATCACCAGCTGGACGCTGGATCTATCGCAGGTACATACATGTTCACCAGCACACCAAGGATCTTGCACAGCAGTCCGCAGAAACTTTTTATTGCAAAAGGTTCACATCAGGATAAGTGCAACGTTTCGGAGTCACGCAGGACCCCTTCGTCAGTAATATGCCTCATCACATGCCTGATAAAGGGGTCCTGCGTGACTCTGAAACGTTGCACTTATCCTGATGTGATCCTTATTCAATAAAAAGTTTCTTCAGACTGCTGTGCAAGATCCTTGGTGTGCTGGCGAATATGTATGTTTATTTACAACTCAAGACATGTTGATGGAACCAAACACATGTTGTACCTACAGCAGAGGCATAACTAGAACCTTCAGGGCTCAGGTGCAAGAAACCATGAGGGGCCCCGGACCCCTGGCCGGGCCCTTCCGTTCAAGCCTGGGGCTCTTCCCACTGATCCTGGGGCCCTTTACTCTTGTTGCTGGGCCCTTTATTATGGTCCTGCAGCTGAACCCTTTCACAAGTTCTGCAATGGGCTCCCTTCCTAACATCTCGGGGCCTCCCCACAGTGATGGAATGCCAGGGCCCGGTCGCAAGTGTGACCTTTGCGATCCTGGAAGTTCACCCACTGGTGTCAGTAGTTTTTATTTTTTGGTATTTTATTTGTATTATTTTTTATCATTTTATTTTTTTACAATGTCTCTGACTTTGACTCTGTCCATTCAGAAAAGGAAGGAGCTGGTAAATTACATAGTTACTGACCCCTTCCTGGTTCTCTATTGTGACACATCCCCTGCAGCAGCCGGCAGGAGAGGGGAGGGAGCACAGTGGAAAAGGGGGGGGGGCAGGGACCCAGAGACAGCAGAACACAAGTGAACTGGGTAGGAGGAGTGGCGGGGGCAGCATACAGAGGAACCAATCTCCTCCATTTTCCTCCTGCAGCTACAAGAGGAAAAAGGAGGACAGTGATTTCTCTACATGCTGCCCCTGCCGCCCCTCCTATCCAGGTGTACAGGGGAGCCGCACAGGCCCCCTGGAGCATGGGGCCCGGTTGCAATTGCAACCCCTGCAACCCCTGTAGTTACGCCCCTGACCTACAGTTCCCATATGGCAAAAAACAAAATGTGAACATTCTCAGATGGACTTAGTGGAATCTTTACAGCTCTGTACAAGCATTACAGAGCAAAGCAAATAACAGAAAAAGTTTGCAAACTTAATAATTTCCCTCCCTGGCTTAGGTTGCCCAGAAACATGTATACAAGCGGATTTTGCCAAATTTGTAATGTAACACAACGCAGCGAACTGCTCTGGGTTGCCACTCCTTGCAACACAGGTGCATTGGGGTGGCATTGCAACACAGGTGCATTGGGGTGGCATTGCAACACAGGTGCATTGGGGTGGTAATCCAAATGAAGGGCACCCCAACACATATTATATAAACCCCCCTTTTACCACACTACGGAAGTGTAAAGGGACCCCCTAAAGTTTCCAGATTTTAGCACAGAGCATATCCGCAACGACCCATCCAATCACACCTCTGCTGTTACCGTATATCACTACAATTTCCAGAGTGCCACTAACTTTGTAACTCTGGTGTTGAATTGAAAGTTTTAATTCCCTGAAACATTGACAGAATTGGGGGATCCCAACTAATGTCGCTGTTTTGTCAAAATTATTTGGAGCCAAAGAAGCTAGGGGAGCTATTTATAAAAAATAAATAAAAAATATTGTCATAGCCATGATTACCATTAGTTACATTTATTTGCTATTTCCCTCAGGATTTGTTACATTGTATCTCTTGCATTTTCTATGCTCCTCATCTCCATCTAGTGGCCATAATATGGTATTTTACTTCTGCCCATAATAAAAAAACATTCATTCAGAAAGCAAACTAGCCTAAAGAACATTTGCTTATCCCAATTTGCACGGGACAAGCATACATGCAGATTTACTGGACAAGTTATTTTATAAATAGACCCCTAAGGGTGAAATGAACTTCAGTTAGCTCCATTTTTCCATAACGGACCTGTTTTTGTGCCAAAAAAGCCCATCTTCAGCTTCATTACTTTACATTGTTTATCACAGAAAGAAGAAAAAACGGACAGTGGAAAAAAGTAAAATAAAAAATGAAAGTTATAGTAAATAAATATTGATCATTAAACAAAAAAGAAAAAAAAAGGAAATGCCGCAAATACAACAAACACTGCATGAAACAAACTAAGTTAGCCTAAATACATCCCCTTAAAAAAAAAAATCCTAAAATTAGTACAAAAGTATTTTTTTCTAACAACTTTAGCTTCAATAAGTGAGTTTAGTCGAGGCAGACATGGCAACTTTGCCACACATTTCTTGCTGCAAAGTAAATTTAGATGAAATCACTGTGGTCAGCCTTACCCAGATAGACAGCCCACAGAGGAAATATTTGAATTTATCCGCAATAATCTATTCTCGAAAATCCTTTGAACCCTTTATGAGCACAGAGTAACCCCTCAAAGACTGCTCCCTTATTTGCTCTCTCTATGATGTGAAGTTGGATCAGATATAAACTATTGAGTAGTAATGTGGCATAAGGCAGCCTAGGAGCTCAGCGAAGCATGTCTTCTTCTAACCAGTGTGGGATAACCCTGCTTGACTGATGC
Organism: Pelophylax lessonae; assembly: GCF_965119305.1. Lineage (NCBI taxonomy): Eukaryota > Metazoa > Chordata > Amphibia > Anura > Ranidae > Pelophylax > Pelophylax lessonae. The sequence goes on along the minus strand of NC_138779.1, from coordinate 58,173,696 downwards.
CTCGGCTGCAATACAATGATTTGTCTTGTAAATGAGATGTTTACCCATGGGGGGGTTAACCACCTGCTACTAAGCGGTTAAAATCCCTCCAGTGCAGCCGAGCCCCCAGATGTTCTCCATCGGGCTGCTAGCCAATAAATCATTCCCCTTTAATCTCACTTCTCCATTTCTTCTGCAGCTACAGATAGAAAAGGCTGCTCTATCCTGGGCTAACAAGTAGCTTACAGCAGCCCCAGTGTCTTATGGTTCAGGAGGATCTGACTCACCTTGAAGGAATCTAGGTTGCTGTCCATGTCCTGCTGGGTGATGGGATGTGCTGTGGAGGACTGCAGGTGGAGATAGACCAGAAGCAGGGAGCTGCAGAGGAGGTAAGCCTTCCACTCCATGGAGATGATGAGAGGGTTACAGGCACTGATGTATATCAAACAGAAAATGCCCCTTCTTATGTGCTGGGCTCTGTGTGTGAAGAGATCTGACCCTCTCTGCCTAAGTCTACACTGGCTTTTATCCCTGGTGCCCTTGTACTCTATGCTCTCTGTTTCTACTGATACCCTCTACTAGTGTATATAGTCTTCCCGATACCCTCTACTAGTGTATATAGTCTTCCTGATACCCTATACTAGTGTATATAGTCTTCCTGATACCCTATACTAGTGTATATAGTCTTCCTGATACCCTCTACAAATGTATATAGTCTTCCTGATACCCTATACTAGTGTATATAGTCTTCCTGATACCCTATACTAGTGTATATAGTCTTCCTGATACCCTCTACAAATGTATATAGTCTTCCTGATACCCTCTACTAGTCTATATAGTCTTCCTGGTATCCTCTACTAGTCTATATAGTCTTCCTGATACCCTCTACTAGTCTATATAGTCCTCCTGGCACCTTCTATCAG